>NC_073305.1:69863927-70163927 GCF_027595985.1 Sorex araneus | reverse complement strand
TAGCTCTGAAAAAAAAAGCCATCTTTTAAAATGGATTTTGTGAGTCTAAGTCATTTGTTGTCACTCCTCTTTGATCTCCTCAGAGCAATTCAATTTTATTTCTTATTTGGGGGTGGGGTAACACTGGGCAGTGCTCAGGGATTACTCCTGGTTCTGTGCTCAGCGATCACTCCTGGTGGGTTTGGGGAACCCTATGGAATGCTGGGGATCAAGCCCAGGTTGGCTGCATGCAAGCAAACACTCTACCAGCAGTACTATCTCTCCAGCCTCGCAATTCAACTTTCATTTAGGGGCTCACACCTACCCCTTGTGTGGTGTCTGGTTAAAATGTCTTAAGGTTTCCCTAAATCAGTCCTCAGGGTGGAGATTTGAGGAGAAGGTTATCGTTGGGAAGGAAGACAACACTGTCCCACATTTTCCAGCTTGTCATTGGGGGTGTCTGGGCTCTGTTGAGCCGAGGATCTTCTGAAAACACACCTCAATATTTCCTTCTGAGGGGAAGGAAAACCCAGTCACAGGGCTAGTCTTCCAAACTTGGTTCTTCACTTCCTGAGGAGGGGCTGGGGGTGAGAGTTGGCATTGGCAGCTAGCCTGGTGATCCCTGTTACCCTGGAAGGTTCCAGCCACCCTTTGTTTGCTTCTCTTGGTGGAGCATCTTCCAGGAGAGGCATGAGGGACAGAAAGGGCTTCTCTATGTCTGCAGGAACTGTCCCTACATCCTCTGTCTGGAGCAGCACCGGTTGAAGCCTTCCATGACATTGACAGTCTTAGACCCAGATGGTTCCTGGTCCCAGATAGCTACTCCCTTCTCTGCTTCTGCGGCAGTGAACCACATTTGGTCTCTGCATCCTCAACCCTTTGTCCAGAAAGTATCTAAACACTTACCCATCCTTTCAAGCTACTTTTGGCTTAAGTTGACCAGGTTTGGTTTGTTTTCTGCCACAAAGAGGCACCTGGTCTCATTGAAAGCAATGAAGTGCATGCTTTCCCACCATATCCCAGAGGCAGAGGATAGATTGGCCAACTTGTAAATGGAGTCAAAAGTTATTTGAATGTGCTGAATAGTTAAGAAGGCTTTGAAGGAGAAACAAGAGATTACAGAGATCTGTGATGACATTAAGTGGGACAACAGTTTATAGAATCCCTGGTTTAAAACAAAGACTCCATGCCTGTCTCATTTGGCAGATAGAAAGGTCATTTTCTAGAGGAAATGAATCTCTTCCTCTACTGGATGAACTGAGATCCAATCCATAAAATCTTGTTTTATTCCAAAGGTCATTACCCACACTGTGTACGTCTTCTATCCTCTAATTGAAGACCAAAGCTTATGTAGGAGTGACTTGACATTTAAGAATTATTTGTCAATCTAGTTCTTTTTCATATATTCTTTCCCTACCCTTCTCCCTATCTTTCCACCCATCTCTCTCTCTCTCTCTCTCTCTCTCTCTCTCTCTCTCTCTCTGTGTGTGTGGTCTGTCTGTGCTTCTGTTTCACACATACCTTTTATAAGCCTCTCAGAAAAGTTTTTTTTATCAGAAAAGCATTAAGGAAGTATATTTTGGATGATTTAACAAGAAGTGAGGGGTGGTTGTGGGGAGTGTGGAAGGAGTGGACTAAAAGTGACAAGAAGACAGTGGTGGAGAGTCTTGAGCATTTTGGTGGTGAGGTACAGTAACTTTCACATCAAAACCATAAGCATTAACATTGCTGTAATCATATTACTCAATTTAAATTTAAAAGAAAATTTAAATTAAAAAATAAAGTAACTGCATGTGAGCATAAACTGCTTAAGCTAATGAACTAGGTGGGAAGAAAGAAAGATAGAAAGAAAGAAAGAAAGAAAGAAAGAAAGAAAGAAAGAAAGAAAGAAAGAAAGAAAGAAAGAAAGAAAGAAAGAAAGAAAGAAAGAAAGGAAGAGGGGGGAAGAAAGGCAGGTAAGAAGGAAGGAAAGAAAGAAAGCAGAAGAGAAGAAAGAAAGAGGAGAAAGAAATAAAGAAAGAAGGAGAGAAAGAAAGAAAGAAAGAAAGAAAGAAAGAAAGAAAGAAAGAAAGAAAGAAAGAAAGAAAGAAAGAAAGAAAGAAAGAAGAAGACAAAGAAAGAGGAGAAAAAAGAAACAAGGAAAGAAAGGAAAAGAAAGAAAGAAAAAAGAAAAGAAAGCAGAAGAGAAGAGAGAATGAAAAGCTGCTTGAAGAGAGCACAGAATAAAATCATTGTCAGTGATGATGAACCATGCCATAGGGCACAGACCTGCTGTTGATCTTCTTGGACCATTTTTTTTATGGTGCTGGAGTGGGAGGGGGTGGGTACCAGTTTCATAAAATGTTCCATTGTCCTGCTGAGTACTGTGGAGGTGTTGAGGAGTGATCATCTGGAGCTCAAACAGCCCCATTAACTGGCTTGTTATTTTCTAGTTGCATGGTGCATTTCCTTAGATCTTGATTCTCCACCTGATGGGCTAAGAACACAGCTTCATCCAATTATTGGGTGAATTCATCGACACAGTTCTTGCAGAACTGATACTACAGGTTGACTAAAATCAAAACTAGATCAACCAGATGCACAGCAGAAAGCAAATGGCAGGCTCCAACTGGGTAGCTGGGGAAAAGCTTAACCAAAGAGTGACTCAAGAAATGGGAACAGAGTATAGGGATCCCACAGTGGAACATGTGCCTGTTGAGGGCTGCAGCATGCCCTGTACTGGGAAAAGCAAGAGAAACCTTTCTCCAGAACCTATGCCAATGGAATCATGTGACGAGGATTGCCTGAGTACTGTGAGGAGGCAATCTGCCTGCCATGCCCCACTCAGGGGAATCAGGCTCCTGATGCCTCCTCCCTCCTATGGTACCCACTGGGTGAACAGTTGGTTCAACAGGAAGCCAGGATGCACATGGACAGTGGGAGGAGATGCAGAGTGGCCAGACCTTGGGGATGAGCGGTGTGGATCTGGAAATAATGTTCCATTACCACTATTATTTGGGTTCCTGGAATCTCTAAAAGAAACTGGTAGGAAAGCTGGAATGTCCAGTGATTGTATTGCTTGAATGGAGTAGGGCATGTTTTCTTTTGAAATGTCTCTTATCTCAAGGTTTTCTTGTGTTAAACCGTCTTTGATGTGAAATTATGAGGTCTCTTCTTAATCTATTAGGAAGGAGACTAGGTTAGTTGAAACAACCTTTCATCCTCATCGTATAGGTGTTTTGAGACGCTTTTAAATCTTGATTCTGCTGTTGTCACCACCTTCACCGTAAACTTGTGGATGTATGTGGAGTTGTAATGGCTTTGAAATTCAGTGCTGGCTCTGTGCAGAAGCTGTCCCAGGTGGGAACTTGGCTCCCAGCTTAAGGCCACACAACTGCTGTCACAGTGTGGCTGCTAGGAGTTTGCTATACCTTTGCAGGTCAGCTGAAAAGCTGTCAGAGTAGTTTAGTTAAAGATAGGCTTTGAGAAAGAATCTCCTGGTCCCACAACACTCTTTATCAAGGCCTAATGGTTTTGTCATTTGGTTGGAGTCTTGTTTTTAAAATCATGCACTATTTAAAGATATGTTGGTTTACATATACTTAGCTGTATTTTGAAATTTTATGAGGAATTAGTAAGCCGTGCTTCATTTGAAAATTTTTACCATCAAGCTCAATTCTTGGAAGATAGGATACTATAATGAGCTATTTGGAAGCATCCACCTTGATTCCCCAATTTCAAAAATTTAGAGTGCAGTGTTCAGACGAAAGATAAATTTTTGACTCTCCTTTTTTTAGAAATTCCCAGGCCTCTATATCCCCAACAGAATCCGACCTAGACACACCCTCTCCCTTCAGAGCCTCCCATTACTTTTTCCTGATTGGGAATCAAGGCCTTCCCTGAAGGGGGGTCTGGGACCAGTTCACTGTGCCCTTCACAAGGGTCTGGGTGCAAAATGTAAGTTTGACCCATCTAAGGGTTGGTGGACCTGAGGCTTAAAGAATTGAAAGATCTCACTCAGGTTTTGTTTCTCAAGTCACTATCTGATGCTCTTAGGGCAAGAGTTTGGGGATTAAAAAAAAAAAGGAATTTGAGGAGCCATAGCATAGCAGGTAGGGCGCTTGCCATGCACATAGCCCATCCGGGTTCGATTCCTCCGCCCCTCTCAGAGAGCCTGGCAAGCTACTTAGAGTATCTTGCCCACACAGCAGGCCTGGCAAGTTACCCATGGCATATTCTATATGCCAAAATCACAAGTCTTAAAACAAAACCCACAAGTCTCACAATGGAGATGTTACTGGTGCCCGCTCGAGCAAATCGATGAGCAATGTGATGACAGTGACAGTGACAGTGATGTGTAAACAGTGGATTATGCTTTGCTGCTTTGTCTCTGTAATTCAGTTATATTGCTACTGTAACAAGTGATCTCAGATGATAATTCAAACTTTATTCAGCTTTATTGTTTTATAGTTCTGGAGGTCAGAAGGATTAAAACCAGTGTAGGGGTTGGAAGAGAGTACACGGGTAAAAACACTTGCCTAATTATAAGGACCAAAGGGAAAGAGAGAGAGATAGAGATAGAGAGAAAGAGAGAGATAGAGAGAGAGGGAGAGAGAGCCAGAGAGAGAGAGGGGAAAAGTGTCTGCTATAGAGGTGGTGAGAGGAGGGAGGGAAACTGGGAACATTGGTAGTGGGATATGTACACTGGAGCACTGATGAAAGGGTGGGTGTTGGAACATTTTATGACTGAAACCTAATCATAACAACTTTGTAATTGTGATTCAATTAAAAAACTTTTTTAAAAAGGCACTTGGTTTGCATGTGGGCAACGCATGTTCAATTCCCAGAACCACATATGGTTCCCTACAAACCGCAATGAGTGATCTTGAGGACTGCTGAGTGCAGCCAAACAAACAAAATCCCAGACAAAGCCAAAACCCAAAGTGTCGTAGGAATGTGTTCCTTCTGGAGGCTCTGGTGGGAGATGTTTCCTGCTGTTTCCCTTCTTGGGGGCCACCTGCATTCCATGGCGTGTTCTCCTTCCTCTATCCCCGAGAAGCAGTCTGTCATCCTTAGATCTCCCCTCGCCCACTGGCCTCTGCCCCGACCTTGTCTCTTGCAGTCTCACCTCCTTCCCTCCTAGAAAGACCCACATCATTACACTGGGCCTATCCAAACAGTGCTGGCTCAGCCCCCTGTCTCAAGACCTCTAATGGAAGCAGATTTACAAACTCCGTTTGCCATGAAAGCAATATATCTGCAGGTTTCAGGGATTAAGACATGGGTATCTCTGAGGACTAGAATTCAGTCTACCATAGTCTCAGAAGTATCTGCAACAGTCCCCAACTACCCGGTCGCTACTGCCTTGCTTCCACCATAGACAGAACCATTCTTTATTTTTACTGCAAAATGAACACACCTACACTCATTGCATAGCAATATTTCTGCCCACATTGGACCACACATATGATGATGGACTTTGTTGCTGTGTGACACAGTTGTGTGGAGTAGGCTACGTGCTCTTGGCTGGTATAACTTCCATCTGTGACATTCACATCATGACAGTATTGCCTGTGCACACATCCCTCAGAACACCTCTCATGATGCCTTGTTAAGCTATGATATTCCATCAGTGCCTAGCAGAACGTAGCGCTTCTACAAAATCCCACTAGTTTTATAACTCAAGTCTAATTGGAACACAAGTGTGCAGACTTGTTTTGGTTATTTTCTGTAGCCTGAGTAGTTAGGACAAAAACTGTATGGGTGACAAAAAACCTAAAGTATTTACTCTCTGACCCTTATCAGAAAAAATCTTTGCTGACCCCTGTTATGAATAATATATCTAATAAGTTGCAGGCACTGTGGCCACTAAGTGACCTTTCTATAGCCCCAGAAAATCCTTGTCTTCAAAGTTGAGGTTGACTTCCAGAAGTACCAATAAGGGACCATAGACCACTGGTTTGTGATGCAGCTGGATGCTCAAGTCCAGCCACAAAGTCAACGCAACACTCTTAATCCAAAGAGCCTAAAGCCCCATTTCCTTGGTAGCTAACACAAGAGTGTGATATGTGTTTTTACTGGAAAATGGGCTTAGGAGCTCAAAAACACTGACCTTAGTGCAGATGCAGCCATGGCCAGCCTCTGGTCTGTGGGCTGGAAGCTGATGTTCTGTGGCTAAGTCAGAGTCATGGTGTGTGGGTCAGAGTGGTGCTTTCATAGCAAGACTCCTGAAAGCTGACCACACACCCATTAGCTGTAGTCTCCAACATTTCTGTCTTGCCTTATTGCTTCTCCCAAATTCTTCCACATATCTACATCATCCCCAGCCTGGCCCCTGAGGGTACCTAGAATTCACAGCTGGCCTAATCTCTTCTGTCCCAGGTCCAGAGAAGCATCTCACAAAAGGTCCCAGAGAAAATGTGGCAGGGCCGGGATCTGAGCCCAGCTCCCTTCTCTGGCCAGCTTCCCTTGGTTGCACTGTGAAGTACTCATCTTGGCTCTGGTCAGTTCAGATTCCTGGGCAAGGTCCTTAGTGAATTACTCTCCTGCATCTCAATCCCTCCCCCGATGCCTTTGTTTTTCCCGCAGGTCACCAGTAAATCACTTGCCTAAACAATCATCACCTTCAAACCTTCATCAGTGGTCCCAGATGTTGTAATCTCTCTTGGATGCCTTTGATACTCTGGAGAGAAATTTACTTGGCGATCTTCCAAAGGCGGGACTGAGAACTTGTGATCACTTGTGAATTTGAGATTTTGTCAGACTTCAGCTTTCAAAGTCATCACAGCTCACCTCTTTTCTAAGTCAGGGTTGAGCTGTAACTTAGGCACAAAGGCGTCCGTGTCTTGACATCTAGATGGGGTCCTGGGATCTCCTGGTTAGAAGGCAGAACTTAAACCCTGAGATGATGATCCACTGACATCATTCTCCCCGAGGTCATTCCTGAAGGAATTCCAGGAGGGGGAAAAAAGCATCTACCTTAATGAAAAAGGACATAAAATCTCATTCAGCTGTTGGGTCTATGAAGTGTGATAATAGTTCCCTGCTTGAGGATCCCTCCTCTGTTTTGATTTTAGCTAAGCCTCATCCAGAAAGTATTCATTCTAGGGGTACAAATCACTTATTAATTAGGGATCCTAACCATAGAGACCAAGAATACCCTAGTGTGCTCCATTAGATCTTCCATTTGAGAGGCATTCAGAGAAGTTAGATGTTTCTGACTGTTTTCTCTGCATTTGTATGTTGATGTTATTGACATTATTATTTACCTCTTTTGAAAAGTATATAGTCATTTATGGAGAGTGAAAGTTATTCTCAGAAGAGGCTTGGTATAGGGAGAAAAATTTTGTTCCCCTAATTTCTGTCAACTAACTCTCTTCTCATTCCAAATGAACATAACATTAAGTGGAAAACACTTATCTGCAAATGTGCATATTTGCATACCGAGACCCTAAGTCATTCCCTTCCCTTCTACTTTTGTCCTCAATTGCCTCCTGCTTCGACTGTGCAGAGTCACTGGCTGGAATTCAGACAACCTTATGAAAACTTCTTTTGCTACTTGGATAATTTGTAATCATCTCCACCATTCGAAGCAATACATTTTTCTTGGATACAATCATAAATGTATTTTCATATGCCAATGTTGAGGAAGTCCCACAGTGTCCAATAATGCTTTAAATGTTCATCTGAGACACCCATATTAATAGAATTCCATCATATCAGACGTTCAGGCCAGTTAGTTCACTGTTTCTCTAATGTGCTTGTAAGTTTTTCTGTTTCTCCACTGATCCTGCAAGAGCGCTTATAAATCTAAGTGAGCTAGGTGCTGTAAGAAATCTGCCCCCGCTATTATAATTTTTACTTGGGTGCGAAGCTGTCGTTGGATTGCTTCTTCTATATCAGGCATTGGTTAAGGCCTTTTTATGCATTGACTCATTTAACTGTCACAAAAATCCCCAGAGGTAGGAAGTGCAGCATTACCTGCCCCCTGCAGAGGAGGAAGCCCATTCAAGGAAAGGTTAAGTTACCTAATAAAAGTGACACAGCTTGTGAACATCACTGCTATATAGCGGCCTACATAGTTCACACCCAGAGTTCTAGCTTTTCTCTGCACTGTATAGAAAAGTGAAAGAGAGGGGCTGGAGCAATAGCACAGCGGGTAGGGCGTTTGCCTTGCACGCGGCCGACCCGGGTTCGATTCCCAGCATCCCGTATGGTCCCCTGAGCACCGCCAGGAGTAATTCCTGAGTGCATGAGCCAGGAGTAACCCCTGTGCATTGCTGGGTGTGACCCAAAAAGCAAAAAAAAAAAAGAAAGAAAGAAAGAAAAGTGAAAGAGAAATGTATCCTGCCATCAAAGTTACTGCAGCCTTATCCCAGGCTGCCAGAGACCAGGAATGAACTAGAAGAGGTCAAGGGGAAGCCCAAGAGATGGGTCAGGGCTTTCAGTGGTACCCTCCTGGGTTTGGGGTTCTAGCTCTGACATCAGAGCTTGCTGTGGTGGGCAGTCCCAGCTGACTGTGCTCACCTGGGTTCGAGCAAAACTGAGTTTTATTTCTTAATTTATTCAATTTTTTGGTTTTGGAGTCACACCTGGCAGTACTCAGGGCTTACTCCTGGCTCTTTGTTCAGGGATCACTCCTGGTCAGGTTTGGAGGATCCTGTGAGGTGCTGGGGATTGGACTTGGGTCAGCTGCATGCAAGACATGTGCCTTAAAATTACCCTGGACTGTCTCTCTGGCCCGAAAAGCCATGTTTTAAAATATGCAACCGCTAAAAAAAATGGCTTCCAGGAGTAGCAGGTATCTGCAAGCTGTATTAAGGACAGGTCTGTTATCGTAGTGGAGCCTGCACCTGGAGGGGCCACACTGGTAATGCAGAGAGGAGAGAAGGGCTGATCGGGGTCACAATGGCTTCTTCCTCCTCCTCATGGGTCACTGTGTTAGTCATCCAGTGTGGAAATACGTGGGTGGGCAGGCAGCCACTGCTCCCCAGGCTGCCGCTTCCTGGACTTCCCCCCAAAGCAGAACGGGGTTAACGGGCACCACCAGGAGCTGCCAATCTGGCTGGTCATTTTCACCACAGGGCTGCTCCCTGCTGGTTCAACACTGCCCACCCCGCACCTCATTCAGGCTCAGGGAGCCAGGAGATGGGGCCTAGGGGGGTCAGCCCTGGATGTGGGCATCATGACCCCAGAGAGCCATGGGGAGATTTGTGCAGGCGGGGACAGGAGATGGGTTAGGAAGGGAAGGAGGTGCCCTAATGCCAGGAGTTGGGGTCACCAGAGTGAGATGAGGCGCAGGCAGCAGGAGATTGGGAAACAACACGGCACACCACAGGGAGAATGACTCAGGCCACTTTTGAAGCAAGTGCCAGATCAGGCAGGTGGGGGCATGGTCCCAGGAGACTGGGGGTGGGAATAGGAATAATTGGGGGGGGTATTTTGATTTTGAAGAACTAAGGGGCATACCAACATAATTAAATATCTTCCCCAGGAGGCTAAGTCACCTTCAGAACAATTGGCTACCCTCTATGTCCCAGGGAATGACATGTAGAAAAGACCCAAGCTTTGGGGAAGGGGCTGGTTTTACTTCAGAGGAATAAGCATTACATTAGGGTGGGAATGATGAAAGCAAGCCGAGGTAGACATGGCCCATGCAGGCAGGGTGGAAGACAGAGCATGTCTTGGACATCTACTTTGTCGTGGGAAGAATGTCAAGTTTCCCCCGGACTTTCACAAAGACCAGTGTTAAAAGACACCCTAAAGAAAATAAAATGCATCTTAAAGATCTTTGTTTATTTTTCTTTATTTCTTAGTTTCTCCCTATGCTTCACATTCTCCAGCCTCAGTTTCCTCCTATGAATGAAAGATGGTTAGATTGCTTGGCTTGTAGTATTGTTCTACTCTGAAGATTACAAGTGACATCATCTCCATAATACCCTGCTAGCTGCCTGGACACAGTTGGTTACTGGTTGTGGTTTCCTCTTGCAGGGTCTGTGGTATTGGTTTAATTTAAACAGATCAAAGCAGGGATGAACTTGCCTCAGAGCTTTGTTTATACAACAAGCACATAGCTTTGGTCAGAAATAAAGGTGCCTTCATTCAAAGTTGGGACACTCTTTCTTATTTCACAGGAGTGTTGGTCACCTGGAGTGCCGAGGTCTCAGCTTGGTGACATAATGCCTCTACCAGTGAGATCAACTTGGAACCCCCAGACTCTGGTATGAGAGAGCTGGGTTTAAATGCTAAATCTGGAACTGGGGAGATGGTTGAAAGGTCTAGTGTCCATGCTTTCTGCATGCATGAGCTTGAGCACTGCCTGGTCCCCTGACAGCGTCAGGTGTGATCACCCGCCCCTAACCCTAGCAACAAATTGAAAAAAGTCCATGAGCACTGAGGGAGGGGGTGATCCAAAAGTAAAAAAAAAAAAAAGTAAATAAACAAAGCTCAAGTTCTTCACTAGGGTGTCACCTGGAGGAAATCATGAAGCTCTCCCTGCCTCCTGGGCAACCTCCTGTGATTTCTCAGGAAGCTAAGGATTTTTTTAAGCTATTCTTTTTCATTTATTTATTTGATTTTTTTTACAAAGCTGTTCATGATGAGGTTTCAGTCATAAATGTTCCAACACCATCCCTCCACTAGCGTAATTTTCCAGCATCAGCGTCCCCAATTTCCTTCCCACCCCGCCAGGCTCCCTTTCCCCTCCTGTCTCTGTGGCAGACACCTCTCTTCTCTCTCTCTCTCTCTCTTTCATTTTAGGCATTACGGTTTTCAATACAGATGCTGACGGGTTATCATGTGTTTGTCTATGACAACATTGGTTGGATTGGTTGGAAATGAACACTTTTGGACAGGATCAGAATCTATTCTTTCATTCTCTCTCTTAGAGTGTTTTGATACTCCTTTTGATACTATTTTCTCCTTTATTCTCTCCCCTCACCTTATTGCTCCATAACATACCCTAGAACAGCAAGCTTGTTAGATTTGGTGGGCAATGGAGTCCCTCTCATCTCAGCTCTGCTGTCACAGCAGAAAGCAGTCCTGGACCATGGATTCACTGGTGTACGGTACCTGAGTTCCAGTACTGCTGCAGGTAGAAACCCAGGCAGCTAGGAGGGCAGGGGCCGCTCTGTGCCCAAAGCACCTGCTTTATAAGCGTGAATCCCCCAGGTCCCACCCCAGAGCCACCCACAGGTACTCCAGAGTGCAGCTCCAGAAACTTTGCTCTTCAGAACCCTGGGCTTCAGTCAGGTGTATGAGCACCACAGTGGAGGTGTGTGACCCCCGCCCCAGAGAATCAGAATGAGTGACCCTGAGAAAACATATATAAGCATTGTCACTACAGGTGTGGGGGCCCTACAGAGTAACCCCACCAAGGCTACAAGCAGCATGTCCAAGCATGCATGTGATCACAACTACAGCTGCCACAAAGGGCAATGGCTGTAGGAGCATCTGGAAATTGGGTGCCTGGATTTGACCCAGGGTGTAGCTGGTCATCCTGGGGTCTGCACTCTGAGTGGTATGGAAGCACCCACGATGGCAGATTTGGGTGTAAGAAGTGTGAAAAGTGCTATGCTCTGAGAAGCACAGAAAACATCTTTATGTGGGCAAGATTCCACAGATCTGTACACCCCCCCCCCACACACACACATGCACACTCTGACCCTTAGCATACGGTAGCTGCCCTGTTTCTCAGGGAATAAAGGAAATATCTCTAGCGATTTCTAAAACAGCTTCTAGAAGATGGATTTGAATCACTTGTAGTGGTTCTACAGTTTGATCGATCAGATTACTTCAATGTATATTGGTCCAAGAGGTGCTAGGTTTAAAAAACACAAAACCCAAACTACTGGAGGTTGGGATTTGTTACTATGGTTATTTTTGATTTTGTTCTTTTTTGGGGGGGCACTTGGCTGGGTGTGGGGATGGGGTGTGTGTGTGTAGGAGTGGTGGTGGGAGGGGGCACCAGGTAGTGGCAGAATGGAACCCACGTACCGAAGTACTGACATATGGGCTGGAGCTATAGTACAGTGGATAGGGCATTTACTTTGCAATCCTTGGTGTGCCATGTGGTCTCCTGATCCGGTCAGAAATGACCCTTGAGTACAGAGCTAGGAATGAGCCCTGAACACTACCAAGGTATGGCCCCACCCCACCCCAAACAAAACAACAACCCAAAGTCCTGACTTTCATGGATGTGTTTTTATTGGAGGCCCATAACGGGCTTTCTGGGGCTCAGAAAGGCATGACCCGGTTCCTGATGGGTGAGAATCCTTTAATGGCACCTCACCTGTTGTGGTCTTGCTTGTGCTGGACTGCAGTTGGCCAGTGACCCTGGATCCCAAGCTCTGGGTTCTTTCAGCCTTCATCCCAAAGCCACATGTCTCAATCTGCTCCCAGCCAGGGACCCAGGGGATGCTGAGACAAACCCATCCACAGCCCCAGTGGTCTCCGAGCTGCTTTGATGTTCTGCCTGAACTGCCCTTGTCTCCATGTGTCTCTGAACCACCCTTGTCTCCATGTATCCCTGGATGCCTCTGCTTAGCCTCTCCCCCTCCTGCACTGGCCCTGGGGACTCTCCTCACCTGCCCAGCTGCAGTTTTCACTGCCTTTCTCTAACTAATAGGTTAGGGCGTTAAAAAGAAGCCCTCACACTAAGATAAGAAATGTGATGCTAGGGATCTCCCCAATGAGTCTGTGGGGCAGAGGCATCCCTGCCTTAGTGTGGGTGCCCCAGGATATGCTGAAGACTATGGCTTGCAGATCATGAGTTTACAAAAGTAAACACCCAGAGAGTGGGAAGAAAACCATGGAAGATCCAGAGGCTAACAAAGCTCTTTATGAGGTCTTAGTGACAACTAGAGCTCAAGCCTGGGTTTTTCAGCAGGGCACAGTGGTGGGGTTTGAGGGGTTAGGGGGATGCTGTTTGAATTAGGGGCCTTACCTGGATATGCTCGGGATCACTCCTAGTAATGCTCAGGAGATGGTAAACAGTAAATGGTGTTGGAGACCCAACTGGGGTCAGCTATATGCAAGGCAAGTGCCTTAACCCCTGTACTATCTCTCTGCCTCCCCCCTCCCAATCTCACTCCTGTGTGGAACCATTGGAAGTAGGTATAGAACTTACCCCTGAGTTGTCCCAGCTGCGGGGTGGGGGTCAAGGGGGTAGGTGTGGAAGTTGGGAATATCCCTCTAATTCCCATGTGCCGTTGGTTGGAGACGGCTCCTGGGAGTATTACCTCCTGACCCTCTTTGCTGCCCCAGGCACAGAGAAGCAGATTTTTCTTCCCAAAGACAGCACTGAGGCAGCCTTAGGGACTGCTGCTCAGAATCTATGGGTGGAGAATGCCAGTTAGGGTCCTGACGGCACCTGCTCACAGCTCATGTTGTGGGGTTCATGTAGCTCTGGTCCAAGGAATATTTTGGTGGGTAGGGGAGGGTCTTTCAAGAGATGCTCATGAGCCCCAACGGGCCTCATGACATGACCATGGTCACCTTCTGGTCACAGTGATGGGTTTGGGGCACTGACCCAGGCTGCCAGTTGTAGGACAGTTTTCCCTGGCACTGCTTCCACACCATCTGCTTCCTCTGTGCTCACAGAGACAAGGGGCTGGCCAGCAGTACTGTTGGCAGACACGTTGGCCTGAGAATAAAGCCAGTTGCCAGGAAATTAGGGTGAAGAGAGACAGAAATGGGGAGGGCGCCTACTGATGACATTAGCCAAACACCTGGATCTCACTGTGCCTGAAGCTGAAGCACGGCAGGGTTTCCCAGTGACATCAGCAAGTGGATTCTCTTTGAAGCAGGTTTACATGAGGCCTGGCTGAGTTGAAACTAACAAGATTCTGAATGATATGGGTAGATACTCATGGGTGTGAAGGTATGATCTTGATGCCCAAAATGGAAAAGAACTTATTCTCATAATGTGGACTCTTAGAGTCATCTGCAGGATGCAGCCGTCTAGCAGGAAGACATCATATCACCCTCATTGGTGATGATGCTATTGGACCTTGAAAGATGCTATTGGACATGGTTTTGGAAGGACCCCCTTCCAAGACCCATTCCTCTTCATTGAAAACCATGCAGTTACACATACTCTTAAATTGATCACGGGATGTTTTTCAGTAATGATAATGTAAGTAAGTACCCCACAGCTAGAGTTTGTCGTCACGCCAGCACTGCATGCTGAGGGCAAAAGCCATCCAAGTTTTACTGAAAATTCTCTGAGCTTGACTCTTTTGCTGTTAGTGCTTGTCCCCTAAAACGTTTGAATCTGTGGCCGAGGCCTATGATTACATGCTTTTTAGTTTGAGTTCTTTGAGCAAAAAGCACACAGAGTAATTTGTTCTTTCTTTAGGGTTCAAATTGCCACTAAGCAGACCTCCTAACGAGGAAGCCTGGGACAAAGTGCCTTCCGCTATACACATATTTGCAGCATACGCACACACACATATACACACATGCACACACATGCAGGCACCACTTCCTCCCCAAATGACAGCATTTGGAGACGGGGCCACTGGGGGTGGTAACTCAGGGATTAGATAAATAAGGCCATGGGGGGAGGTGATGAATACGGCCTAGATGCGGTTCTGAGAGGGGAACCCTGGGTGGGGTACTGACTGCCTCGGAAGTTATACAGCAGGCATGCGCTCTCTGTGCACGGCTGCAGAGAAGGGCAAGGAGCATGTGGCATGATCACAGTCCTCTGCATGCCAGGCCTGCCTTCCCCAGGAAGCAAGTCAGTCAGAGTTCTGAGTTTACATATTCCTGCTCCCAGAACAACGAGAACAGCAATCTACTATGTGAAAGCTCCTCAGGTCTACAAGAGTTTATGAGGGGCTGCCTGAGCAACCAGGGCACAGGGAAGTTGACCATAGTCTTTTGGATATTAACCCTAAGTGTTTTAGGCTTCATCAGTGAATTTCCCCTTTCCATCCCCCCAGAGGAGATTATTGTGCTCTTGTGAGCATCCCTATTCCCCTGAGTTTATCCTTAATCTTTCCTTTGTGTTTTACCTCTCATTGTCACAATTCCCCAAGTCAGCCTGAATTACTTACAAGCCCAAACTTTCTGGTAACTCTGGATTTTGTATTACTAGTGAATTACTTGCTTTTCTATTCCCCCTATGACCTTTTCATATTTTACAATAGAGCAATGTTCTTTGTTTAAACATAGAAAGAGCATGAATGCTATGTTACTAATATTTGGGAGTTGATTTACTCAGAAATATATCTGCTCCTGGGCATCTGTCATGGTCACTTGACTCAGGCTTCAGTAGCTGTAGTTCCTAGCACCCCTCAAAGGGAGGTCCCACCGTGGGACTGGAATGGACCCAGGGTGAGTGGCAAAGCTACCTCGTCATCAAAAGGGGACAGCGTAGAAAGCATAAACGATGGTCTTGATGTGAGCTGTAACGACTTAAGAGACAGGACCCCCATAGGGAAGGACAAGCTGAACTGGCCTGAGGACTTAGTCTGGGATTTACAGTAAAAGCCTTGCTTGCCCTCAGAGTACAGAGAACTAAGATTTGGAATCTATATTTTACTGTGTTTATCCAAATAACTGCAAGTGTTAATTAGAAGTAAACTTAATTGTTTAATATGTACAACTATAAGGAAAGAAAAAGCAATATAGATGTCTCTGGGAGACAGAGCACCTCCTTGAGTTAATCAGCCCAAGAGAATTGCCTCCACCGAAATGTTTTACCTCTGTAAATGACACGCCCATGTGCAGTCCTATGCCTGGAACCCCTTCAGATGCGCTATAAGGATGCCAACAGCTCTGCATTAGATCAATGGGCCCTTTTGACCGTCAGTTTGTGGTCCATCATCTGTTCTTTCACTGGGGAGGCCTGGGGAGGCAGTGCTCGACCACCGAACCACTGAATGCACATGTGGCGACCCCCCTCCCCAACATTTTGTACTCACAGTCGTCCAATTGGAAAATGATCCCAGGGGGCTGGAGTGACAGTACAGTGGTGAGGGCATTTGCCTTGCATGAGGCCAACCTGGATTCGATCCCTGGCACCCCATATGGTCCCCTGGGCCTGCCCGGAGTGATCTCTGAGCTCAGAGCCAGGGGTAAGCCTTGATCACTATTGGGTGTGCCCTCCTGCACCTAAGGAAAGAAAAGAAGAGAAAGAAAAGAAAAGAAAAGAAGAGAAGAGAAAAGAAAAGAAAAGAAAAGAAAAGAAAAGAAAAGAAAAGAAAAGAAAAGAAAAGAAAAGAAAAGAAAAGAAAAGAAAAGAAAAGAAAAGAAAAGAAAAAAGAAGATGGGCGCAGGGGTAGAACACGCTGGAGGGCTCCCTCTCCAAGTCTTGGCCCTACCCAGCATAGTGATGAGGCCAGGCTCGTGGCTGTTCCTGGTGGGAAACCTGGGTAGGTCTCTGGTGGTTTTGCAATTGGATTGCTAACTGTATTTGGGGAGGGACAGTTCTTTGGGTTGGGACTGTTCTGTTTATGGAGGCTGACACCCACTCACTGAAAGCCAGTGGGCACTACCAGTGTCTGGGACAGCCGGAGCTGCCTTACTGCACTTCCCAGTGCCCCACGAAAGTGGTGTTGTTTTCCACTGCAGCCGAGAAGAGCCCAGTGAGTCCAGGTCCAAACCACCTTGCTTCATTGCCAGTCTAAGAGCTGACATGTGATAGCATGGCCATAGCTGCCAGGGTGTTGTTGAGGGCAGCACCTGACTCCCCTGTTTTGGTTTTTTATTTGTTTGGGGGCCACATCTGGCTGTATTCAAGGTTCATTCCCACCTCTGTGCTTAGGTATCACTCCTGGTGATGGCAGGGGGCAATATGCAATGCCAGGGATTGAACTGGAATTAACCGCGTACAAGGCAAGCACCTGCCTTGGTATTTGGTGAGAAAGTGTCCTTGTACTGTAGTTTCCAGGTACATTCAAAGGCAGAAAAAAGCTTCTGAACTCTACCCTTGGAGAGGCAGGATGGCATATATCCAGTGGGCGTGTAGTTGGTATTATACCTTGAGAAATTATTTAATTGACTTCTTGCCTCCTGAGAGAATACATTAAATTTATGGAGAGTGTCACCATTTCCCCTGGCTGACCCTTTCCCATTTGTCTTAGCCTTTGCTCAAAAATACTTTTCTTAATTAGTCTTGTAGCAATTTATACCAGCTTCTACTTGCCGAGGCATCCTCATCTTATTATTGGAAGTGACAATAATACAGCACACTGTGGTTTAGAAATAAGTCAAGGGATTTGAAAAGTAGGTACAATTTACCTCTTTACAATCATTGTGTAACTATTAGTTGTGTAACTGATGAAGACATTTTTCAGTTCTATAAACCAGGATGGTAATAATAGTTTCTAACCTAATTGTTGGGAGGTTAAAGCAAAAATCCTGGCATGCAGGAGACCAAGAAAAAAAAAAGCACAATTGTCAGCTACAAAGTTTCCTGACAGCAAAACTTTCCCTGGCTGTACTAAGATTTATGTATCTAAAATTTCTTCCACCTTTTAACATTAAAGCTCTGTTCTGAACTGCAAATGTTGGGGAATTCTTAAGTGCAGGATGGGGTGTTAGTTACCTTTGGGTACTTTATTTCTAACCAACAGAATGCTTTATTATGTAAGCAGTTGCTTACAGAATAAAGTTTAAAGGCTCTCTGAGGTTAAATGAATGTGTTCATAGCAGCTGCGAGTGTGGGGAAGAGATTTCTTTGCACCGTGAACGGGTGTTTACGAAATGCTAACTTGGCTGTGTGTCCCATAGAGTGGGTTAGTAGCGCCTTAGCAGGAGGTGTCTTATCGGTTTTTATTTTGCAACAAGGAAACGGAGGCCAGAGGCCATAGGTAAGTGTTTCCAAAGTTCCCATAGTTTGTTCTTGTGGCCGTGGAAGAGAACAAAGTGCCTGGGAGTGGGGGACTCTGTCCTCGAACCTCACCTACTGTCGGCTCCTGGGCTGGGTGAGGGGTGGTGGTGGGAAAAGCTGCTGCCAGGGGCGGTGGGTCATCTCCAAAGACCGAGATCACACAGAATGTCATCTGCTTCCAAT
Source organism: Sorex araneus (assembly GCF_027595985.1). Classification (NCBI taxonomy): domain Eukaryota; kingdom Metazoa; phylum Chordata; class Mammalia; order Eulipotyphla; family Soricidae; genus Sorex; species Sorex araneus. The sequence goes on along the minus strand of NC_073305.1, from coordinate 70,145,947 downwards.
TCCACTCTGCTTGTCCTCGCTGGCAGCCCTCCAGTCCTACGCACATGCTCAGGCTGCAGGCCAAGAGATAAATTTATTTGCAAGCCCTTGGCACACACAGGTACATAAATTACACCTACCAGCCTCATCCCTCTCTCTGGCTGGACACAATTGAAGACCCAGAAGGCAAAACAGGCGCTTTTCTCCTAGTGCCAAGCTGCCTGCTCCTGATGGGGTGCCATCTCCTCCCCCCAACCTCCTACCTCACAGCAGGTACCCCAGCACCACATGTGGTCCCCTGAACATTGCTCTGAGTGGTCTCCAAGCACAGAGGTAGGCGTGACCCTGAAGCACAGAGCCAGGAGTAATCCCTGATCACAGAGCCAGTAGTAAGCCATAAGAACAGAGCAAGAAGTAAACTTTGAGCATTCCCAGGCATGGCCCACAAACAAACTTCAACACAGAAAAATAAAATGTACTTTTATTTCCTCTTCAAATAAAAGTGGGGTGTACAAACCTTATCACCCATGTCCCACTTCCTACTACCCACCAGGCACCTTCCTAAGCTTCTGACAAATGAACAGGATGTTTTGGTATCAAAGAGACAGAGAGAGATAGAGGGGGGGGAGAGGGAGAGAGAGAGAAAGAGAAAGAGAATATTCCATACTATGAGCTTCCAGTGATGAAAAAGGTGGTAGACACCAATATGCTATTTATTTATTTATTTATTTGCTATTTCTAGTAATCACTAGTAAAATCACCATTTAAATAATTTTTTAAAATCCCTTGAACCACTAAATTGCTTTTTGTTTTTGTTCTGTTTTGTCTCAGCCACACACAATAGTGCTCAGGCGCTATTCCATTCTCTGTATCTGGGATCCCTCTGCAGTGCTTGGGAGTCCATGCTGAGCCTGAGATGGAACCTGGGTCCCCCAGTGCCCAGCCCTTTGGGTCGTCTCTCTAGTCCCTGACTTCCTATTTTATGTTTATTCTAGTTGTCTCTCAGGTTTGCCTTTGAGAGGAAATTTTACCTGACCAAATTTTCACAGAACCTTTAATCAGAAGTGGGCCAAGATCTCGTCCCCTCCCATGAGGATGTCTGTCGGACACTGAAAAGCCCTGCACACTGGAGCTGCCTTGTTCTGGGGGTGGGAGAGGGTGGGAAGGAAGCCTCTGCAGCGCTTGGCTTCTGAAGCAGTGAACAGAAAGGCGTGGGGCAGATGATAGCGTTCGAGAGAATGAGAAGAGGAGAACATTAGCTCCCCTTTAGTACAGGTCTTTCCCATAGCATGTGCTTTCTATTTCAGTGAATCCTTTCATCAAAACCACAGTTCTAGGGGCTGGAGGGATGATAGCACAGTGGGTAGAGTATTTGCCTTGCACATGGCTGACCTGGGTTCAAATTCCAGCATCCTATATGGTCCCCTGAGCACCACCAGGAGTAATTCCTGAGTGCAGAGCCAGGAGTAACCCCTGTGCATGGCCGGGTGTGACCCCCCCAAAGAAAAACCCCACCACAGTTCCAGGGAGAAATGTCATCCCCAGGGCCAGTGAGGGGAGGGGGATGCAGTGGGGACAGGACCTAGAGATTGATGGGTTGAGGGAATATTGACGCTCTGGTGGTGGGTGTGGAGCTGTAACGTTGTATGCCTTAAAATGAATATTGACACGGTGCAAATCATGATACAGCAATTTAAAAAAAAGAAAGGAAGTAAGAAGTGTGTTATCCTAGTGTTACAAGGGAAACCCAGAGAGGGATAGCAAGTTGCCTTGGGTCACACAGCCAGTAGTGGACAGTAGTGTGCCACAACTTTGCTGCTTATTTTTTGTACTGAGTTCCTGAGTAGAGTTAAAACATCATTCTGCTTTAGCTCAAGTTAACCTTTCTGCTTTTCCCTGGGTTCATAAGACCCTGGTTGTCAAATCTCTAATCAGAGCCTCCTGACATCTTAACCTACAGCCCTGTCAAATTTCTTTTTGTCAGAATTCAGAAGTTGCAGAAAGCTGATTGATACATGGTTTTTGGTTTTCTGCGTGTGTGTGTGTGTGTGTGTGTGTGTGTGTGTGTGTGTGAGTTTTCAGAATGGAAATACTACATTAGTCTGTCTTTGGAATCTACTATGTAGACAGTCAGTACAGCACCAGAAATGTGGTTGGATAATTTACAGAAGTTTTTGTTCATTTGTGTCCACATTGTGAAATTAGAGTCTTTGGTTTCTTCATTTATGGCAACTATTTGGGCTACACTTTAACAGGGAACGTTTATTTATTTTTAAAGGAACTGGCTTTTGTATTAAATACTGACATATACTTGGGGGATTTAATTGCCGCAGACATGGAAATAGGACCACTTGAGTTCTGTGTGACCAGTTGCCAATTTCTCGTGCACTTGAACAATCTGTCTCTTCTCAAAGTCTGACAGTTGGCAGGAATTATTGGACATCTGAGATTGTGATTGTTTTCAGACATTAGAAACCAGCCCTCAGAGTCACTGCGGCACGCCCCGCCCCCACCCTCCCTTCGCCTGCACACGCGGATCTCGCTGCCCACCGTCATCGCGTTGCAGTGTGCCCTCGCGGGTGCGTGTGCCAGGGGAGCTGGATCTGGTGCTCTCTACCTGCGCTCGGGGGTGGCTAATGCTGCGATCCCCTCATGTAGAGAATCCATCAGCTGCCGGAGGAAGGCAATGAAGTGAGACCCAGGAACTAACTCTATTTCCTAGCAACCAAGGAAAGCCATTTCTCCTCTGTCAGCAGGAATGCGCAGATTTATGTGGACTGCAAACGCCCGTTATCACCATAATAAACCATATATTTGCACGCAGTATTTACAGCCAGCTAATCGTGGCACTTCATCCTGGCAGCCCCCCAGCTTGTGAGTTTCCCATTTGGAGCCCCCCAAAATACGATTAGGTGGATGCTGAGTACTAATTTAGTTAACAGCAGTGCCTGACAAAGCTACTAACCGCCTAATTATGAAGAAAGATTACTGATACCATTAATTGAATGGTTGTAAAACTCTGGTAAAGTCAGATGGTAGTAAAGTCCATTTTCAATTTATTAGGCTATTAAAAGTATTTCCGGCTATAAAATAAACAGACACAAAGCATACTAAGCAGGCTAATATGGCAACATAAAAAGAGAAGGGAGAAGCTTGTCATAGCAATTAGCAGTCATGATTAGCTGCACCACAGACCCAGAGTGGAAATTAAAGGGTAATTTATGGCAGCGTGCTGGGGAAAGTTTGCTGATCACTTCTCTGTACACAGGTGAGCTGGGTGCTTGTCACTGCAGTGGCCTCCCTCTCAGGCTGGGCTCCTGCTTCCTCAGGTGTGTGGTTTCTTACACCTGTAATGGAAAAAGCCTCATCACCACCTACCCTGTGTAGCCCCTCCCTTCCCGACAGTGCGGGCTCACACCCAAAAGGGCCTTCCAGAGGAGCTGCTCCAACACCCTGTCCTCTCAGCCTGCCCCCTTGCTGACCCTTTAACCCGGCTGACCTGCTTGTGGTATGTCTACCCCACACTGGACCCTCCGCACTCCTCTCTCTCTGCATTGGGGACACCTTCCAGGCATCCACTTTCTGCAGAGTTCAAGACCTCTGTGCCCCTCTCTTGCCTTTCCTGTCCAATACCCCTCCCCTACCTATGCTTCCAGTCCATCCAGCTGACAAGCTCCCGGGGAGCACCATAAAAAATGGGGGGTGGGGGAAGCCCACTGCATCATGGTCTGCTTCCCCAGGAAGAGAGAGTCAGATGCTGTTGCCTAAGAACCTGCCAGGGCAGGACTTGCAGAAATGACATCTGGGATGCAATTCTGAGCATCATGAGCTAATATCCCGCAGCAGCTGTGCAAAGACTCATGAGCAATCTGCCAGTTTTACTACCCCAAATATTGGGTTCAGGGAGGTGAGTGGGACATCACACTTGGCAAACGATGGAGTCAGGAATCAAGTCATTGCTCTGGTCCAGGCTGTGATGGGGCCGTAGCAGGCTTCAGGGCACCCTGTGACACCCCGACATGTCATTAAACAGTGAGCATGGTGCACGTGTCTTTGGTTTTAGAAACGGGATGACTCTGAGGATGCTCCGGGGACGGGGACTGGTTGTCAGGAGAACAAACCATGTGATTCAAGGGTTGGAATTCCTAGCGCCACCGCCAGCCTTTCTGGAGGAAAGAGCAGCTGGAGAATGAGCTCAGTTCCCCATGGCCGATGAACGAGTTCAATCTTTCCAGTAATGAGTTCCCATAAGCCCCCCAGAGGAGGGCTTGGGAGAGCTTCCCTGCTGAACACTTTGACTGGTGAGGGCAGAGAAGCATGTGCCCTGCGCTAAGCTTCTCTTCCATCTGTCTAGCCTTCGTCAGAAAAGGGAGGTATGAGTAAATTGGTATCCTGAGTTCTGTCAGGTATTCTTGAAAAAAATCCATTAAACCTGGACTGCAGCAGCTAGGCACTTGCCTGGGTTTGATCCCCAACGTGCCATGTGTTTCCCCGAGCACCACTAGGAATAATTCATGAGTGTGGAGCCTTGTAACATCACCCCGCGCTGCTTCCCCATCCTCCCAAAAAGAAAATCCATCAAATTTGAGGAGTGTTGGGATCCCCTGCTTTAGAGCAGAGGAACAGAGGAAGGGGAGTCACGTGGGCCAGCGGCCAGCAGGGAGTTGCCATGTGTGGTGGGTGGGGCTCGAGGCCCCTGGAAGAGGGTCTGCGGTAGTGAAACAGTCTGAGAGTCTCAGCCCCCAGTGGGTGTCTGAGAGGGGGAGACGCTGGTGTGGGAAGCTTAGCCCATAAAACGTGGTCTCGGGACCACGGAACAGGGGTGTTGAGTGCATGGACTCCGCTGGGGTGGCAGCCTAAGCCGCAGACCTGGGTGCACACACAGAGGCCCACATGGAAGAGGCAGCAGCAAGGCCAAGCCGGGTTTCTTGTGACCCGTCTCCTGCTGGGACAGGCAGCTTCCGGCTCCCACAGACGCGGGTGGATTGCCTGTTTCAATTTCTCCTGGGACCCCCGTTTGGTGAGTGCGCCTATGAAATGCTAAGCTCCCGTCGCCTCTTGTGTCCACAACGAGGACTCCTCTAACCGTGCTCCTGGGGCCCAGCGGCAAGTGCCCATCCCTCAGCCCCTCCTGCAGACTCCCTGGGTCTGGATATGCTGCTGGACCAGCACCCAGGCTTTCTGGTGTGGGTCTCAGACCAAGAAATTCCACTCTTCAGAGTCTGTCCTGAATTACAGCTGTGCGAGAATCATCTTGTCAGTGCCACTGCTGTTTCACTAGGCTGCTGGTAGATTAATCAGGTCATTGTTAATAGGGCTTCCGTGTCCCTTCTCATGAGTGGGGAGTCAGTGCTGGGGGCCCTTTCCTGCACAGAAGCATGACTAATGCCCCCCCCCCTCCCCACCATCTGTGTTTATCAGGCGCAAAAAACAGTGAGAAAAGACTTTTCCAAGCACTGGTTGCTTCTCTCCTCCCCTGCACAGGGTGGGAAAGTGCACGCAGGATTTTAAACTGTCCATTTCTGTTACCCTCCCCACTCCATCTCCCTTACTCCAGGTGGCAGACTACAGCCCTATGGCACCAGAAGGTGACAAGGGACTCCTGGTTGCTGCATCACTGTCAGCCTGTGTCCTGGTCTGAGACAATGGCCTGGGGGTCTGCCGGTCAAACACCTGTGCTCTGCTCCTGCTCTTCTTGACTGGGCAGAATCTAAGTCCAACCCAGTAGCCATATTCCTTGCCCAGTGCAGAGCGAGAGCCACCAGCTGGGGGGATTTGGCTCCTAACAAACTGAAATGCTTATTGAACATACTGCTCTGAGGTTGTCCAGCCCTGGGTAAGGATGAGGCCAGGGGCTTCTGTAGGTAACTTCCAGTGGTTTCTTCTGAAATTCAGGATTACCTGCAGAATCCAAGTGTAGCATGCTCAATATAATACTCAAGCTATTATTATAATACTAAAGCTAGTATTATTAAATACTCATAACAATTGCATGCAGTTTGGTGCTGATAGAGTGTGGGCACCTTCCCGTGATGCCGAAGCACAACCAGGGCTCACAGCTGCTGTCTCCATCATTGCTTCACAACATGTGGTCCACAGACCAGCAGCATAACTTAGAAACTTGTTAGGAAAGCAAATTTGGGTGACCTACTTTCCAAACCCAGACTTTCTGGAGGTGAGAGCTTACGTTTCCATTTGTTCTGTAGACAAGATGGCAGGGATCACCCGTGGGGTCGATACCCCCAGTAAAAACACAGCCTTTTTTGTAGAGACATTATTAAGTTCAAAGATGGTAACAATACACCATTTGAAACAAAGAAAATATTCTAAGCTTGGGCTTCTATAGGATTCTCCAGGATATAGGTGTGTGAAGAGGGCTCCCTATTCAAGTGATTCTGGTGCACACTGAGGTTAGGGAACCACTAATCTCATTGTATCTTCAGGGACTAGAAGCTGTGTCCTTGCTTCCTGGCATGGTCCAAGGTGACTCTTGGTACTTCTGTGAGTCGCTGGTCCTGGAAGGATGATATTAATCTTCATTGATCATTTATGATGGTGCCAGACCAGATACATCCACACATGCATACAACTTTCATTCAAGTCTCACAATGACTCCATTAGGCTGATTCTGTCATTTTTATTCTCTTTAGATGGAAAAACTAAGCACCAAAGCCAAGAGCCACTGGTCATTTAACTATTATGAAGATAACACTTGCCCTCTTCACTTTCTCTCCTGTGGTGGTTGTCATTGGCCTAGAGAATATCCGTACTTGTAAGCCTAAGGGTAAAACAGGAAGGCCCTGGGGGTCTTTAACTTGAGACCAAGTATTTAGGAGGGCGTAATCACCATGGGATTTCTGCTAATTGTTTTCTCCTTGTTGCTTTGCCCCTCTCTGAGTCTTGACTCTTCAGAGGGCCAGAATTAACAAGTGAGTCAGGAGTGAGTCCTGGACTCTGATGTCATAAGCTTTCTACTACTCTGTTCCAGTCCATCACTGTCACTGTCACTGTCATCCTGTTGTTCATTGATTTGCTTGAGCGGGCACCAGTAACATCTCCATTGTGAAACTTGTTGTTACTGTTTTTGGCATATTGAATATGCCACACGTAGCTTGCCAGGTTTTGCCATGTGGGCAGAATACTTTAGGTAGCTTGCTAAGCTCTCCAAGAGGGATGGAGGAATCAAAGCCAGGTTGGCTGCGTGCAAGGCAAATGCCCTACCTGCTGTACTATCGCTCCAGCCCACTCCACTCCATATGATCCTTAATACTCCTTTACAGGATAATTTCCGCCTAAAAGAGAAGTCAAAAATCCATGGAAAGAAGTTAACATCCCAAAGAGCTAATAAAAAAGACAAGGATACCTTAAATTAAGCCAGAAAGAGAGGGAGGCCTAAAGAGACAGTGGGCTCTAGGCGAGGCTCCCCACTACCCCAAGTCTGATGACTCTCCCTAATGAGGGAATCGCAGCTCAGACACGAAGTTGCTGAGGGTACGATGGGCCCTTGGGACCTCACATTTCCCCTGGCTGCTCTCAACAGGCCGTGAGGAGGCACCTCTGGGTCCCTCTGTCTTCAGTCCGAATGCTGCATGGCTTCATTTATGCTGCAGCCATTGGAGGAGGCAGATTCTATTGTCCATCATTTTGTTAGCAGAAAACCAGATTACAGACATTGAATTTGGTTGCCCTGAGTTCCGGTGAACTGAACCAGCAATTGGAAGCCAGTCCTGCAGATTTCTCAGGTTGTTCTTTGTCTCTGGTCCAGGCCACCTGCCTGAGGGCTGTCTGCAAGGGGGGGATGGGGGCATGCAACCCTGGCTGTACACTAGACAGTGCCACATGATTGTGTGCTAAAATACCAGTAGGACACAGCCAAGCTTGGCATGCAAAATTTGTCTGAAACAGCGGGTAGGGCATTTATTTGCCTTGCACGTGGCCAGCCCGGGTTCAATTCCTCCTCCCCTCTCAGAGAGCTTGGCAAGCTACCGAGAGTATCTTGCCCGCATGGCAGAGCCTGGCAAGCTACTCGTGGCGTATTCTATATGCCAAAAACAGTAACAAGTCTCACGATGGAGACATTACTGGTACCCACTCGAGCAAATTGATGAGCAACGGGATGACAGCGATGACAGTGACAATGATCATATAAGTGTAAATCTTACCAATTACTCTTCATTCCAGCAACAGAGAGCTCATAGTCCCTAGAAGGCTCAAACTTGCACTTAACTAAGTAAGTAAGAATTTATTTCTGACCCTGGATGCCAAGGTTTGCACCCAGCTGCTGCTCTGCTGCGGGCCAGCCGTGTGACTTTCAGCGAGGTTCAGACCCCTCCAAGCTTGACTTCTTAGCTCTAAAATGAAAATCACTTCTGAAGATTTTAGTGTGTGATGGTGGGTGTGCATGTGTGTACCCATTTTAGGATACACAAAGTTGGGCAGTGAAGTGCAACAATATAAATCATAGAACTACAAAGAGCTAACAGAAATGCCCATAGAAATGGGGTTCACGGCCGGTTTAGAGCATCAGAAAGTGGGGTTTCCTCAGCCTGTCCGTGAGTCTGCTGGAAACCAGAGAGCACCGCAGTGCAGAAGCAGCCCTCTGCCTCCCACACACTGCACAACCCTGTTGGGTGGACACCCCTCAGAGGTTTCTCTGAGCAAAGGAAGAGGATTTGGCCGGGTGTGGGTCAGGCTGGGCATGCTGGGGGATGCCCTCAGCTTCCCCCAAGCCAAGGTAAATTCCCCTCTGTAGGAAGGCTCTGTGCCAAGTCTCATCTCCTACAGCAGGCAACCGAGGCACTGCCTGGTTTCCTTCCAACACTTCTACGTTCCATCTCTCAGTGCTCCCTGGGATCACCTTTTGAACCAACTATTTGTGCTTAGATATTTGTACCATGTCCTGCTTTGGTGGGAATCAAGGTCCCAGGCAAGGAATCAAGATCCCAGATTCAGGTTTTCCCTCTGCCACTGGCCAATTGCCAACTTTTGAGCACATAATCCCGGACATGCAAACTCTACAATCTTTGGAACTGGAAAGGTACTACAGTGGGTGGGTGCTTGCTTTGTACATGGCAGTCCTGGATTCTGTATCTGATATCCTGTATGTTCCTGGAGCTCTGCCAGGGGTGATCCCTGAGTTCAGAACCATGAGTAAGCCTTGAATACTGCTAGGTGTGACCCTAAAACACAAAATAAGTAAACAAAAACAAACTCTATCATCTCACCTGAAAGGGAGACCTCAGATAGAACCAAAATTTGCATCAAAGTTTCCTGGGTCCTGTCCTGGCTAAAGGAAGGGAGAAGACCCAACAGGACAATGAAAATAGTTGAATGATGACACTTAGATTTTCATTAAAGGTAATTTACGGGGGCTGGAGTGATAGCACAGTGGCAGGGCGTTTGTGTTGCACGCGGCCGACCCGGGTTGGATTCCTCCGTCCCTCTCGGAGAGCCCAGCAAGCTACTGAGAGTATCTCGCCCACATGGCAGAGCCTGGCAAGCTACCCGTGAGGTATTCAACACGCCAAAAACAGTAAGAACAAGTCTCACAATGGAGACATTACTGGTGGCCACTCAAGCAAATCGATGAATACCGGGACGACAGTGCTACAGTGCTACATGGTCATTGTTGATAGTTCAGCTGAGTCTAAATAAATTCAAGCTGAGAGCCTTGAGCTCTCAAAGCTCAGCTTTACCCTTCCCCCATCTCTCTGGTTAAGTTAGGGAATCCAATTCATTTAATTTATTCTTTGGCAAGCTGACTCACCCCCTACTCTCTTGGTGGTGAGGTATCATGCTAGGAAGGTCAGAGTCTAAGATGAAAAGGTCAGTGTCTCAAAGAAGAGAGACATAGCCCCATGTGACTCTGGTGATCAAGGCCAGCAAGGAAGTAGGAAGTGAGTTGAGTGGAGGACAGAAGAGGTCTGTGTCTGGTGTGCGGAGGTGGTGAGGAAGGCGGGTTTTGCTGAGTAGAACTGATGGAGGAAGAAAGGATAAGGAAAGGGAGTGTGTTACCCCGGGAAAGTGCATCTCCACAGGAATAGCAACACAGGTGACACCTTCCCAGGGCTGGTGGGACTGTGGTGGGACTGTGGATTCTCCCCAAACAAAATGCTTGCAACTGTTGCACAGGGCCTGTATGTGTGTAAGTGCACGTGTGTGTGTGTGTGTGTGTGTGTGTGTGTGTGTGTGTGTGTGTGTGGCGCTCAGCACTGACAGAGGATGCACGCTGGACCAGACTCACTTGAGATGCAGAACAGTGTTCACACATGGTGTCTTTGCCTTTGAGATTAGGACAGACAGTGTCCGTGCTTGCCAGCAAGGAGAGCAGGTGCTGAGGGCCCACAGTCCAGCTCCCTCAGAAGACAGGATCCAGGCTGATGTGAGCACGGGGGTGGCTTGCTTCCCCTCCAAGCCTTTCTGGGTTTCATGGGACAACATACTGTGCTGCCAGGGTATTGACAGGACACACATGAGCTAGGAGAGCAAAGTGCGGGCTCCATTGTATGGGAGAGTTCAAAGGATCCAAAGAGTTTGGGAAGCTGCATGCTACAGTGAGCCCCCTCCCTCTAGCCTGAGGGCCGATGCTCATGGATTTGCAGCTCCCCTCCTGGGTACTGGGGTTGGCCCCGCACCTGCTGGGTGTGCTCCGGGGCCTGCAGTGGCTATGGTTCGGCCCTTACCCAAGGAAGAAGAGCCAGCCTGGGCCAGGAGTGCTGGGGATGGAGAGAGGGAGGGGGCTGCTGGGCAGGGGTCGCGGGTGTGGGGTGGTGCTGCTGTTCGTTCTCTCCGGAACTCCAGCCCTAATAGTTCACAAGTGGCAGGTTTGATCCAAACCAAAACAGAGTAGGATTTTCCTGTTTGTTTTCCTTTGCCCTGCGGTAGAGGCAGAGAAGAAAGGAATTTGCAGTGGCTGCTAATTGGAGAGCAAAGTGGCCCTTTGCTGCTCTCTGCACAGAGAGGCGGGTGGGAGGCCCGGAGGCCCTCCCTGGGGGACAGGGGGAGGGGGGAAGGGGGGGTCTGGGGGGGGGGCACCGTGGGGAGTGTCCCTGCTTCCAGGAGAGCTCAGCGCCCCCAGAGGCCTCCCTGCCATGTGTGGTTTGGCCTGCCGCGTGTTTTATAAATGTTTAAAAATAGATGCTGACATTTTTAAAAGGAAGAGATTATACATAAAACTTGGCATTTCTGGCTTGTGTGGAGAAACGGGAAGCTCTGGGCGTGAGTCCCTGCGGCCGACACTCTGGGGGCTGGGGCGGTGGGGGGACGGTGGGGGGCCTGTGGGCTGCAGACCACAGTCTTGCTCCCCTGCGCTGCCTCTGGCCCCCACCAGCATGGGAGTCTGTACCTTTGTTTCCTCCCAGGACCCAGCCTGCTTCTGGGCACCGTCCCCGCAGCCAGGACTCACGGGCTGCCCGGCAGCCGAGGTGGCCAACGGCCCATTAGGAAGCCACGAGAACACGCGTGTTGCACCATGGACAGAAGAGAGGGGTCAGAAGTCACACCTGGAGCAGCCTCTCTCTTTTTATCTTTCTCCTCTCAGTTCTGTAAGGCTCGGGCAGATGAGAGCACAGAGTACAGCTCTCCCTCCGTGCAGCGGCCTGGCACCCTGAAGGATACGGAGGAAAGTCAGAGGCGGCACGAGAAGGGCAGGCAGAGATGGGCAGGGCAGGGGTGGGAGGTGGTTGAAGACAGGCAGCCAGGCAGGGCCTGGGAAGCTGCGCGAAACCCAGCCAGGCTCCTGGCCTCAGCTCAGCACCACTGCCCTGGCCCTTGGCCTAGCTCAGGGGTGGTGGAGGGGGAGCATGTGGGCAGAGGCCGTGCCTGAGAAGGTCAGATTCTGCACCTGTCAAGCCATCGCTTGCTTCTGGCAAAGATGGCTGCCAGCTCTGTGACTGGTGGGAAGTCACCGAACCTCTCTGAGCCGTGTTCCTCGTCTGGCCAGTGAATGCCAGGCCTGGTGCCAGGAGCCAGAGCAGGCGTTCACAGAGTGGTGCTGCCTGAGTGGAAGTGTGGCAAAGACGTGGACTGGAAGAGTCCCAGATGAAGGCATACGCTCTTCCTCCTGCCCAGGGGCAGCTCCAGGGTGCCAGCCGTATTCTTTCCTCCTGAGGAGAGAGAGGAAGCCACCCGTGTCCACCGGGTTTTCCCAGGAGACAGGCGTGGTGGTGTTGGAGGGAGTGCGGAGGGATGCTCATGGGTAGTGCTCTCAGAAAGGGCAGACTCCGGCCAGGGAGGGAGAGTCCAATGAGCTAGTGCAGGCGTTGTACCAGCTTCCAGCCATGGCACCACATGGTCCCTTGAGCACTGCCAGGGAGTAACCTGAGAGCTCTGGGAATAGTCTCTGAGTCCCTGCCTGGTGAAGCCCCCAAATTAAAACCCCCCAAATGGAAAGGGCAGCCATGGGTCCACAAATACCTCCAGTGGTTTGTGGGCACACAGGTTAGAGACACCAACTGTCCCCCTTTCAGAGCCTGGACTCTGCCCACCTCCCTGCAGCCCAGCCTGCAGTGTTGAGTCCAGCCCCACCACTATCCCTGATGTCACGCATGGCCCCTGAGCACAGCCAGGAGTAAGCACTGAGCACCGAGCCTGGAGTAAGACCTGAGCACAGTTGGGTGGGGCCCCCCAAACAAAACAGACAAACCCAATAACCCTGTCTTGTGACCATGCATACAAGATGGTCAGTTTGAAGATAGAGGACAAAATCCTTCCTGCCAATAAATCTCCTTCCCTTGGACTCGTCCCCAGGTGCTCGGTAGGCCTGGCCCCAGTGGCAGTGAAGCAGACCTTCATGCTTACAAATAGTCGTGTTGTCGATGCCAGAGATTCTGCTCCGACCTCTGGGGGCAGAGAAGCCCCTGGGCACTGTGCATTTGTCCTCCAGCTCTCAGAAGCGCCCACAGGGTGCAGACCTCAGCATTCCTGGGCTCGGTGCCACGGGCGCTGCTGTTCTGTGAGCCAGGGCAGGGGAGCGGCGTGGCCCAAAGCTCCTACCAGACATCAGAGAGGCAAAGTTTCCCTGCAGGGCGTGAGGTGGGAGAGAGGGGGCGGTGCTGCCCTGTCATCTCTGCCCACACAGGCCTCAGGTTGCAGGTGTGACTTCACACCCGGCTGGAGGCAGCTCTCCCTCCTTTCCCCCCTCCCTGCCCCGCCCTCCCCTGCACCTCCAGGCAGAAGAGCAGAAGAGCTCCCTGGGGCTCGCCTAGGCCTGGCCACTGCCTCTTACAGACTTACTGAAGACCCTGGCAGAAGGCAGCGAGGGGCTTGGCCGACCTATGGCACCTTTCAAAGGCGACCCTCAGCTGCCCTGGGCCCCGTTCCCCAGCTCCCTTTCTCCCCACATCGCTCTGAGCCTGCAGTGTCTGCCCTCTTTGCCATTTGTTTTTCCTGCATTTGTGGCCGGCGTCCTCCTTCGCGGCTTTGCCTTTTGGTTCGGAGGCGGCAGGGAAAGCGCACCGTGTCCACCACGCTCCCACCGCTGTCCTTCCACAGACGCTGTTCTCTGCAGGCCCCTCACGAGCACCAAGTTCTCAAAGATGGCTTTCAAGTGCTCATTTCAGGAGTGAAGACCTGAACATCCTCTCTCTCCTCCGGCTTTACACCCCCCCCCACCCGCGCCCAGGGATATGGAGGGCTCTGGCTGGGAGATGGAAGGTTATTTAAAGGAAATGTGAAAAAAGAGAAAAGACCAGCGCTCGGCTGCCATGGGTTTTTCCTCCTCCGGGGCTTGCCGGCAGGTGAGAGGCAGGAGTTTCTCAGGGACTTTAGAGCCCCTGGCTCCACCCCCCACCCCGCACACATGTTCTCCAGAGAGTCGGGAATCAGCCCATGGGTGTGAATCACAACAGTGCGGTTACTCCAGGCCTCGGAGTGGGGTGCTGCGGCTGAGAGGCGTGACTCCACCCCTGTCAGCTCTGCCCGTGGTCCAGGGAATGTGGCGCTGGACCTTTTCCTTGGCGCTTGCTGTTCCCTTTGCTCTTCCAGCAGCCACACTCCCCACTGCCATGCTCCTTACCGCCACCGGGTTTGGTTTTATTCAATCCTTGATCTTTTCCATTTGGGGGCCACACCCAGCTGTGCTCAGGGCTTCCTCCTGGCTCTGCACTGAGGGATCACTCCTGGCGCAGCTCCGGGGACCCTGCGTGGTGCCATGGATCAAACTGGCTGGGCTTGGTTGGGGCTGGAGCAATAGTACAGTGGGTGGGGAGTTTGCTTACACGTGGCCGACCCAAGTTCATGGGCACCACCAGGAGTAATTCCTGAGCATAAGAGCCAGGAGTAACTCTGTGACCCCAAAACAAACAACAGCAACAACAAAAACACTGGGTTGGTGGCATGCAAGGCGAGCACCTTACCTGTGTGCTGTAGCACTGCCCCAGTCACTGATCTTTTTCAGTATCTCTTTGGCCATCCACATTCCTACTCTATTTTTCCTTTGACTTTCTAGTTTCTACTCAGTCAAGTTCTGAATATAAAATTCACAAGCACATAGATTTTCTTTCTCTCTCTTCCTTTCATTATCTTTTTAGTCCTCTTCAGATCTCTCAGCACTGACGACAGTGCTGGTACACAGTAGGTGCTCAAACGCTGCTTGTTGAATGAAGGAACCGTACCAAGTGCTAATAGGCACAGACTGAGAAGAAAGACAGATGAAAGGCATCTAAGGTCTCACAGCCAGGCTGATCTCAGGAAGCTCAGGAAGCAGGGGCCTGGCCTAAAGGAGAAGGAAGTATTAAGAAGTGCCTGAGATTAAGCCCAGGGCCCCCAGGAGCGAAGAATACAGTCTAGCCCTCTCCAGGCCCAACAGCACACACAGCCTTAGAACACTTTTGAGAAGAACTGGTAACTGACCACCATCTTAATCCTTTGGATGTTCCAAGCAGAGAGCAATGTTTGGGTTTGTTTTTCAGTTTTGTGGGTTTTTTGTTTTTGATTTGGGGCCTCATCCAATGATGCTCAAGACTCACTCCTGGCTCTGTGCTCAAGGATCGCTCCTGGTGGGGGCTTGGGGGGCCATATAAAGTGCTAGGGATCAGCTGCTGTGTGCAAGGCAAGTGCTGTACCTGCCGTACTGGCTTTCCAACCCCGTTGCTCCCTCGGATGGGACAAAACTGAGATACATTCGAATGGAAACTTGAAAGAAATTAATCAAGATTATTTATTTTTGATGTAAATAAATAAATCAAGAACAGAGTGAGATCTTCCCAAGCCTTGGCTAAGTGAAGTTTGTGGGGTAGGGTTTGGAAGAGTTGGGGAAAGAGGAGAAACTGAGACGTGAGATCAAGTTCAAGCGCTAGAACAGATAGAGGAGCCTAACCCTGACCCCACACTCTCGGCCAGCCCCGTCACTGGACACCACTCCCTACAATGGCGATTCACAAGGGCACTTGGCAGCCAGCTCTGACTAGACTGGCAGCACTTGCTCAGCTCAGTAACTGCTGACGCTGACCTAGAGGTTGGAGTTTTCATATGTGAATGAGAGTTCACTCCTTCAGCAAAACCCTTCCCTGGTCCACAGAAGACCAGGCAGAGTTTCTGTGTGTGGACATTTGGCTGTAGAGAGCAGCAGGAATCGGCCATATCGAGACAGACCACTGCAGCAGTGGAAAGTGACAGGCACACTCCTGCGAGAAAGCTGCTCTGCCTGCACGTCTTCCTTCTGCCAGTGGGAAGCTGTGAACAGCCAGGCTTGGTACAGGGTCATTGGTGTGTTTGCACATTCTCCGGGCTACTATCCTCCCAAACTACCCAGAGGTGGAGTGGTAAATGCTGAACAAACAAAACAAGAGAGTACAGCAGAAAGGAGGGTCCCAAACACAGCAAAACTGTGTCACTAGGCACTGCTGGACTTTTTATTATATATATATATATATATGCATATACGTGTTTATATATATATACATATATACGTATCTATAATGGTTTGGTGTATCACAATATCACTGTCATCCCATTGCTCATCGATTTGCTCGAGCAGGCACTAGTAACTGCTCCATTGTGAGACTTGTTGTCACTGTTTTTGGCATATAGAATATGCCACAGGTAGCTTGCCAGGCTCTGCTGTGCTGGCAGGATACTCTCGGTAGCTTGCTGGGCTCTCCAAGAGGGATGGAGGAATTGAACCCATGTTGGCCGTGTGCAAGGAAAAATGCCCTACCTGCTGTGCTATTATATGTATATATGTGTATACATATATATATATACATATAATACACACATATGTCATGCCCATCAATGATAAGGACTTATTTCTGGCTCTCTGTGCTCAGGGATGACTCCTGGTGAGCTTAGAGGACCAGATTGGATGATGAGGATCAAACCAGAATCAACCTCGTGAAAAGCAAGAGTGCTGTGCATTGTACTATCTCTCTGGCTTGACATATTTATTTATTCCTCATATTAAAAACTTTAATAGAGGAGATGGTAATTTAGACATCATGATCCACAGTACAGTTCATACCAGGATTTCGGGGACCCAGAGTTCAACTGCACACTTGCCAACAGTGTCAGCGTCCCTTCACCAGGATCCTCAGGGACTTGACATTTTTAAACAATTTCAGTGGTGAAAGATCAGCTGAAAAGTTGTGAAATTTTGTACTGAGAGGGGTTTGATGGCTAGAGCCTGTCCTTGTGACTAACCCGGAAGTAAGTTGGAGCAAGTTTCACCATATCCCTTATGTAGTCTTAATCATTCTTTCTGTTTTCCCCTTCCCTTTCCTTTTCGTGTTTATTGCTAGAACAGCCAAGCATTCGTTGTTGCAACAACAAACACTGGTAACTACAGTGTGCCAGATATTACACACTTTGTTGTGTTTCAAGGACCACACACAGGGCATATGGACTGGAGCCAGGAGTCAAACTCGGGGCCTCAGGCTTACAAAACAGGCATCCCTTCACTGAGTTATTTCCAGGCCCCATTGTATGCCTTAAATAGTTCATATAGTTTATGTGGTTCAGTGGGGTTTTTTGATGGCCACACAAAGGGTTGAAGACACCAAACAATCATTCATTTATTTTTAACTATTTGAGAGCACAGTGAAGTGCCTGCCCTTGGGGTGGCTTTTGTGTTGTCTCGGTTCCGATAGAGCTTGGGTTCCAGAGAGGCTGACAGGACAAAAAAGGAAAGGCAAACTAACAAATGAAACATCATAAATTAGGAAAGACGGTATGAAGGGAAACAACAACAACAAAAGCAGATCCAGTGACTTAAGACAGAAGAGGTGGGAGGGGTGGCGAGCTTGGACAAAGGCAGTTTACAAAAGCTTCTCGGGAGAGGAGACACTGGTGCTGAAACTTGACCAACTGGAGGCCAGATGAGAATGGAAGAGAACATTCCAGCTGGGAGAGTTGCGCAAACAGGTGAACTTACACGGGCTGCTTGGCAAAGCTAGGCAGCTGCTGCCCTGGGTGTGGGGTGAGAACGCCTGTGCCCCCAGCCCTGCTCACACTTGCAACCCTTCTGCTAAGGGAAAATGCAACGTATCCCTCCTCTGCTCGTCCCCTACGTGGCCACCCAGTTCAATTGAGTTCTGCCAAGTTCTTTTCAAGATTTCATGCTGAAGCATCAGGAGAGTGCTTGTCTGCCGGGGTCTAGAGAGTTGAGCAGGATACCCGGGCTGCCAAGCCCCTGAGGCCTGGGTGTGAGTTAACGTTGGAGCAGGAGATTGAGAAGGAAGGGCAGAGAGGTAGCGGCCAGCATCTGTCTCAGTCACCAGCTCTGGGAAGAGTGGAAGATACACGTTGCTGGGTTGCAAATGGAGACCCTGCAGTCTTGCTGGAGAGTTTCCCCTTGGCTGTGTCTGTGTCGTTGGCAGGTGATCGGCTGCTGTTGTGTCTGGGAATCTTTACTTGCTAATTAGGGGCTGTGTGCATGGGAGAATGACCCTCATTGGTTTCAATTAGGAGAAGGGGAAGAGGGCAAAGCAATTATTTAGAAGGCTGAAAGACAGTACAGGGGTTAAGGCTCTTATCTTTTGTGAGGTCAACTCTGGTTCAATCCCTGGCACTGCTGACAGTCCCCTGATCACCACCGGGACAGATTCCCCAAGCAAAGGACCAGGATCAGCCTCTGAGCACTGCACAACCACATAAGCCAACCACAAGGCATCCCCACCGCCTAAGGGAAAAATTGATATAAGACTTTGGTAAACCTTCAGCAGGTATCAGGCTCATCTGAGCTTATTACAGGGTTTTGTTTATTTAATCTGGAGAGCACTGCCATGGGATTGATAGCTACTCTGTACACCTTTATTTTATAATAAAAGAAACTGAGGCACGGGTTCTAAAATTTAGTAGGTGTCACAGCCATGATTTGAACTGGGACAGTTTTTTTTTTTTTATTTTATTGAATCACCATGAGATAGTTACAAGCTTTCATGTTTGGGTTATTTTATTGAATCACCGTGAGATAGTTACAAGCTTTCATGTTTGGGTTACAATCACACAATGATCAAACATCCATCTCTCCACCAGTGCACATTCCCCACCACTAATATCCCTGGTATATCCCCTCTTTCCCACCCTCCCCCTGCCTCCATGGCATACTCTCTCTCTACTTTTGGACACTATGGCTTGCAACACAGACACTGAGAGGTCACCATGTTTGGTCCATTATCTACTTTCAGCTCTCATCTCCCACCCCGACTGATTCCTCCAGCCATCATTTTCTTACTGATCCCTTCTCTATTCCATCTGCCTTCTCCCCTCCGCTCATGAAGCAGTCTTCCAGCCATGGGGTAATCTACCTGGCCCTTGTATCTACTGTCCTTGGGTGTCAGCCTCATGTGATGATATTGTATACTCCACAAATGAGTGCAGTCCTTCTATGGAACTGGGGCAGTTTGACTAACTTCTTGCTCATTGGCAGTGCAGAGTGGCTTTAGAGATCTTTAAAGCCTTACCTGAGTGCAAATACCACCTCACGCGCATCCCACTATTGGCCAGGAGGCCAACAGAATGTGACAAGAAAGTACTGAAAGGGCACCATGCCCTCCTACAGCATTTCAGCAGTGGAACAGCAGCTCATGTAGGGACTGGCAGCAATACCCTGGTTCAGGGTAAATATTCTGGGTCCCATGGTCAATGCCCTCCATCCTTCTTCTAGTGTTATAGACTTTGCTGTGTGGTTCACACTTTGCTGTATCATCCTGGAGAAGGAACATTTGTTCTTGGCAGTGTGTGTTGGAAGGGTTTTGCCTTAAGTTACAGTGGAGGGAGTGCCATCCAAATTCCATAGAAAGTTCCAGGCCCAGATCGGGGGATAAGGAGAGGGAATCTGGGAACACTGGTGGAGAGAAGTTGACACTGGTGATGGGATCAGTGATGGAAGATTGTATGTCCAAAACCCAGCTATGAATGGCTTTGTAATCCATGATGCTTTAATAGAATAAAATTTTGGAAAAAGAAAAGAAGTTCCAGGTTAGGTCCACAGTAGATTTCTCCTTTGTTCAAGGTTTCTTCAACTGACTCGTTTTCTCTCCTCAGCAACTCTTTTAGATAGTCCTCTTGTGTTTCCCACTTTATACTTAAAAAGCCTCAAAAAAAGGAAGAAAGAAAGAAAGAAAGAAAGAAAGAAAGAAAGGAAGGAAGGAAGGAAGGAAGGAAGGAAGGAAGGAAGGAAGGAAGGAAGGAAGGAAGGAAGGAAGGAAGGAAGAAAGAAAAAGAAAGAATGGGTGAGGGCCATAGGAAGATTTTAAGAACCAAGTTTGGTTAGGGAAGAAGAAGTTGGATTTTTTTTCTGGGAGCCGGTGTGTTTCAACAACAACAGGGAACTGGGGAGTGTGTGATCGATCGGGGCGGGGGTGTTGTGTGTTTCAGGTTCTAAAAATTAGGTTAGACAGGAGACTTGTGTGGATGCTCGGCATCATTATTAAGTCTGGGGACTGAGTCTCATGGCAGGACTGTGCCAGTGCCCTCAGACAGCTTCCTTCACATCGTGGAACTTCAGCCTCCTCAACCTCTTTGGGCTCAATCCTGCTTATTTCAGACTTTGTGGGAGGTTGATATGAACAAGCAAGACATGGAGTGAATTGTGTCTTCAAAATTCTCATGGGAACCCTAAACCTCTAAACTCCCTTGGTGGGAGATGACTGGGGTTAGATGCGGTCATGAAGATGGATAGGGCTCTCTCCCCATAATATGAGTACCAGCAGGGAAACTGTGTTCTTAAAAGACAGGAGAGAATCCTCCTCAGATCAGACCAGCCAGTACTTGGAGCTCAGACTTTCAGAGCCCAGAATGTGAGAAATCAAACTCATTGATTTCCAGTGATTTTCTGCCATTTTACACCTGGGTACCTAACAACAGTCCAGACCAGTTCACAGACTTTTATCCAAAAACCACTGAGAGAAGCTGCCCAGTCTATGTTGTTTTCTTATGGCAAACTGAGTAGTTGGGACCTTGTACTGTACTTGGCTTATTGTAATGCTCACTAAATAAGATGCACAGCAATGCATATATTAATAGGCAATAACTTTAAAAGATGAGATTGCTAAGTCTTTGAATGGCTAACGTAGGTCTATAAATTTTTATGCAGACATTAGGGCATTCGTAAGCAGGAAAGAGGAAAAAGCCCTTGTGCAAAGTTCAGAGGTCAGCTTGACAACAGAGCACTGAGCATCATTGGAGGTAAAAGAACATAACAGTTTCCTCGCCTGCTTGGGAAAACTCAGGTCCTGGTGCTCCCAACCCCTTTTTCTGATTTACTAGGTGTAGGGCAGAGTCTGAAAATTTGCATTCCAAATAAGTTCCCAGGGGATACAGCTGCTGGACTGTGGGAACCAGGCTTCCAGGAAAGAGGAAGAGGAGAGAACCAAGACTAGCATGACCTTGGGTCAATGATTCGCTGCGCCCGATGGGCGTGACTTGCTCACTCTGCAAATGTTTGGTCCACACTGTGGTGGATGGATAATGTAGGTGGTATGTGGAGCTGCCAACAGAAACTGCTACACGTATGGTAAGCAATTAGGTCATAGGGTTTCTGTTTTTGCTTGGAGGGCAAACCACTATAATTAGCAAACTTGCAAAACCCTGGTTTCTAAAGGGAGTGGATGTTGGAACTGAAGAAACATAAATTTCCTGCCTTTTCCAAGGGATAGATTTCTGTTCAGGGATGATTGTTTGGGACCAGCGGCCCAAATGACACCCACAGGATGTCAGATAAATAGCATAAACAATGCTGGCAAAGTGATGGGGTCTGCAGATTCCTTGAGGCGTAGGGTTGTGTGAGAATGGTGGGAATGAGTAGGTGATTTTCCCCCTCGGAGCCCTGTGGCGAGTGAGCAGGTATAGATATTGTGCTCAGCATCGCTTCCTGCTTTATATTTGTCCCTGAACTCTCCATTCATCATTCTCTGGGGTATAGCAGATGGCAATCGCCTTCAAATGCCAAACTCCTTGGCCTGCCTTTTTGGCCCCTAAAGGTGGGCATGGGATGGGGCTCTGGCCCATGCCTGAGTTTCCATCCCTTCAGATCCAGTGGCTTGGCAGAGGACATGAGAACCAGCACAGCTTCATGGGTATCTGCTTTGTACCTGGATCAGAAGAGAGAAGCTCCTCTCCTCTTGGATGCTGAAACTGGTGATGCTCTGCTGGGTGCCCGGACAGAATCCTGGGGGCTGAGAGGGATACACCCAATACATCAAGGAAAGAGCAGCTGAGACACTACGAGGAGCAAGACCCATCCAATTTCTACCTCTAGAACTCCAAATTCAGCACCACATGTAAATTAAATCAAAGAAATATGTCCTCTTTGACTTAAGCTTTGAGTTAGTTGCTGGCGATTGGAGCTAAGAGCGAGCAGTAATGTCTGTGTGGACACCTGCAACATTCTCGTTCTAGAAACAGGGGCTGGGGGTTAAGACACATGCCTCGCACACAGACAACTCTCGTTCCACCCCCTGCCTGGCATTTGATCCCACATGAGCACTACCGGGAGTGATTCCTGAGAACAGAGCCGGGAGGAAGTCCTAAGCACCTATAGGAGTGGCCCCAACACCTCCACCCCAACCCCCACCTGCAAAATAACCCATTTCCAGTTTCCCTGAGGAGTAACTGAGTCTGTGCGCAAAAGCCCAGGTCAGTGTGGCCAGGAGTCCTCTGGAGCTATGTGAAATGGAAAGGAGAAATCACATTCAGTTCAGAAATGCTAATGAGAGAGAAGGAGGGCATCTGGGGAGGCAGGAGAGGAAGAGAGAAGATTTAACCTACCTTAAACAATCTTCAAAAGGTCAACACAGACCTATTTAGCAGAGAAAATAGTTAAGTCATTCTTGGTGGATTAGCTGATGGAGGGTCTGCATTGCCAGGAAATGAAAATATCTTGGTGATCAGGATCTGCTTCTATAAAAAGTTTCTTTTTTTGGACTTTCCTTTTCGTGCTGCTGGTTGAGCTGATAGGGTCAAGCTGCGTCCTGTGGCTGCACATCCACTGTGGAGCCTGCACGGCCCTCTGTGCTCAGCAAGTGAAGGGCGGATCCCTGCCTGCCCCTCCCACAAATGGGCATCTGACAGTCCCCTCCCTACGTGGGCACATATTGGGGAGGGATTTTCCCAAAGCAATTTTATAATATACTGTCCATCTTTGTTAAAATTCAGACCTCAGTAAGGCCCCACCGCAAGGCCCATGTTTTTCTTTTTCGCTAAGGCGTGTCAGGGGGTATGGTGGACGTGGGGGTTTCTCAAGTATAGCTGGGTATGATTTGAGGCTCAGTATTAATCAGCCCCGGGAGAGCCAGGTTCTGTAGTCTTCCCCTGGGCACTCGTAAATGGTAAGCAGATGAAATGCTTGCAATGGCTGGGGGATGGGAGGTGGGGGGAGGGGGAGAGGAACATCCTCCCAGCCCAATTTAGCTGACTGCTTTCATCCTGCAGAATCAACTCTGGGCTCTCAGGGAGCGACAAGGCCACGAACCGCAGACATGAAAGGCCGCGTCTGTGGTCGGTCGGCCGTGCTTGAGGTGTGCCCTTGCCGTTCCTCTCATCTTATCCTGTGGCATTTTTTAAATTGGAAGGATTTTTATTGAGTCTGATTTCCTGAAATAGAATGCATTGCCCACTCACTCCAGGGACTCAGAACAGAGAAACTGTCCCGTGTTCTGGGCGGAGTTATTGGTGGGGAGCACCCGTACTGCAGGGGCCGCCAGGAGGGCAGGGGAGTGGCCACGCACACAGAACAGATCCGGAAGCAGCTTGTATGTGTTTAGGATGTAACCATAGCACCGACAAGCCTTCTCTCCCAAGCCCCATGTTCCACAACCCTTAAATCAGGAGCCAGGCCGGCCTGCCGTGCAGGTGGTGGTCCCCAAGCCTCTTTTGAATGCTTTGTTCCTTCCTATTAACAACTCCCAAGGCACGTTCCTTTTTAAGGGGAAATCAGTTTCCATTAGTGTTCAGGGCCTCGTATGGGGCTTTGCTTCTTATTTGCCCCATGTTGTCACAGCCACAGATCACTGTGAGCTGGCGAGCAGAGTCCACGACAGGCACAACCCCTGAAATTGATTTAGGAACAGGGACGCAAGGAGCAATCATGGTTTTAATAAGGCTAATCAAGCTGTCTTTTCATGAAAGCTTCATCACACACGCACACACACACCCTCTCCTTTGGGCCATGCTCTCATTTCGACCACATGAAAGCAAAGGGAGAAGCTTAGCAGTGAAGTCGGTGGGCCCCCACGGTGGCTTACATGAGGCAGGGAGGAGAGAGGGCGCACCACTTTCTCCCAGTCCGCCTCACCACCCTGGGGACCTAGGGTTACCGAGTTCTTGTCTTGCCTCACAGAAAAAGAATTTCTGGAGTAGACAAACAGTGAAGTAAAACAGATTTATTTGGAAGGTTTTTAGGAAGGAGGAGGAAGGAGAGAAAGTGAGAGTGTAATGTGCTCAAGAGAGAACATGGGCTTTTCCAAGGGCAGAGAGAGCCCCTACATTAGACACGAGTCCCAGCATTAGCTTCCATAGGATGTATACTTCCATAAAAGTACACATCTCAAGAGATGTGGGCGCCACGTGTGCTTGGCCACGTGGGCACAAGCAGCACATGGGCTTGGGCAGCATATGTGTGCCCTTCCTTTGTTGAAGGTGGCTTTTATAGGGTTTTTCCAACCTGTCCCAAGTGGGGCTTCTACCTAGGTAAAAGTCCGTTGCTACAGAGGTTGCCAAGGGGGTAGAGTTGATGGACTTCTTTGAAATTCCTTTCCTGGCCTTTTGTTCCTGTGGACTTTCTCTTGGAGGGGGTCCAGCCTTCTCTGGGTCTGTTGCTGGCACCAGGTGACAGTCTTATCAGGCCTTAATTCCTGTGCTCACAAGGTGGGCCCTATTGGCCTTATGACTAGCTTTTATTACATTCTAGGTATTCTATTGTTATGGGAGCCCTTCCCTGTCTACATGCCTACATCCTATTCCCCCCCCCCTAGAGATTTCACCCTCTTAAATCTTTAAGGGAAAAATGGTTGGAGTTCTGTCTTCTGTAATTTCTTCATGCTGACAAAAGGTGGTAGACCCTGCCTGTACAAGGGGTGAAATCTTAGGCTACTTAGTTTTAATGGGACCTAGACAATGAATTGGTTGGGATTCTGAAGTTATGAACATCTGAAAGAAAAAAAATCAGATTAATTAGGCTGAGGATTGAAACTGGAATGATTAGACCCTGGAGGAGTAAAAGATCCTCATTGACCAGTAAGGACATAGTGGCTTGCTATTTTAGAAAACAAAAAGGCAACAAAAACTGAAGCAATATAATGCCATACCTTTCCTATGATTATAAAAAAAAGAAATACTTTCTTCACTTATGACTTTGGTGAACTTACCGTGTCCAGATTTTTCTAATTAGAAAATTAACCTAGAGAACACCAAGCTACCTCTCTGACTTTCTCAAGCCAGATTGAAAAAGCTTTTGCCCATCCATCAAAGGTGTCAATAAGAACCAATAGATATTTATATCCTGAACATTTGAGCATTTGCGTGAAGTCAAGCTGCCAATCCTCCCCTGGATAAATTCCTTTATGCGGAACAGGTGGTGTTAGGAGAGGACGCCTAAGATTTCTGCTAGGTTCATAAGTACCACACTAAGCACAGTTCTGAGTTATTTCTCATACTGTCCTGCGCATGGAACACAGTTTTCACTAATGTTATTAAAGCATCTCTTCCTAGGTGGAAATCTTCATGTATTCCCTTAAGCCATTCACTAATTTCCTTTTTGAAAACCTCACTCCAATACCTATTGTTCTTCTTCTCAGAATATTTTGGTTTAGAGGAAATATTCTCTGGATGGTGTATTAATCCCATGATGGAAAATAATTAAGAGCTGTTTAAAAAATCTTTGTTTTCAAAAGCAACAGGTGTTGGCGTGGATGTGGGGAGAAAGGGACTCTCCTTCACTGCTGGTGGGAATGCTGACTGGTTTTTGGAAAATAGTATGTACGTTTCTCAAAAACTTAGAAATTGAGCTCCAATTTGACCCAGCAATACTATTTAATATTTTACCTGTCACATCAGGGCTTCCCCAAGCTTGGCTGATGTAAAGATCAGGTCCCATGAAGAGCTGGAGGTGGCCTGAAACCTGCAGGATGAGCTAGAGGCGGCCTTGGGCCTCCCACTTTCCGCCTTGATGCTGAGAGCAGATTCTGGGATGTGTGCAGGGGCCCTATCCACCCTTGGAGAAGCCTGCATTCTCTCGGGCACATTACTCTTTTTCACTTTCTTTCTCTCCTCCCTCTTCCTAAAACCCTCCGAATAAAATCTGTTTTACTTCACTGCTTGCCTACTCCTAAAATTCTTTTCTGCAAGGCGAGACAAGAATCTGATAACCCTGGGTCCCGGGTAGTAGAGGTGGATGGGGAGGAAGTGACCCTCTGTCTCTTTCCTGCCTCACATAAATCACCCTCGGGGGCTCACCGGCTTCAGCAGGAGCCTGATGCAGGCACGTGGAGTGACCAGCGCCATCAAGGTGCCAACAAAGGAGCATGATTTCCAAGAGGAGGCTGACAAGAAAACTGATGCGTCTGCAACGAAGGTGCCACTGTGGGTGCGCTGTCTCTCTGTCTCCCAGGAGTACTCTCTGGTACTCTTTGCTCCTACTTCATTTTGTTTTGACTATTTTCCTCCATTGTACTGTAATCTCTTAATTCTGTAGCCTGGCTCCCGGCTCCCGAGTCAAAAGTTCAACTTGACTATGAATGACTAGTACCTTCTCTTCCCTTATTCCTCACCTCTTCTCACTTTCTCCCTGCACCTCCCACAGCTACCTCCAAAATTTCCCCCAGCTCCCACTATTTTTGTAACCGAGAGTCTGTTGAAGTTTTATACTTCAGGAAGAAGGGGGCCACATATTGGGTGATGCTCAGGATTTACTCCTGGCTTTGTGCTAAGGGACCATATGCAGTGCCAGGGATCAAATCAGAGTTGCTGCGTGCAAAGCAAGCACTTTACCCCCTTTATTATCTCTTCATCCCCAAGCTTGTCAATTGTTTATGTTTGGGTGGGGGCCATACCCAGTGATGCTCAGGGGATCTTGGGTAGTGTTATTGCACTATAAAGGGGCTGACGTGATTAGCTTCTGGATTCTTGGGATGACCATTAAGAACATCACACAAAACCACCTTCAGCGCTGTAGCTCTTACACCTTACCAGGGGTCCCTGCACTTCCCTCTAGGACAGGGCCTAGAGACTCCTTTGGCAGCTCTCAGCAGCAGCAAATTTTCTCCAGCTGTTCTCTCTGCTGCAGCTTCTTTCCAACAGCAGAGCTTCCAGCAACTTCTGCTTAGTACCGCAATGGCCAACAACACATGATCTGCACTTATATATTTTATGTATTCCTGCCCCTGTTGTCTGATTTGCTGGGACAGATATTGTGAGATCCAATCAATCTGATTTGTTACACAAAACAACCAACCAGATCACCTAGATAAAGATCAATCAGATAGCCTCTTACCAGACCAACCAGATGTTCTATATAAAGGCAAGTGCCTCCTTCACTTTCTTTGTAACAGTGCAAGGAATCTAACCAGGATCATCTGCATACAAGGCAGACCCCTCATCCACTGCTTTATCTTTTAGCGCCAAGCCTGTCAATTTTTAAAATTCCCACTTAGTGAGTTTCTACCACTTGCTAGCAGTCAGCAAACTTTTCCCATAAAGGACCAGAGAGTAGTTTCAGCGTTGCAGACCATACAGTTTGTTTTAACTGCTCTACTCTTGGTACTGTGTCATGAGGAGAGCCATTGACAATACATAAGCAGGAGAGCCTGCCTTCAAAATCAGCCGCTCACAGAAAGAAACTCCAGGGGTTGGAGTGATAGGATAGTGATGGATAGTGTACTTGTCCATCATTTAACCCACCTGGATTAGGTCCCCAGAACCCAATATGGTGCCCTGGATTGCCAACAGTCGCGAGCCCTGAGTGCAAAGCCAGGAGTAAGCCCTGAGCACTGCCAGTTGTGCCTCATGACTCATTCAAAAAAAAAAAAAAAAACAGAAGAGGAAGAAGAGGAAAAGAAGAAATCACCAGGTCAGATTGGCTTGAGGGGTAACCGGAGTGAATCCCTGCAACCCACACAGGGGATTAACAAGACTGAGAATATTTTCTCAGTAAAAACACTACCAGATTGGACTAAAATGACAACCAGAGCAAAGTGAAAGAATGTTAATAGAACTTTAAAAATTCTGGCAATAGGCTGATAACACTTAGCTGCAAGCAAGTATGACCCTTTGTGACAAAGGCTTTGAGAGCAAAGTGATGGACCCCAGCAGAGTTGGAAGCAAGAACGTGATATTTAATGGTTGTTTCCAGAGATCTGGTCAGATCGGTTACTCTTTTTTTTTCCTTTCATTTTTTTTCCTTTTCTTTCTCTCTGATTCTTTTAATTATTTTTTTGTTTGTGTTTGGACCACACCTGGCAGTCCTCATAGCTTACTCCTGGCTCTGTGCTCAGGAATCACTCCTGGCAGTGCTTCGGTGTTAGGGATCGAACTTGGGTCTACACAAGCAAGGCGAGTGCCTTTCCTGCTGTACTATCCCTCTGGCCTCTTCTTTTATTTTTGGTTTTGGCTCACAGCTGGTGGTGCTCAGGAGATATTTGCAGCTTGATGCTGAGAAGTTGCTACCAGCAGTCCTCAGGGAACCATGTAGAGTGGGTCTCAAGCCTAATCCTCCCACGTGAAAGACACGTACTCTAGTCCCGTTGAGGAGCTACCTCCTGATCCCTTTTCTCCCTTGAGGGGAGGTTTAGAGCTACACCCCATGCTGCTCAGACGCACTTCCAGCTCAGGGATTGCTCCTGAGGGTACCCAGGCACATGTGGAATTGGGGGTCATATGCACTTTGATCTCTCTCCTGACCCCTTCTTTACTCCCTAATTCATGTGTGTGTGCGGGAGGCGGGGACAGTGGATGGGGAGGGTTTTGGAGTTGTTCCTGGTGGTACTCAGGAGCTGCTCCCAGCTTCGTGCTCAGGCGTAGCTCCCAGCAATAGTACTTAGGGAACTTGCAATGTAAGGAATCGAACCCCTGCTCCCACATGTCAAGTATGTGCTCAGTTATCTCCCGGGTTTTCCTCTCCACACTTAAATAAAATAAAAAATAAAGAGTTATGTCTCTCTATAACCATATCCGAATAGGATCTATCCCTCCAATATAATAGCCTTTGGACAAGGGGTCTTGGGAAAGAATTACACTTAGGTCAAGAGGGGAAACTGCCCTTATGTCCTTATGCCCTTATTGTCCTGAAAAGAGACAGCACAGAACCCTCCCTCTACATGTCTCCTCCTGCCATGTGCTTTCTTTGTGAGAAGTCATCTATGTACAAGCTGGTGGCGCTCTTCCCAGAACTAAATCATCTGCGACCTTGTCCTGGGACTTCTAGCCATCAGCACTGTAAGAAATAAACATCTGTGGTTTAAACACCCAGTGTGAGGCATTTTGTTAGAACAGTCTGAGCAGACCAAGACTGTCTCCCAAGCAAAACGAGACAGAGGCACTCAGACCCCCTGCCAAGAACAGGATCCTTGCCAATAACAAGTGAGCTTGAATCCTTCTCACAGCAAGTGTTCAGAGGATACTCTCATTCTGGTCCCGGCATCGGTACAGCCTTGCAGAGAATCCCACTAAGCCATTCCCAAGCTTCTTACTCTACAGAAACTGAGACAGAACAGAGGGCACTATCATATTATTGTGCCATAGATAAGGAACATGTGCTGAGAACTTGGGTTTGCATATGTCGTGAATTCAAACCTCACTGGTCCAACCTACTTCTGCAATCTTGGACTGTCATGCATATACTGGAAGCCTTAATTTTCTCGTTTGTAGAGTTATGTAATGCCAGAGCTCACCACATAACCCCTTTTTTTCAATTATTGATATGTGTCATTTTTTAAGTGCTATGGAATCACAGAAGAGGGATATTTTATTGTCCCTGAAATCAGTTGAAAATAATTATAATTTCTATCATGCTCTATAATTTATGAGTTCACATAGGAATAACTGAGCTTGATCCTTTATACCACAGTTATCCTCAGTTGTAGAGGATTTTTTAAATTTTTGTCTCAAAGGGGATATTTGGACATAGTTTTTGTTGTCAGAGTAATGGAGACTGCCACTAGTCGATGTCTAGTGAATGGCAACCCGGGATGCTGCTAAACATGCTATAGGGTCCAGAGAGTCCCCTAGCGAGAGCCGGCAGACCAGAACCCACGACTAAGACCCCATCAATATAACACTTCTGCAGACACTGCAGACATTGCACTTCTGCAGATGGAGACACCATGCCTCAGAAGAAGGAAGGGCTTGGTGAAGGGTAAGACGAATCTCAGAGCATCAAACTGAAATGAATTATTCTTGACATAGAATCTGAAACTATGAAAGTTTGCAAATCTGTGGGGTGTGTGAATGTGTGTGTGTATGTGTGTGAGAGAGAGAGAAAGAGAGAGAGAGAGAGAGAGAGAGAGAGAGAGAGAGAGAGAGAGAGAGAGAATTAAGCATTTTCTGCAAAGAATAGAGGCTTCCTAGAGCCTCATTCTTCCACAGTGAATTGCAATCCTATCTGGGGCGGCATAACTGAATGTGGGGGTTGTGAAAGAAACTCACTTTAAAATGAATTTTTCTGCTGTATTATTAGCTGTTAGATGGGCATACCAATTTTATATGCCTATATACCCAGGTGGCTGGAACATTTCTTAGGTAGGTCTAGCAAGATAATGCAGATACTCAGGTACTCGCCCTGTATACAGCCAACCTGGGTTCTACCTGATTTCTCGCACCATCTGAGCCCTGCCAGAAGTGTTATCTGAGCACAAAGCCAGGAGTCAGCCCTGAGCATTGCTGGATGTGGACAAAACCAAAACCAAAAAAATATTGTTGGGTGGAAAGCTGTCATGAGTGGGAAAACAGTTAAGATTTGCTACTCTAGAGTGAGGTGCTAGAGATCTGAGCAGGTCACCAGGCCACCAGCGACAAGAGGACATTTGTTTCAGTGGCCACAAACTCAACTCTTCTGAAATCCCATGAAGAGAAAGAGAAAGGTTCTGGACTTAAGGTGAAAGACCATCTGGAAGGTGTTTGGAGCTGAGGTGGCCCTTGAACTGAGACTTCAGCTGTAGGCAGAACAGAAGCCAGCAGCACCAAAATTAAAGAAGCATTTTCCGTGTTAAGAACAGTTTTTACCTCAAGACGCTAAGAGGAAAAATCCCTCCTTCTCTTGTGGGCCAGACTTCAGGGACAAAGCATGGGGAATCCATGAACTCTCTGATGGTTGCTCTCGTTCTCATCTTTCAGCGCTGAACAGTCAAGCACTGCGAGTTCTAGAAGCTTCTGATTAAAGCTGAAGATCAGCCTCATTTGGCATGCCTTGATGATTTTCATTGTCCGGGTGATGATACCGTTTCTCAGCTAAGCCTCTTTATCATGGTTATCAGCACTTTGGTTTTCCTATTTTCTGCTTATTTGAAATAAAATAATGAGAGCAAAGAGCTGGCAAAACAGTTCATTAAGCACCCTCACTCTACTGGACAGTGGGTGGGGTTGTGTGGCCGAAGGAGCTATTGCCAGTGACAATGCGTTCTCAACCCTCCTTCCAGCCCCCCTTCCACCCTGGCCAGCAGAACCAAATTCCACAAAGGCAGGACGTTTGGGTGCCCTTGAGGTAGGAAGCACAAATGTACAGATTCTATGGTTTCACCAGTGTGTTCATTCACCCCACAGGTACTTGTCACACACTTGCTTTACTTGGGCACTGTTTAGGGGACATGGGGACACATACAGACATGAGCTTCATGTACAAGTTTCCTGCCCTCTGGGGGCTTCTGGATTAGAGGGGAAGACACACAGTACAGGAGAAACAAATCAATTCAAAGGCTCAGATTGTGTTTAAATTGCTAGATTAAATAAAAGATGTTTAGTTAAAATTCAATTTCAGATGAAAAACACATATTTCCCCCAGTAAGTATATTTTTCAAATATTGCATTCAGCATTTTTGTTTTCACATGAGGTGACCCACCTCATAAGAAAATTAATGGAGTAGCAGAGTAATTAAGATGAATGTCATACAGGAGTCCATAAGGAACAAACCAGTTAGATCTATATTCAGAGACTTATTTTAAGGGCCAGAGAGATAGCACAGCAGGTAGGGCACTTGTCTTCCATGCTGATAACCTGGGTTCAATTCCTCATATCTCACATGGTCCCCCAAGCACCTCCAGTAGTCCTTGAGATTAAAGCCAAGATTAAGTTCAGAGTATCTCTAGGTTTGGTCCAAAAACTCCCCACTACCATTAGAAAGAGAAAAAAAGAAGGAAGGAAGGAAGGAAGGAAGGAAGGAAGGAAGGAAGGAAGGAAGGAAGGAAGGAAGGAAGGAAGGAAGGAAGGAAGGAAGGAAGGAAGGAAGAAGAAAGGAAGGAAGAAAGAAAGGAAGGAAGAAAGAAAGAAAGAAAGAAAGAAAGAAAGAAAGAAAGAAAGAAAGAAAGAAAGAAAGAAAGAAAGAAAGAAAGAAAGAAAGGGAAGGAAGGAAGAAAGGGAAGGAAGGAAGAGAAGGAAAGAAGGAAAGAAAAAAGAAAGAAGGAAAGAAAGAAGAAAGAAGAGAAAAGAGGATTTTTATCCTAAGAACTTCGTTTAAGCAATTAAAATACTAAACATCTTTCCTCTTTCCTTGGTGGTTGCTGTGGAGACGAAGTTGCACACAGGCTTGGTTGTGGAGTGCAGGGAGCACACCAGCTGTGTGTGTCCCTGTCCTCCTTGGGCCTTGCACTTGGTTTCCAATCCTGCCCTTCAGTTGCAGTTCTCCCGTGCATGCTAGCTGGGGTTGCGTGTCTTGAATGGTGGCACTCACATACTTCACTGAGGTGCACTGGGGATCACACACTTCTGCTTCGACAAAGTCCTGAGCAACAGAGTTACTGACATAGGGTCAGTTCATGGGGACTGCACAAGGGACCCAACCCACAGCCTCGGGCCCTGCAAAGCAGGTGGTTTTGTCCCTGAGCCAGCCCTGGTCTCCCTGGTTTAAACTATTTTGGAGGCTGGATAAATCAGCCCCGAAGCCTCCTGAAGGGTAGGCCTTCAGGAGGGCAATAGGAATTTCCAGATACAAGCCACAGTTGCTGCCCACAGGCAGAATTTGGGGGTAAGTTCAGCTCTAAGCCTATAGCTTTTCAACAATCCAACCAGTCCACTCAGATAAGGAAAGATAACATCCATCCCTTGCTGAGAAAAAGCCCTGTAGCACTGTCATCCCATTGTTCGTGGATTTTCTCAAGCGGGCACCAGTAACATCTCCATTGAGAGACTTTTTGTAACTGTTTTTGGCATATCAAATACGCCACAGGTAGCTTGCCAGGCTCTGTCGTGCAGGTGTCATACTCTCAGTAGCTTGCCAGGCTCTTCGAGAGGGATGGAGGAATCGAACCCAGATCAGCTGCATGCAAGGCGAACGCCCTACTCACTGTGCTATTGCTCCAATCCATCGTCACTTGGAGAGGAATGAATTATAAGAAAAAAAATACTCATAAATTTGCCTTACATTAACAAAAGACTCGCCGAGCAGTACTGAGCTTTGTGTTCTATGGAAAAGTTGGGCACTTTAACAACCTAGCCATGAGTAAGGCAGCTTCTCTGGTGGGAGAGGAGTGGGGTCCTGGGACATTGGGAAAGGCTTCTCTGAACTCAGGGATACTTGAAATGAGACGAGTGTGGAGACCTTGCCCCACAATGCTACTTGATTCTACTGGCCAGGATATCAGAACATTCCAGACCAAAAGAACTCTAAGTACAGAAGAACCTGAATTAAGAAAGAATAAAAAGAGGTCAGTATGGCTTGGCAGAGTGGGACATGGTGGGTGGGGAGAAAGACAGTGAGGAGCTGTGTATACAAGAACGGTTCATGAAACTCCAGCAGTATTACTGTTTCTTAAAAAATTTTAAATTACAAAGATCACTAGAGAAAGGAGAGCAAGACTCAGAAAAAAACCCTTCTTCCTGAACTAATTTTGAGCATCTGGTTGAAATGAAAGCTGTTTGCTTCCTGAGAGTAAAGTGTGGTTGAATCATTTAAAGCTTGAGACATCACCAAAGGAAGTGAGGGTGGGGGGGAGGGGTGAAGGGAGATGGTTCAAGGAACTGGAGCTTTGGGAATGCCCTGCCACAGAGGCAGGGTGGGGTGAAGGGGACAGGGTGGGGGTAGTGGGAGGGATGCTGGGACCATTGGTGGTGGAGAATGGGCACTGGTGGAGGGATGGGCACTCGATCATTGTATGACTGAAAAGTAAACATGAAAACCTGTAAGTCTGTAACTTTGTCTTACTAATAATTATACGTGATTCACTACTAAAAAAAGGAACTGGAGCACATACTTCACACCAGTGAGGCCTGGGTTCTATCCTTGGCACTGATGCCCCTGAACCCTACCTAGTATAACCTCTTGAGTATAGCCAGGGGTGGCCCTCCCTTCACCTTGCCAAAAAAGGGAAGTTATGTGAGACTCTACAAAGTCAGGCCTGTCTTATTATTGCTTCCAAAAGAAGTTCTTTTCAGTGATGAAAGAAAAATTTCCAGAAATGAACAAGCCCTGTGAAGCTATTCCAACTTGAAGACCCTTTCCTCAAAAGTCCTTTACTTTCCAGAATCTTCCCTTGAAGGGACAGAACACAGAAACAACTGCTGACCAGAAGTAGCTAAATGTGATTTAAAAATTAAAAGTTAAACATTTAAAAAGTAAAATGTATTCTACCTGGGCTTGGGGACACAGTGCTTGTTTACAGAAAATCCCATTAAATCTCCTTAAAAAAAAACAATTAACTTTGTTTTAGATTTGATCCTGACTTGGGTTTCCATAGGCAGCGTTGTCTCATGTAGGGTGAGATCTGTGATATCTCAGTGCTGAAGACAGGCAGGAGAGATGAACCCATGGGCCATCTAGAGATTCCTGTCCATATCTCCCCAAATTCATGGAGAAATCTCCTCTTCTTTCTTGGTTTAGGATGGGAAAGAAAGGAAGAAAGAAAGAAAGAAAGAAAGAAAGAAAGAAAGAAAGAAAGAAAGAAAGAAAGAAAGAAAGAAAGAAAGAAAGAAAGAAAGAAAGAAAGAAGGAAGGAAGGAAGGAAGGAAGGAAGGAAGGAAGGAAGGAAGGAAGGAAGGAAGGAAGGAAGGAAGGAAGGAAGGAAGGAAGGAAGGAAGGAAGGAAGGAAGAGGTGAAAGAAAAGAAAAAAATAAAAGGAGGATTTTTCTGCTCTCTAGTATGTTTTTCAACTCTAAGCTCTGGTGTTTCTAGAACCTGCCTCTTGTATAGTGTCCTGTTGAACTTTTGAGGGAGAGGTTTGGGTTGGAAATGTTGCTCTGTTATATTGGATGTTTGAGCAATTTCACTGCCTCTCATCTTAGGAATGAATTCTTCCTTGAAAATCAATCTTGTCGTTGAACTGAGAGCCGCGGCACGAGAAGCAGAGCCTCCGCGCCTATTGACTGTGATCCTGAGGTCTCCTAACCCATTTTGGCACCAGAGCGGATGCTTGAGCCATGCATTTTGACTGTGAACTGAGCTACAACCTTGTGCAGCCCGGGGAGGGATTTTTTTCCCTCTCCACCCCATTTTTCTGAGCGAAAATGGCGGCAGTGGCAGCAGCCACGCAGTGAGAGCCACCCTCTAAGACCCCTCCACCAGGAGGTAGGACTTTCTTTAGTGACGTAGCCTGTAGGTGGTCCTGGGAGGGGGGGTGTTCCCGGCGCGCCTTCTACCCAGAGATGAACCGAGAGCCGCGGCACGAGAAGCAGAGCCTCCGCGCCTATTGACTGTGATCCTGAGGTCTCCTAACCCATTTTGGCACCAGAGCGGATGCTTGCAGCCATCCATTTTGACTGTGAACTGAGCTAAAATATTAGAAACCCAAAACCGCGCGGCCACTATTGCGGCCGCGCAGACTCAAAGTCTTCACTCTTACCAATGAAGAGAAATTATTAGATGATGCCTATTCGGCAGGCCTGATTGTTGGGGAAAATTTCCAAGCAATAATAGTGAGTTCTGTGTGGAAATATGAAATGTACTCAATATATAGAGAGAATAATGGGAATATCATTAGCTACTTAGATGGGGGTGGGGTGGGAGGGGGGTGTATTGGGGTTCTTGGTGGTGGAACGGGTGCACTGGTGAAGGGATGGTGGTTTAATCAGTATTTGACTGTGACTTAAACCTGAAAGCTTTGTATTTTTTTTCTTGTTTTCACGGTGGTTCAATAAAATATTTCTTTAAAAAAAAAAAAAAGAAAATCAATCTTGTCAACAAATTTCTTCCCACCTCAATTATTTGGTAATTATTCAAATAATAATTGATTATCTCTAATAGTTGTGGTAATGACCATTATTGTTCTTTTGGGGGTCATACCCGACAGTGCTCAGGGCTTTACTGCTCAGGAATCACTCCTGACAGTGCTAGAAGGATCATGCGGTGGCCAAACTGAAGTCAAGCCCAGCCACGCTACGCCTTAATTCCTGTGCTATCTCTCCCACCTCATTTTAGTTATCTTTTGCTGTGTAACAGATTACCCCTAAAAGTAAGTGTTAAAAAGATGTTTGTTCATCTTGTAATTTCTGTGGTTCAGACATCTGGGTGCCACTTAGCTGGGTTCTGCCTCGAGTTGTTCAGGAATGGCTGTCCAGGTGTTGATTGAGGTGGTAGTTGTCTACAAGACTATGTGGCAATTGGTCGGAGGCCTCAGCTCCTACTGCTGGGTCTCCACATAGGTAGTTTGATCAGTGCACTCAGGTGTAGCATCTGGCTTCCCTAAAATGAGTGATCCTAGAGAGAGAGAGAAAGAGATGATAGGGACAACCATCATCAATTGATCATGACCGCTTCTTAGAAGCGACTCATTAAGTCCAGTCTACCTTCAAGTTGAGGGGAAGATTTTCCTGTGAATCAAAGGAGAAGTATCCAAAACTTGTGGATGGGGCTATCGATACAGATCAAAGTGGTAGAGCGCAAGATGCTTGATTTTATGCCCAGCCCCCATGGCCCTTGAACACAGGCAGGCATGAGCTCAGCCACGATGAACAAGAGCCAACTTGTGGACAAAGTTTGTTTTGGTTTTGGTGCTGAGGTCAAACCCAGAGCCTGGTGTGTGTGTGTGTGTGTGTGTGTGTGTGTGTGTGTGTGTGTGTGTGTGTGTGTGTGTAAAGCAGAGTTAGACATGAAAGGGCTACTTTCCCTCTTGAATGGGCAATGGAGAGGTTGTACAAAATCTAGCCTACTCAGTCAGGCCTGTGCTCGCTGCACCCTCTCCCCTAGCAAAGCAGGATTTTCCTCCCATCCATCTGCATTGCTGTCTCTTTGCTGCGGGTTGTTCTCTCACTGCTGGAACTCCCTGTAGCAGCCTCTAGTTACTGATAGGAATTGGTGTAAAAAAAATCCCAGCACCCTCACCTCTGGGGCACGTGTTCTCTACTGGCTCCTGCAGTTTTACAGTGGTGCTAAGCTCTGCCTACCCATCAGGACAGCTGCTAGCAAGCACCAGTATTGACTGCCCCTCCAGCCTTCTCTTTATCCCTGCTTGCCTGCTTCTTTTCTATTCATTTTTAAACAACCCCCTGTACTCTATTTTGTCTGATGGGCCACTTCCAGGGGAGCCCAGACTAAGCTAGGCCTTCATTCACAAATGTTCTTGCTGCATTCTGGCTGAACCAAGGTTGTATAAGGTTTGTACCATAGGCAGAGGCTAAGCCCCATCACTTGTGGGACTTTTCAACCTGACTGGCAAGACTAATGTGCAAACTGATGACAACACAGAACTTGATTGATGAGAATCCCTGTTACAGAGTCCCTGTGTTGTATTTAAAGGAGAGAGAGGGGATAGGGAGAAAGAGAGATGTCCTAGTGTACAGATTAGCTGGATACTCATGACAGGAAATGACTCAGTGCATCCCCTACACTGGCATCTCTATACATCAACCCTCTCTGGGGGATGAGCATCTTGAGCTGCCCAGTTCAGAGAGTGACTCATATGTCTTAGAGTCTGGGCTGACAGTCAGAATACCGAATTGTGAGCTTAGAACCAATGACTTTTCACCAATTTCCAGGCAGACTCAGGAAGACCCGGAAGTGCTTTTCACTCCTCCTGGAAAATGCCCAGCTCAAGCCAACTCACAACCCAAAAGGTACGGGATTGTTTGGGACACCCTGAGGCAGAATCAGCGTCAAGTTACAACCAAGTATATGGAAGTCTTAGAACTGAGAAGGTGGAAACAGAAATAATGCCTATGTGATCGTTTTGAAGCCCTCACCCCTTCAAAGAAGAAGGCATTTGAAAAGGGAGTTGGTGGGGATGGAGTTCAAGAGCATAAAGTGAGGGGCCCCAGAGAGATAGTCCAGTGGGTACCTGGTATGTGGCATATGGCTATGCTCAGGGATTATTCCTGACCATACCCAGGGAACCCTAGAAAAGCCTGGGATTGAACTCAAGTCACTCATGTATAAGACAAGTTCATAAGCTACAACTTTTATGCCCCCTTGACATAGTTATTCTGTAAACACTGTGAAAAATGAGCAAACTATCCTCTAGGAAGAACGAAAATATTTGTCTAAAGTTCATTGGAGCAGTAAGGAGTAAAATGAGGGGGAACCACTGTGAGAAATACCAGGGAGAAGGAACACACAGAGTAAGATTTCTGAGCAAGAGTGACCACACACATATACATGCTCAAAGGGCTTGAACTTGAGTCAGAGTGTAGATTTTCCAGACAGGCAGAGGTGGGGTTTAATGTTCACTCCAGCAGAAATGAGCTGTGTATGGGTGTTGGGGACTGCTCAGGACCCTGAACAAAAGAGGACCCCGAAACCTTTACCCTGGACAAACCGGAAAATTCCATTACCAGCTTTGCATGACCTGAGGCAAAGGTGCCCTTGTGACAAAGGAAATAGCCAAACTCAAGAGGTAAAAGTAGCCCAGGGCAGTTAACTGAGAGACACCATAAAGCCCTAAAGTAGAATACCTTCCTCTACACTAAAAACCTTGTGCATTCCTCCTGCCAGATGCTCCTGCCAGATAAACCCTTGCCTTCCTCTCCCCACTATTTCTCAATCTACTCTTGAAGAATGTTGTAAGCCCACCTAATACACCCCAAACCTTTCCTTATTTGGTCTGAGAAGACACTTCCCTGATGATTGACAACTTATGTACCAACCCCCTGCTAAGAAAAGTATAAAACCAGCATGGCAGTTAATAAAGTTGCCCTTGATCGGCATGTGTCATCTTGGGCCCCCTATTTATTATCCTCACTAGTTTTATTTCAGGTCAGAACCGCTCACAGAACCCACCCAATTAGGAGCACTTTCCACTGTTGTCTCTCTGCGGGCCGGAGAGATCTCCGGGGGAACGCGCATATGGGTGTTAGTCTTTCTATCTCATCTTTGAGATTTAGAGGCATGCTGGGTATTCTCATGCACTGGGCCCTAAGTGAATGAAGATTTACTGAGGGTCTGTGATATCCTGCACAAGAAGTAGTAGGTCTGCTCATAGGAATTGCTCATTAAACAAGAGCCCAGTAATGGTTTTCATTTGGTGACAAACTTCTCACTGGGATTTCTTCAACCTGGAACAGAACAGAGGAAACAAATTTCATCTACATTTGGCAATAGCCAAAAGTTGAACAAGAAAATCATCCAGGTGATAAGAGTGCTCAGAATTAGAGAGAAGCATGGATGCAACCAGGACCAGCAATGAGAGGGAGAGAGAGATAGACAGGCAGATAGACAGAGAATGAGCCTAGGGCAGTGTCTCTCAGACCATACTGTCTCACTAATCACTGGAGAATTAATTGAAATGCACATTCTGACCCAGTAAGACTGGATCAGCCCTGAAGTTCTACATTTCTACTTTTTTGGTGGAGGGTGGGGGGTGAGTTGGAGTCAAATCTGGCTGTGCTCAGGGCTTCCTTCTGGCTCAGCACTCAGATATCATTCCTGGTGGGCTCTGGGGACCATATGAAGTGCTTGAGATCAAATTCAGGCTGCTGCCCTACCCACTACACTATCACTCTGGCCCTACATTCTACCTTTCTAACATGCTCCAAGGTGATGTAGTTAGTCTTCAGTCCACGCTTTGAACGGTAAGGAATTAGGGCTGGTAGAACAAATGTCATAGGCAGGAGAAAAGAAGGACTGGAAATTAGAGTCAGAAATCCAAATGTGGCCAAGGAAGATAGCAGTCAGCATCGACTTTAGTTCCTGACTCCACATGACACTGCATGTCCCCTGAGGTTCTTCCAGCTCCACGTGGCTGTCAGTTCTTGATGCTGGTCCTGAGTAAGAACTACAGAATGTCCAAAATTCACACTGGATTTGTTTTGTTTTGTTTATTTTTATCATTTGGGGCCACACCTTGCAGTGATCAGAGCATACTCCTGGTCCTGTGCTCAGGGATCACCTCGGTGGAGCTCAGGGGACCAAGTGCTGTGGATGGAACCGGGTAAGCTGCACGCAAGGCAAGTGCTCTAACCACCATCCTATCTCTCCAGCCCCATAGAGTTTTTGAAGACTTGGTACCAACAAAATAATGTATAAACCTCAACATTTTCATATTGATTAGACGTTAGCATGATTCTTTTTTTCATCATATTAAATAGAATATACAAAGTATATTCTATTTATATGTATTTAATAAATTCATGTTAGATTGAATATATTCAATTTTATTTCATGTTTCTTTAAAAAATTTGGTGACTAG
Source organism: Sorex araneus (assembly GCF_027595985.1). Taxonomy (NCBI): domain Eukaryota; kingdom Metazoa; phylum Chordata; class Mammalia; order Eulipotyphla; family Soricidae; genus Sorex; species Sorex araneus. The sequence continues at coordinate 70,105,777 of NC_073305.1, read as the reverse complement.
AAAATTTCCAATTTCATTTGTGGCATGCAGTGCATTATTTTCACAGCACCAGTGGAGAAAGAACCTCTTTGTGCCGCCCTCTCTGAGCCTCTGCCCAAATCCCATCCTCAGCAATGCCCGCAATTCTTGGGGGAGCGCTCCAGGCTGGAGCGGCCGATGCTCTGTGGGGGAGACAGGCAGCCCCACAGAAGGGAGCTCTTTGGGAGGAACGAGGCAGAGACATGCCAAGTCATTCTCTGCAAGAGCAGAGCTATTGCCATGGGGCTGGCTGGGCGGCCGGGGTCCCAGAGATGCCAGTCTGCTATGCTCCAGTACCTTCTGTCTGGGCCTCTCTAGTCCCCTCCCCGTCCTGGGCGACAGGTAATTAGCAGGGCCAGCTGGCAGCCTCCACTGGGCACTGCCGCCAGCGGGCCGGCAGCCGGCCTGCAATTACTGTAATTCTGGTGTGGCCTTCCAAAGAGAGCTCTATCTAGCTCTCCCTCCGCAGGCTGGCTCTGGAGTGACGGGCTTTGTGACCACTACGTTTTCAGGGTGTCTCCTGGCAATGAACACCCCACTAGAAGAAACTCTCCTGTGTCCATACCTGCTGCAGACTTTCCCTTGGTAAGTGACCTGGGCATTGGGCATGTCTCTGCCCATTGGTGGCAGGGGGAGGAGGCATTTGAATATCTTGTCCAAGCCTCTTTCCTCAGACAGTCTCAGGTATGTGCTGCTAGAATGTCCTCTGTGAATACCAACAGTTCTTAAAGGATTTTAATTCCAACTCTGGGATACTTGTCCAGGGCCCTGCCTTAGCACCACTCAGAAAAGGCTTAAGAATGAGACTTGGAAATCTGTGAATCGAAGATTCCAAAGTTAGAGGAAATTAGAAAGTCCATTTTATCCACTGAGAATTTTAAGTGAAGCCAGACTGGCAGAGAGGTAGCAGAGAGTTCGCTGAGTTAAGTTTTGATCCCCTCCTTTCTGCCTCCCTGTTTGTAAAATGGGCACAATGAGTCCATGAGCAGGATAAAAATGCGACCTTCTCTCTGCGGTAAGCCCTCACAGGTCTGAGCATTAACAAAGGCATAAATTAAAGGTAAGAGAATGAATTCTAAGAAGTTAGACAGATGGAAAGAGGAGAACAACCAACTCATAAGAAGGTTCTCAATTGAAGTCAAGATATATAAAAGGGGAAGAATACTGTTAAAGGAATAGTCTCTCTGATGGGAAGGATGAGAAAAGGTGCTCTGGGAGTATGTCGGGGAAGAGCAACTCATGCTATGTGTGAATCCCAGTACATTGTAAAAATGTTTGAACAAATGATGATCAAACAGAGAGAGAAATGTGCTATTGAAATAAAGTTGAAACAGACTTATCTTCCTATTACTACCCATCTGTCCCTCTCTGAGCCTCTATTAGCTTAGTTGAATATCTCAGTGCATCTAACGGGGTCTTTCAAGCTGCACTGGCCCACAAAGGCACTGAGACTTTACACCTCAAAGCATGCAAACACTTGACCCCAAGCCCCACCTTAGCGCAGATGCTTTGCTCACCAAATGGACGCCCCGGCCCCAGGCAGAGCTGAGGGTGTCATCTCACTTACTACTCTCCCAAGCCCAGTTCACCAAAGTGAGATCACTCCATGCCGGGACATATTCACTCCCTATCAGGCACAGTAGGCCACGGGCTCAAGCTGCCAGCCTGCTTGCCATGAAAACTATGGTGTCACCATATTGAGCCCTGCTTTGGGGGGCCACCAGATCTGGACTCTTCCTGCACAGGACTCTCTCAAGGGTACATTGTCAACTGTTAGCAAGGCATAGTGGCTTCGGTTGCAGTATGGAGGGGGGCATAGGGCAGGGTTGGCAGTATTGCAAGAAAGGTTGGGAGGAGGTGAGTAGGTTGGCAGGGCCACACAAGTGCCACTTCTCATTGGGATTGATCTACAATACCTTAAATGAAATACGAAGTTATTAGAAATTTCAAGATGGTGTCTATTTAATCCCCAAGCATGGGACCTTCTGACCAAAGAACCCTGTGTAGCTGTCCCACATAGTTGCATAGTTTCTTGACATCATGTTTCTTACATGCAGAGCCCAAGCCTCAGTATCTGCATCTGTAAAATGGGAATAATGAGAGGCCCTTCCCTGTAAAATTGTTGCAAACCATTAAGAAGATTATGCAGCTCCAGTTCAGCTTGTGCTTGACATAAAAAAAAATCTTCAAGGGGCCGGAGTGATAGCACAACATGTAGAGCATTTGCCTTGCATATGGTCAGCCCAGGTTCAAGCCCTGTTATTTCATATGATCCCCCAAGCAATTCCAGGAATAATTCCTGAGTAAGAGCAAGAGTAACCCCTGACGATTACCAGATGTGACCCAAACCCCAAAAGTCAAAACAAAAATAAAGTTATCACTAGGAATAAGATACCTAAGAGGCAGAATCTTTAAAAAAAAAAAAGTGGCAGTGGGGAGTTGGCACAGAACGATAGTACAGTGAGTGGGTAAGGGGCTTGCCTTGCATGTGTCTGAGTCGGGTTTGAATCCTGGGTCCTATACATTCCCCCAAACACCATCAGCAGTAATTTCTGGTTGCAGAGCCAGGAGTAACCCCTGAGCATTGCCAGGTGTGGCCCCAATGCCAAAAATTTTTTAAAGTAAATAAACAAATGGTTCTTTTCTTGAGTGGAGAGGTGAATGGAGAGATGGAAGGAAAAATGGTTTTGTTTAATAGCTTCAGACTTCACTCCTGGCTCTTACAGTCTTCTGTGTGATATGTCTAATGCATCATTTCTACTCTTCCCATGAAGGAGGACGTTGGAAGCTCAGAAACTTCTCTTCACCTCATAGGCTGTGCAAGAACGACACAAGTCAAAATGTACGATTGTTTGATTAGGTGTTCCAGTCATCAGGAGAAACTGACCTTAATTCACCAGTCCCATCTTCATCCAATTAGAGTTTCTTCTGAATCCTATAATCTCTCTAGGTATCTGGGTGTTCCATCCTGTCTCAGGGCTCATTAGGGATATTATATAGTCAGCTGGAGATTGAGGTAAATATTCTGGGCAAGAAGGACTCTAAGTCTTCTGTATGCAGTCCTTCTGGACACATTTCTGCACACTCCCCAGCAGATGGCTTAAAAAGGCAACTGGGCATTGAATGGGCTGCCATGTGTCTCCCTGGAATGGATGGCATTACTCCCAGAGACCTGAGGCTCTTGATCTCACTTAATTCTGTCATCATGACCCTTCTTTTCTCTCCCCCATGGTGCAGTCTTTTAATTTATTTGGCAGTAGAGAAAAATTTGTTCTTTAAGCATGCATTCAGATATTTCTGCCTTAAATTTAAACTAGTGTTTGTTTTTTCAACTCAATAGTCAGGAATTTGCATACACTGGCCCTTCCTTCTCTATGTTCTGATTTTATAGTAATTACTCTCTTCTAAGGCATTGGCTGATTCAGTCTAGCTATGGACTAGGAACAGACTCCCAGGCTTCTCCAATGCTTGCACACCTCCCCTTAGAATCTAGATCAGTGGCTGTTTCTATTTTAGTAGATATGGAGCAGGTCCAATATGTTCCATTACTACAAACTCAGATGATAACCCACAAGTGTAGCCCAGTCTGTGGAAAGCAAGAAAAGGGGGAAAGATCTAAGAGAAATAATGAGAATAATATGTGTATCATCTAATATTTCAAGATATTCACATTTGAGTTCTAGTGATCAATCTGAGGAGAGAGAACACATACACACAAATACACACATACACAAAAACACCACATATCTGTGTGGTACAGCCAACTGGTCTACTCTTCTGATTTAGTTCCAAATTGAACCTGAAAGCCAGGTGAAGTATTTCTGGTCAGTTATTCCTTTTCACAGGAATACAGAGGTCATTAGGTCTAAGAAGGAGGGAAATTGAGGGACTGTAAGTGGTAAAGCATTTTCTCTTTGGCCCTGGAGTGTTCCTTCAGCACAGGACAAAGCTGATTACTTCCCCCACCTTAGTCATCATTTTGGGAAAAAATTCTGTCCCCTTCCTGTCCCTGGGCCTGTGGGTGAGTTTGACCTTCCTCACTTGCTCTGCTGTTCTCTCCCACAAATTCTTACCCAAATCTCTCTGCTAATTGGAGCAGGACAGAGAAAGGGCTTTAGGTTGAAGAGGTATTTCCCCCCCTCTTGGCAAGGCTGCAGAACCAAGGGATCTTTCATATCTGTAGGAGAGGCCTGAGGGTCCTTGAGCAGCCAGTAGTCACAATTCAGCGTATCTAGTGGATTGGATTTGGGGGCCCTGGAAGGGTGGGGAGGCATCTTTCACAGGCTTGATTTAATAAACCACAGAAGCAGTGACAGCCCTGATGCATTAGATGCTCAAGAGTCCTTATGGGCCACTTCGCCCTCATCCATTGGGATCTTCAGTTCAAAGACCCACAAGAGTTCTTGCTTGTTTCCTTTCAACTCAAGCTCCAGCCAGCCCTTCAAATCCTTTCAAAGGCACTTTGAATAGGGCTTAGGAGAAGACAGTTTTCACTCAGCTACTGAATGAGTATCTTGGCTTCAGAGGTGAAGGTCAGCATTGAGGTTATGCCTGATTCTCTGGCAAATCAATTGAGTCTCAGGGATTGTGATGCCTACAGGGACTGGGCAGAAAGTGCACATGAACTAAACAACTCATGGGAAAACAGGGAGCAGACGGGTAGACAAAGGGAACAGCTTCAGCTTTTGCTACCACGTGGGTCTATAGACAGTTTTCCCAGGCCCTAGACTCTCTGGTGGGAGAGTCTAAAGCTTTGGTTTTTTTGGTCCACAATGGCTATGCACAGGGTTTACCTTAGGCTCTGCACTCGGGGATCACTGCTGGTGGGTTTGGAGAATAATATGGGCTGACAAGGACCAAACTTGGGTAGGCTGCATGCAAGGAAAATTCCTTACTCATCTACTATCTCTCTGCTCCCCATCTAGGGCTCTGTTTATAACAACAGCAACCATAAAGAGAATAGATAAAGCACATCTTAGACACTGCTCTATTCTTAGCTCTTTAGATATATTTTTTCTCATTTAATTTTTACTATGACTGTAAGTGGAAGCTACTGTTATTAATACCCATTTCATGGACAACAATATCAGGATCCAATGAGACTTCCTAGCTTGCCAAGATCTTTTTAAGGGAATGACAAGACTGGTATTTCATATAGACTGTGTTACTCCAGCTCTTAACCAGTAGAAAATATCCACAAACACAGATCAGTCAGCTCACAGTCCTACAGGTCCAAAGGTGCTCGATTAGGGACGGTTTATAAGACCAAATGGGCATGTGCAGGAGACAGTACACTGCTCTGCGGGCTCCTCGGCAGTGTCTGCTTCCCATTGCTGGCAGAACGTTCCCTGTGGTGGTGTGGCCGAGTGCCTGCCTCCCTGCTGGCTGTGGGGCCAGCGTTGACCTCACCTGCTTGAGTGTGTTCTTCGCCTCAGCATTGATCCACTTCATATGCAAAGCCAGAAGTGACTGTCAATTCCTTCCAGTGCTTTGGATTTCCCTGACTTTCACTTTCAACTGGTGGGGAAAGCTCCTGGCTTCTTACTGGACTTGATTGAGAGTGTGAGACCCTCCAGACTTTCTCCAAACTTAGGTGTACAGTCTCGGTACTTTCTTTTTTGGAGATTTTGGCACACCCGGCAGAACTCAGAAATCTGCACTCAGCTCTGTATTTGGTGCGTGGAGGGGACTTTGGGTGGTGCTGGAGGACCATAAGGGATTGAACCCAGACCTTCAGCATGCAGAGCATGTGCGCTAACCCATTGAGCCTTCTCTCCAACCCTTGTCTTGGGACTTGAATTCCTTCACTTGCAAAATCTCTCCCAGATTGAGAGCAGCGAAAAACTGCAGACAACATAGCTCTCTCCCACCACGTGCCCCTAGCATGGACTCAAGGGTGCGGCTTTCAACGCTGAGTTCAGGAGATGGTGAATTGTTCAGAGGCTTGAAGGAGGGAAACAACAAGAAAATGAAGGACAAGCTCGGTCACTTATCCTAACAAAGATTTTTTTTTTTTTTTTTTTTTAAATTTTATTGAATCACCATGTGGAGGGTTACATAGTTCTCAGGATTATGTCGGTTATACAGTTCTCAAACACCCTTCACTTCACCAGTGCCCATCTTCCATCACCAACCCCCCCAGTATACCTGCCGCCCCCTCCCACCTCCCCAGTCCCAACCCTTGCACATGATATGTTTCACTTCGTTTACGCCTTATTTCGATTACATTCCATGTTTCAACACACAACTCACTACCGTTGTTGGGGTTTCCCCCAAAAAAGAAAAGCAGTCCTATTGCCAAGGAGGCATTTGATAGTTCTCCATTGCTAAGAATATAAAAAATATGGAACGCTTCACGAATTTGCGTGTCATCCTTGCGCAGGGGCCATGCTAATCTTCTCTGTATCGTTCCAATTTTAGTATATGTGCTGCCGAAGCGAGCACCTAACAAAGATTTTTAATACTTATCTAGAGAAGATTGATTGGAAGAAAATAGCAAAATGCCAAATCTCCAGTGTCGGGGTTCTGGAGATGTTGTATTTTCCAATTTAAAATTTTTCTGGATGTACCCTATTCAGTGGACTGGAGCAATAGCACAGCGGGTAGGGCATTTGCCTTGCATGCAGCCTACCCAGATTCAATTCCTCCGTTTCTCTTGGAGAGCCCAGCAAGCTACTGAGAGTATCCCGAGAGCACAGCAGAGCCAGGCAAGCTACCCATGGCATATTCGATATGCCAAAAACAGTAACAACAAGTCTCACAATGGAGACGTTATCGGTGCCCGCTCGAGCAAATCGATGAACAACGGGACAACAGTGCTACAGTTCTACAGTGCAAAATCTCTTTACAGCAGAACCCTTATTTATGTTTGAATGAGTAGCCAGGGATAAGGGATGTTGGCAAGCCTTGTTGAAAATTCTGCATATAATTCACTTACAAAAGTCTTCAAATCTTGTTCATGACAAAAAACTCTTACAGGAAAGGAGTTGGAGGATTCTAACATCAGGCCCATTCTCTTGTTTATTCAACAAATCTTCATTGGGAGTCCATTGGCTGCAAGTCCCATGCCGGGCTGCGGAAAGACAGCAGCAATCACGATGGTCACCCCTGGGTCCCTACTCCCAGATAGCACATCACTGAAGTGTCTGTGGCACCCAGCCCTTGGAATGACCAGGGTGATCTCTGGCCTACACCCTAGTTACTCTGCCTGAGAATGTGTCCTCAATCCTGTTTGTTTTTTCTCTCCACCCTGAATATTCATGACCAAGGTATGCTCTGAGTCCCTAATCAGACTCCCACATGACCTCCATTCAAACAGGGACCACATTTAACACTTGTATCCTGATGTTTTTGGGCAAAGCAAATAGAATTAGGAAAGAACAGGAGCCTGGTAAATGCCAGGTCCTTTGAGACAGCAGCTCTAGACAGGCTGTCCCAGGAGTAAGACACCAGAAGCTGCAGGCAGGCAAGTGAAGACAAAGGTTGGGTCACGTCCCTACTCCAAGTTTTGTGGGCCTTGAGGTTTTAGGCTGGTGTAATTTCTTCTCACTCAGTGGAGTATTCTTAAAGAAGGTAATTTCCCCATTTATTTTGGGCCTAAGATTTTGGAAAGCTAGAGCTGTTACCTGCTGCTAATATATGATTATGCACAGCTAAATGGTCTGATCGAATATGCACAGTCTTATGGCTGAATATTCTCATTAGTTTGATTTCATTAGTATTTACAATGTGTCTTGTGTGAAATGCTTCAGGAATTTGAATACTTTCTTATCCTTTTCCAGATACATCCTTTCCTGCCAATAATCCAGAAACAGACCTGTGTATTTAAAAATATATTAATATTTATCTATAGCTCTCTAGCTGTGTGCCTGGAGTGTGCCCTTTTGGAAGAAAGAGAGTAATACAGGTGGAATCCTTCTCATCTGGAATTCATCTCTACTTCCTCTGCAATCCTTTAAGTGACATGCTTGGATCCAGGTGGAATAAAGTTATCCCCTCAGTTTTTTATTTCTCCTACCAACTTCTTTATTTCTGATGAAAGTTTTCTCATTTCTGCTCTCAAACTTTCTTGTGTTTTACTGGCTACCCATACCTTTGCTTTCTTGAGCTCATTATACAAACCTCTGAAGTTCTTATCTTTGAGGTTATATAGCTGGCCGTGTCTTCCGGGCTGCTATCTTCTCTCGCTAAGCATTGTGGGGTTCATTGTAACTGTTGCAGTCTGGGGTGGGCTGAAGTCTTTTCAATTCACTGTGTGTGCCATACCATGGTCTCTGAGCTCTCTGGGGGACCCAGCTGGGTGGTCCTCTCTTCCCTCCCTGTTGAAGCTAGCTTTTCCAGGTTTGTTATTACTAACTAGTTGTTTAGAGTTCTGGGTACTCATTCCAGGAAGGCCGTCACTGTCCTTGGCTCTGCCAACTATTCCAGCTATAATTTAATTTCTTACTACCACAACTACTATTCTTTGTCATTGTGTGAGTAGGAGGCTGCAGATAGGAAGTGCAACGTGTGTTCCCATAAGATATGAAAGAGTTAAGTATTGCGCAGCTACTCCCACACTTCACAGGATTCCTGATCTGGTGGGCAGCGAGACATGGCAGCTCCTGAGGGCATTTTCCAAGGCAGGGCTCTGGCGTGTTTAGTTTGCACCACCTGGGGCAGGGCAGGGTGCAAGGCACCTGGGACAGTCACAGTATTCAATATTAACATATTGAGGGGCTGGCTGGGGACAGGCCTAGAGGTAAGTTCTGGGCCTCTCCCTGGAGAGAGTATTCATGGTTTGACCTTGTTTTAATTTTTGCTCCTGATGAAAAATTTGCCATGGTTAGACTGGCACCAAACAAACAGAACAGTGACGGATGTTTTCCAATTTCCTTAGCAGATTTCACCTTTTTTTTTTTTTTAGTTCATCAATATTTCAACACTTTTAACATGTCTCCCCTCTGGGACAAATGAACTGAGATGTGCATCCCTCCCACCTGCCTCTTGGCCACGGTCCAGCCTCTATGCCCGGGGATGTGGACTTGTTGGAAAGCTGGCCACAAAGGCAGCAGCTGGGGCTCTGCCATGGGCATTCTCCTTCACTGCTGGCAAAACAGTGATGCTCAGAAGCAGCCTGGAGGGCTGCCTGTGTGCCCCCAGAATTCATATGGGAATCCTAAGTCCTAGTATGGCTGTGTTGGGAGGTGAAGCCTTTGGAATAGGAGGTGGTGGGTGACTGCCTTACTAGAGGCATCTCCGGGGCCTCTCCCATGTGCAGATCTGCCACAAAGGTGACCGACTCCCAACCAGAAGGTGGGGTCTCTACAGCCACCAACACTCACAGCCTGTTGACCTTAGCTGTCGCCTCCTTGGGGCATGAGAGATAAGTTTCTTTTATTTATCACCTTAATAATTTGAATTTCTCTGGTGGCTTTCTCTAGCTTTACATCCTGCCTCTGACCTGGGTTAGCCAGGTAAACTTCAATGACTGATGGCCTGTGGTTTCATTGGAAGGAGACTTTTCTTGACTGATTTTGCAGGGACCTAGGTGGGAGTTGAGAAGTTAGCTGGAGAAGGGAATACGAGATTTCTTTCTATATGAGAATTTGGGCTATGGTGTCAATGATCTGAGATGTGGCCCCCAACCACAATGTCTGAAGAAAACCAATATCCAGCGACAGCTATTGCTGGACTACCTCTGAGGCCTGGCCTACCCAGCCTCACAGAACTCTCCAGAAGGAATGAGCCCTAATTCTCACCCCAGGTCCTGGCTTGATAATGCACTCCTCTAGCACTCCTTCTTCAGCTAACTTCTCAACTCCCATCTAGGTCCCTCCTAAATCAGTCGAGGAAAGCCTCCTTCTAATGACTCACAGGCATCAGTCATTGAAGCTTAACATCCGGGCCAGCTCTGGGGCAAATGCTAACCCAAGGCAGGTGACAGGATTTAAAGCTAGAGAAGCCCACTAGGAAAATTCAAATTAAAATGCCACCCAGTGTGTGTGCCATCCTTGCCCAGAAGCCATGCTAATTTCTCTATATCATTCCAATTTTAGTAGAGGCGAAGGACCTTTATAGAGCTAAACCACTAGACCCCAAGACACTGGAACCAGGGGACCCAGAGGATAATAATTAAATTTAAAAATGTATCTGTCAAGTATTCGGGTCAGGTGGAGAAATTGCATCATGGGGTGGAGGGATTGGAGATGGGAACATTATATCCACAAAACCCTGTTATAAATAAATGACTTTGTGATTCATAGTGTCTAAATAAAAACTAAAAAAAATGCAAAAAACCACAAGGCAGTCAAAATTAAAAAGCATCCCCCGAAATCAGGGTGGAGAAGGGGGATTCAGAAAATATTCCCCCCAAAACAGAGGACCCTGCTTCATAGCTGGAGTCTCTGCTCTCAGTCACAGTCTGAGACCTAAGGATGCATCCCAGAGACCTGCCCAACATCTGCCTTGGTCCTGTGTGAGGACTGCACTTGAGGGTCTGGGCTGAGGATACCCACAGCTGTGGCACTGTGGGGTGGGGTGTTCATGGTGGGGAACACCAATAAGGTGAATAATATTCAGAAATCCCATGAAGTCTCTCCCACAGGGGCAGGAATGGGGAAATGATTCGAAGCCCCTCCAGGCATCACACAGATTTTTGGTGTGAGCAGAGTTACTGTGAAGACACTCAGTGCAGAGCATAGCATATGCAACACTTAATCTTCCTTTTCTTCTCCTGAGTGAGAATGTTCCAGAATCCTTGCAGTGAGCAGAGAAAAAAATCTCTGCCTTTTGTCTGCATTCCAGAGTCCCAGAGGTCCCCCTCCTCGAACTCCGCGCCCTCTCAAGACCACCTTTCCTTTTTGGGTGGGGCAGAGCATCCCAAGTATGTTCAGGCTGTCTGGGGGCTACTTCTGGTAATACTGTTAGGATAAAAGTAGATTTATTCCTGAGCTTGTGGGTTCTTGAGAATTAAATGAAATACTTGCATACAAAACTAGATGTCTACATGAAAAAATGCTCTACATCACTAATCATCAGGGAGATGCAGATCAAAACAACCATGAGATACCACCTCACACTACAGAGAATAGCACACATCCAAAAGAACAAAAGCAACCGCTGTTGGCATGGATGTGGGGAGAAAGGGACCCTTCTACACTGCTGGAGGAAATGCCGACTGGTTCAGCCCTTTTGGAAAACAGTATGGTCGCTTCTCAAAAAATTAGAAATTGAGCTCCCATTTGACCCAGCAATACCACTCCTGGGAATATATCCCACAGAGGCAAAAAAGTAAAGTCAAAATGACGTCTGCACTCAAATGTTCATTGCAGCACTGTTTACAATAGCCAGAATCTGGAAAAAACCTGAGTGCCCTAGAACAGATGACTGGTTAAAGAAACTTTGGTACATATACACAATGGAATACTATGCAGCTGTTAGAAAAGGTGAAGTCATGATCTTTGCATATAAGTGGACCAACATGGAAAGTATCATGCTAAGTGAAATGAGTCAGAAAGAGAGAGACAGACATAGAAAGACTGCACTCATCTGTGGAATATAAAATAAAATAACAGAATAGGAGGCTAACACCCAAGAATAGTAGAGATAAGTAGCAGGAGATTGGCTCCAAGGCTTGGAAGCTGGCCCCATGTGCTGCAGGAAGGGGCAGCTCTCATAGAGAAGGGAGCACCAGGTAAAGTGTGGTTTGAGGACCTGCATGGGATGGGAGATGCACTCTGAAAATAGGATATAGTCCAAACACGATGGCCACACAGTACCTCTGTTGCAAACCACAGCACCCAAAAGGAGAGAGAGATCAAAAGGGAATGCCCTGCCACAGAGGTGGGGTGGGGTGGGGGGGTGGGGTGGGAGGGTGGGAGGGATACTGGGAATACTGGTGCAGGAGACTGGGCACTGGTGGAGGGATGTAAACAAATGCAAACATGAAAGCTCATAAGTTTGTAACTGTAACTCATGGTGATTCACTAAAAAAAAAAGCCTAGATGCCTAAACGTTAGTTTATCATACCATTTATGTAGATGGTCCAGGTTTCTCATGTCTGATGTCACTTATCCTGTCTTTCTCTCGATGTGGTCAGGATTACCACATCCTGCTCTCCTCCAGTGTATGATGATCTGGTCTTTTCTGGAGCTCTTTTTTGCCTTCCTTGTACACATCCCTGATCTGGAACCTGTCTGTAACTGTTACTGGGCCTCTTTCAGACTGCACGCCGGCAGTCCCCTGACACTCAGCTTTCCTTAGCCTGCAGTCATAGCCACGTGTACATAGTGAAATCCCTGTGCTCAGAACCTTGTCGATGTCCAGGTGGAAGAACCACGGTCTAGGTGTAAGAGCCCTGTGTGATCTTGCCATCTTTCTGGGTGGAGGTGAGGAGGAGGAGGAAAAGGAGGAGGAGGAAAAGGAGGAGGAGGAGGAGGAGAGAGAGAGATATAGATAGATAGATAAATAGATAGATAGATAGATAGATAGATAGAGAGAGAGAGAGAGAGAGAGTGCTTTTTCTGCCTGGCCAGTGCCTTCTTTTTATCTATTCTTCTTATCATTCATTTTTGATTGAATATATTTTCTCGTGGGTGATATTAAAATGACCAATAAGATTAATTTTAGATGCAGTAGCTCACCTTCCTCACCCTCCATATCAGTACTTACGTGGACGGTTCAAAGCTTCAGCCCAGTGATACCAGGATCACGTGTGTGTGTGTGTGTGTGTGTGTGTGTGTGTGTGTGTGTGTGAGAGAGAGAGAGAGAGAGAGAGAGAGAGAGAGAGAGAGAGAGAGAGAGATGGGGGCTTGTGCAGTGTTGGGAATCAAACTTGGGGATTTGAACCCAGAGCTATACCCTCAGCCCTCTCAATCCCATCTTTCTGCTAAACTGCTAAACGAGGTCAAAGTTTCTTCTGGGTAGAAGCAATCAACAGGAAGACCCTTGGCAAGATGAGCAGAGATCCAGAAGCAGGCCCTGTGCCCTCCGTGTTAAATGCACACTCAGATTTGAGCCAGTTTACATTCCTATTCAGCCACACTTTACAAATGCAGCCCAGGGAGGTTGGACAATAGGTTCAAAGGCTCACAAAACCCCTCTGAGATTAACCTTCGGGATGGTTGCTTCAGAAATGGGCTCTTAACTCTGCTTTTGGCTCCTGGAGGTCTATTCATTTATAGGTATAAATATTTGACATAGACGGTAGTTAGTTCTAACCTGGCCTGGGATTTTTACAGCACTTTACAGTCTACAAAAGATGCAGCTCTCTATTCTCTTATGTGGCACTGCCACATGCCACATGCCGTATGTGGTTAATGTAAACACATGGTTATAGGCCATTCATAAGGTAGCCAGGGTGGCTTGAGTTATAGAGAGCAATGATTACTAGGCTGCAGTGCTTAGCACAGTTATAAATAGCTATTATCACAGCAGCACCATCTCCTTTAACAGGTGTGGAGACTGGATTTCAGTTTCTGTAGTTGGGCAGAACCCCTAGAAGTGCAGGGCTGCCCCCTCCATCAGCCCCACCGCCCCCAGAGCCTGCATAAAGCTTCCTCAGTGTTCCTCCTGTGTTCCAAAGGCCTTGCTGGAGGCTGCTGCCTGATTTTCTCTGGAATGCACAGAGCTTTCAAAGAAGTGTTAATTCCCTTGCCTCAGTCCAGCATGGAAATCAGAAACAGGATGTCCCAAACACAAAGGGCTCAGGTTGCAAGACTGTTGGAATGCAAAGCCAGGAAAACTTTCCCTCTTCCTCTGCAGAGGTAGTCACAAGAATGGGAGCAATGGGCTTGAATCTTTCTGGAGCTGGGGAAGAGGAAGGTAAGCCTAGCTAGAGCTTATCAGGACTCTGGCTGCAAAGTTATAGGAGTGTTGAGTACATGACAGAGCATGGACGTGGCTCAGTCCTGCAGGCCTAAGCCACAAGCCACAGATCTGGAATCACAGAGGCGGGAAGGAGAAAGAATGTGTGATGACATGGTCCACGAACCCCTTCTCTACCAAGACAAGGCAGTGATTGTTACCTAAAGGTAAGCTTACTTCCATGGAACAGTTTGGGTTGTCACAAACAAAGCATGGGGAGGGGTAAAACATGACTGGCACCAAGGGACAGAAGCCTGGGGTGCTACCACTTGTCTATAGGTGCCCAGTCTCCTCCCGCCCAGTGCCCACAAGGATATTTTCAACTTCCCTCCTGAATTAGCCTTCCCTTCATCCTGGGAGGCAAAAATGTACCTCAGTGATTTCTGGGGTGAACAGAGACATATTTTGGAGGTGTGTTATCTCAAAATCTTCCATTCTGCCCCAGTTGGCCCTTCATTTACTGATAACATGTCATTAGCTTTTGTTTAAGTCCCTACTCTGTGTCCACACCAGGCTCTTTTTGTTTCACTGGAATGAGTTTCAGTCATCATTAACCATCCGCTCTAGAAACCTTCAGACTCTGCCCCAGCAGGCCACACACCTCCTCCCCTAGGCCCTTCTCAGTCTCTGATTGGTTAACACAATTCAGGGAGATCCAGCTTTGTGGTGAGCACTGGTTTTATTAGGACAGAAACATTGCTTGTCTTGCTGTAGCTCCAAAGCTCAACCAAGGGGTGTGTGTGTGTGTGTGTGTGTGTGTGTGTGTGTGTGTGTGTGTGTGTCTGTGTCTGTGTCTGTGTATCTGTGTTATTAAAAAAAAAAATCTGTGCCAGGGATCAAACTCAGAATCTCACACATGGAAGTGCTCTACCTCTGAGCTACTTGTGTAGTCCTAAACTAAGTGCTTTATTTATTTTAATTTTTTAAAAGTTATTTTATTTATTTGATTTTGGATTCACACCCTGCTATGCTCAGGAACTATCCCAGTACTTGGAGTTTCTTCTTGGCGGGGCTTGTGGAACCATGCAGTGCTCTGGATTGAAGTCAGACCTCTCATAGGTAAAACATGCACTCCGTCTGCTGAGTCAGCTCTCCGAACCAACGGACTAAGTATTTTCAAGGCACAGTCTCTTATTGTCCCCATTTTATGGGTAAGAACACCAAAGTTGGAACTGGAGCGATAGCACAGCAGGTAGGGCATTTGCCTTGCATAGTGCTGCCCCAGACTCAATTCCCAGCATCCCTGAGCACTGCCAGGTGTAATTCCTGAGTTAAAAGCCAGGAGTAACCCCTGTGCATTGCTGGGTGTGACCCAAAAAAGCAAAAAGCAAAAAAAAGAACACCAAGGTCCCGTTTATTTGCTAGGTGAATAAACAAAATAGAGACATCCTTGCCAAAAGCTGTGCTGTTTGTGTTGTACCTCATCTTGTGCTTCTGGGGGCTAGACCCCCTCTGAGTGACTTAATCACAGGGTTGTATATTGGGATTTGTAAAGGCAAGATGTCTTTATGGGTTTTTTGTCCTTGGGTAAGTCATTCTGAGCCTCAATGAATGTGTGTGCTGGCAGAATAAACCAGAGATGGCCTTAGAACATGATCTTCAAGATTCTCATCTCCCCTTCCCTGCAAATGGAGGGTTCCTAGCTAAGTGTATGTGGAAGTTTTAAAAATATTTTTCTTTAAAAATGAACATTTATGCTCATCATAGTGTTTCATTATAATTAATCTGGATATGGAAACAATCCAGATGTCCAACAGCAAATGAATAGAAGTTGTGGTGTATGTACATAATGAAATACTATGCAGCTGTAAGAAAAGATGAAATCCTATAGTTTGCTACAACACCTATGAAACTGGAGGGTGCCCATTAAGTGAAATAAGTCTGAGGATACCAGGTGAACCAGATGAACTCACTAATCTGTGGGATACAGAGAGAGAAAACAAAAGAACAGATAGTATTGAACAATGGCAATCTCTTGGCCTTGAATTATAAAACCAAATGCCACATGGCTGCGGGTAAGAGGAATGAGGATCAGAGTAGAGGTGACTTAAAGACAGTTGGGAAGGTTGTGGGCACTTTTGTAGTGGTGGTGTGGAGTAACTTGGTTCATCACTATCATTAACATTAACAGTATTACATCCATCTCTCACAAACTATACTAAAATATTTGAAAAAACATTTTTGAATGCACTTTACCAATACTTCTCTTGTCCACCACGCAGAATGAATGCCTTAGAAACAAAATCTTGTTCTTGTTTCCAAACTGGTGACTCGGGACTTCAAAGAAACCAGTGTCTCAGAAGCATGTTTCAGGGATGGTGTTCCACACATCCCTCTGGGCAGTGGTGAACAGTGCTGTAGCCAGTGCACTGGGGTCTGTACCACACCCCAGGCACATGTGTGTGTGTGTGTGTGTGTGTGTGCATGTGTGTCCTCAGCTGAGGACCTGTGTTTGTGTCAGAGTTTCTTAAAGTCAGGGAACCCTGATGCCTCCCCATCTGCCAACACACAATGTCTGTGCAGGTCTTCGCACCCCTCGATATCTCGAGGGCCCTGTCAATGGGGGTGAGAGCAGGTCTGACTACTGAACTCTCTTTTCTATATCTCTCCCTAGGCCAGTATGCCACACTCTGTCCCCTCCACTTTGCCAAGGATCCTATTGAGCCTTTCCCTCTCCAGATGGAAAGAACTTGGGCCCAGAAAGCTTGGTTCGGCTCCCACTGGGAGCCAGACGGTAGCAAGCCATATAACCTTTGCCATGGCACACTGCAGAGATGAAGAATGGGCTGTGGGAGCTGGCAGCCCTGGGTGACTCAGGCACACCTTCCCACTGTGCTCATCCCACTCTCCTATCACACACAGGGAGGCGGCAGCGCTGACCTCCCACTCATCCCTGGGGTGTCCAAGCTGAGGCCACTGCTGACATGAATAGGCACCTTGTATTTCCCAGTGTCAGTAACGAGAGGCAAAGAAAGCCACTTGAAGCGGATATAATGACGTTGTGGAGACAGCCACCTTTAATAATGATGACTGATGCTCACAGGACACTCTCCCACCTTGCTCTCTTTATTTTGGAGCCAGACACAGAATGAAAAGAAAAATGTCCATAAGTCTTCAAACAGTTGTCAAGCACAGCTGGACAGCTCACGCCTCCCTGGGCTGTTATCAGCTTCCCAGTCAGACTCTCCTCAGGTATCTGCACTTTCCAAGTGTCTGGGCCTGCAGTTCTGGCTGCCCGCTCCTCCTTGCCAGGTGTGGGAACTGTGCAGTCTACTATGCAGGAAGCAGATTTCTGCTGGCTGCCCAAGCTGGCCGCTGGGCATGCCAGGGCTGCCAAGTCCCCTTCCTCCGTGTCCCTTGCCCTGTGCCCAGGTGCAGGAAAACGCAGAAGTCTGCCGTCTCTCCCAACGTGGTGTGTGGGATTTGGCACGTGGGCGCTCAGGGAGCAGGAAGCCGTCCAGGGCAGACTGGGCTCAGCTGCATCTGTCTCCACCTTCTGTTTGGCATCTCTGTGGGGCTGCGGGGACTCTCTGCAGTTCCCTGCCTCTCAGCAGCTGCTCGGCCAGAGACAGGAAAATCACTTTCCCGCCAGCCCACTGGGCCAGAGCGGAGCCACCCCTTGGAATCCAGGCTCAGGGCAGTATCCAGGGTAGCCAAAGCCCAGGAACCGGGACTTGGATGGCATTTGAATCTTCCATCTG
Source organism: Sorex araneus (assembly GCF_027595985.1). NCBI lineage: Eukaryota > Metazoa > Chordata > Mammalia > Eulipotyphla > Soricidae > Sorex > Sorex araneus. Next base: position 70,088,213 of record NC_073305.1, on the reverse strand, counting down.
AGTCTCGTCTTTCTTTTCTCCCCACCCAGCATGGCCGGTCCAAGCGGTGAGAGTTGCCCAGACACAATCAACATGAAAATCATAATCCAGCAAGTCCTGGTCATTCTTGTCAAGGCTCTTAAAGGTTAATCTGTTTTTCTCCTTATTAATGAAGGGCCAGGAAATGCAGCCAGGCCGTCTTCCATGTTTTGGTAGATTTAGGCTAATAGACTATTTTATTTCCATGGTAACAGCTTCCAGTGTTACAGGAAGATAATTTTCCAGACAAAAGATTTGTGGGTCTTATTATTCTGCAGGGGTCTGACTGTGAAGGTTAGGAAAGTGGGCTCAAGGGCTGCCCGGGATTACAAGTTTGACCCATTCTGGGGCACATATTTGCCTCCAGCTTCTGGGCCTCAAGGCTTATTAGAAAGGGACATTGTAGAAAATTCGCAAGGACTGAATAGGAAATTTACAAGGACCGAACAAAGATACTCTTGGGAAGACAATGCCCTAAATTCTCTTGTCAGCCCATGGGACTGGAGTGAGAAGTGGCTTGTGATTGTCAGATGAGAGGGGCCTGTGACTGGTCCTGAGCTAGGAGGGGCCTTAGAGCAAGGCCACACAGAGCGATGCTTGTAAGCGCATCCTTTACCCTCCTAACCACCACAGCCGAGTGAACCAGCAGAACTTGCCTTTGTCAAGTAGTCAGCACATACTCCGCAAGTGCTGGGCACCCTGCCAAACCAGACATGAACAAAGCTACATGTCCCAGCAATAGAGAGTTTTTGATTTGCTGCTATGGTTGACATGCAGACAGAAACTGGACAATTGCACTGTCCTGTGACAAGCGTGTGACAGGGCGGGTCCTCCATGCTGGCGGAGGCACCTAGTAGAACAGGGAAAATACACAGGGCAAGAGCTTTTTTAAAGCAAGTGCAATCCTAAAATCTGATTTTTAGACAAGAGCAGAAACCAATTCTTGGTTCATGCACTCGCAGAGTCAAGAGATGTTAATCATTATTGCAATGGATGATACGATTGAGATTAATGCTTCCAGGGATGGGTTCTTGAATGCCATAATATGGGAATTTGTGCAGGATAGGAATGAAGAATCTCATGTCCTGTTGGGGAGGTTGTGTGCTGCACAACCCCTGGGAGTGACTGACAGTCACAGCAAAGATGATGTGGGATTTAATATTTATGAGGAGAGCTTGCCAGGGACAGTATTCAAAGGGTCTTGATAAAGAGAGATCATTTCCTCCATGGCATAGAATTCTCTGGTCTGATAGAGATCTAGCCATGGAGTTTAAATGGGATACGTGCCCTCCTGCCCTGTCCCCCAACCACCCAAGTAAGTGACCCTTTTTAGGGTCTTGAACTCAGTTTGTGAGAAAAGGGAAGGAATGAGGAGTTTTTAGATGCTGGAAATAGGAGCTGCCCTTTGAGGTCATTTCACTGCAGACTGCCCAGAGACAGGAGACAGTGTGCGTGAGGGGTGGGGGGGGGGACACAGACAGGAGCTGGATGATACCATCCTGGGGATGTCAGCGCCTTGCCTAGGCTTCCAGTGATGTTGACTCCTTAGGGGACTTTGGTTTTTAGTTAGAATAAGTGGGTAAAAACAATGCAGTGGTGGACAGGGCTAGTTAGGAAAGCACAGTCACTCAGTGACCATATGTAAGTCCAGTGACTCTGAGGGTCAGCATCCCAGAATGCCTGCATCTGAACCACCTGAAATGAGAGTCACAAACCCAACTTCCTGAGTCGCACTCAAATCCGCCAAAATATAGCATTGAGGGCAAGGCCCAGAGAGCTGCCTTTTATCCAACATGCATAAGGCTCTGTTGGAACTAATGTTTGAGAAGGATGCAGTGAGATCCTTGTTCTGCCCCCAGTTAGTTTTAGACTTTAGACAAGTTCTAAGAAACCATTGGCTTTGCTTCTTACTGCTCCAGTGAGCTTTTATAGAAATATTTTCTTTCTTCTTAGTGGATAGTTTGTTTATTCTTCACAGTGTTCATGGAAAAACTATGTCAAGGGTGCAGAAGAGTTGTAGCTCACAAACAAGATACAGTTGCTAATGCAAGGAATCTGTGTGCTGATTAAGGCATCAGTTCCAAGCTTTGAAAGGGAGATAGCAGACCCTCATCTTAAACTAGAACTGTCTTCCTGAGATGGCATCCCCTCTCAGTGGATCCCCTCACAGCGGATGTTATGTTATGTTACGGAATAATCAGCATAACGTGTCTTCCTCACTTCACAGGAAAATACATCTCTGGGAAACTCCCATCAGTACTTCCCTTCTGATCTCTTGTTTATTTATCATGTTTCATTTCTGGTTTATTTCACTCGCTGATGACAAACTCCATGATTAAGACAGACTGTGTCTACTGGGTTCATGACTGTCTTCCTTACTGATGGCATTGAGTAGGTTCTCATTAAGCAGGTCATGACTGCACAGATAAATGCATCAGGGCACGATCATCCAAAATTCTGGGTTGCTCCACACACTGAAGACATGATGCCACTAACTAGAGACCATTATTCTGAAAAAAATATCCTCAAAAGGACTGAAAGGACCCAAAAGGGACTGGGGAAATTGCTCAATGGTATGAGCATACACTTCTGCTTTGCATGCAGGAGTCCAGATTAGACCCCTGGCAGTTCATGAACCCACCGAGCACTGTTGGGAGAACAGTGCCAGGATTAGGCCCCTGAGCCCTGCCAGGTATGGCCTAAAAACAATAATAAAAAATAATGAAAACAAAAGCAACAAAACTTGAGCCTAATGATGGAAACAAGTGGGAAAGGACTCCAGAAACAAAATAGTAAATCCCTTTACTAAGAATGAAGTCAAGCCATCCTGAATTGGTCGCTGCCACTTTTCTCTGAATATTTGCAAAGGTCAGCAATAATGAGGGTTTGACAGAGAGTGGTCAGTTCATAAAGATCAGTGGTCCAATCACGAGATAACACAAGTCTAATATTAAATGCAGAATTCAGGACATCTAACCCAGAGACGTGAGAACTTAGATTTACACCAAATACCGCAGGCAAATGCTCATTCAACTTTATCGAAGTGGCCCAAAATTGGGAACAGTCCTAATGTCCTTCAATGAGTAAGTAGTTAAACAAGCTTGAAATATGCATACCATTGATTACCACTCAGTAATAATAAAAAGCAAAAGCATTATTGAGACAGGCAGCAGCTGGATGATTCCCCAGAGAATCAGGCTAAGTGCAAAAAAGTTAGTCTTGAAATGCAGAATTATAGAAACAGGGAACAAATTAGCAGTCACCCGAAGGAGAATGAGTTAGTTGGGAGGGAGAGAGGAGGGGTTATACAAAACAAGAGGCAGATCCTGGTAGGGAGGGAATGCTCTTTTCTCCATATTGGTGGTGGTAAAATGGTAGCCGAGAAGGGTACACAGCAACACATATATAAACATGCACTCACCCCTGAAGTGTCTGTGGGTTCATCAATGTCAAGTGGCTATGATATTTGATTGGAGTTTTGTCAAAGGTGGGAATTACAGGAGGAGGGAATTGTGGGGAGCTGGGGAAATAGTACATGGAATCTCTATGCATTCTTCCAATCTTATATGAAATGAATGATCTGGAATGGAGCTACTTTATTAGAAAGCACAGATTTCATACCCTACATCTCCTCTAGAAACGGGAGATTACTCGATGACGCTTCAGCAAGGAGGCTCCCACCATCACCACAAGGGGCCCGGATTGCTGGCAGGCCCTTCTCCCTGGATTCTTGGCACCTCTTCCTGCAAGCCACACAGTCTGTTACAGACTGTAGCTCCAACAGGCCTTCTGGAAGACATCACTACGGCTCTGAGTTGTCCAGTTTGACACAGAGCCAATTTACTTGCTCATAGACTGACCAAATCTGTGGATATTTAGGTTTTCAGTCTGACACTTATGAGATCCTATTTTAAGGAGCCTGTTCTTACAACAACTTTTATTTCCACCAGAATAAGACCCAAGGCCTTGGTTATAATTGCTTCCTCCCTGCCATCTTTCCTGCCAGACGGAAGGAACTTAAGGAAAACAGGGCGTGTCCACTCATTCCTGGCCCACAGGGTCTGGACACAGGATCGCCCACAAAGGCCAACTGGGGTTTCTGACTGTCCAGCATCATTTAGTCCTTCTAGCAACATGACCTTGAGGCTACTCCTTCCCCTCTGGAGAATTTCTTGCAGGCAGTTTGCATCAAAGTTTCCTAGGTCCTCTCCTGGCTAAAGGAAGGCAGAAAACCCAACAGGACAATGAAAATAAATGAATGGGTGGGGTGGGGGAAGCGGCAGAGGGAGGGGACATGGGCTCATTGCCGTGTGCGCCCTGCACTCTGTCCCTCACTCGCCGCCGACGGCCTGCCTCGCCGCTGCCCCGCAGAAATGCTTCGATTACCAGCAGTCCTTCGCCAGATCAGACTGGTGTCCAGGGCACTGGCACCTCATCTCACTCGGACTTATGCCAAAGATGTGAAATTCGGTGCAGATGCCCGGGCCTTAATGCTTCAAGGTGTAGACCTTTTAGCCGATGCCGTAGCTGTTACTATGGGGCCAAAGGGAAGAACAGTGATTATTGAACAGAGTTGGGAAAGTCCCAAAGTAACCAAAGATGGTGTGACTGTTGCTAAGTCCATTGGCTTAAAAGATAAGTATAAAAATATTGGCGCCAAACTTGTTCAAGATGTTGCCAATAACACAAATGAAGAGGCTGGGAATGGTACCACTACTGCTACTGTATTGGCATGATCAATTGCCAAGGAAGGCTTCGAAAAGATTAGCAAAGGTGCTAATCCGGTGGAAATCAGAAGAGGTGTGATGCTAGCTGTAGATGCAGTAATTGCTGAACTTAAAAAGCAGTCCAAACCAGTGACAACTCCTGAAGAAATTGCTCAGATTGCTACTATTTCTGCTAATGGAGACAAAGAAATTGGCACCTCATTTCTGATGCAATGAAGAAGGTTGGAAGGAAGGGAGTCATCACAGTAAAGGATGGAAAAACGCTGAATGATGAATTAGAAATTATTGAAGGGCAGCGGGTAGGGCGTTTGCCTTGCACGCGGCCGACCCAGGTTCGATTCCCAGCATCCCATATGGTCCCCTGAGCACCGCCAGGAGTAATTCCTGAGTGCAGAGCCAGGAGTAGCCCCTGTGCATCACCAGGTGTGACTCAAAAAGCAAAAAAAAAAAAAAAATTATTGAAGGGATGAAGTTTGATCAAGGTTATATTTCTCCATATTTTATCAATACTTCAAAAGGCCAGAAATGTGAATTCCAAGATGCCTACGTTCTGCTGAGTGAAAAGAAAATTTCTAGCGTCCAGTCCATTGTACCTGCTCTTGAAATTGCCAATGCTCCTCATGTCCTCTTTGATTTCATGGAGTAGCGTTATGTAGTTTTCTTTGTAAAGGTCTTTTACTTCCTTGGTTAAGCTGATTCCGAGGTACTTGATTTTCTGGGGCACGATTGTGAATGGGATTGCTTTTTTCATGTCCCTTTCCTCTGCCTCATTGTTTGCATATATGAAGGCCATGGATTTTTGGGTATTGATTTTGTAGCCTGCAACTTTACTGTATAAGTCTATTGTTTCTAAGAGTTTTTTAGTAGAGGTTTTAGGCTTCTCTAGATATAGTATCATGTCGTCTGCAAATAGTGAGAGTTTGATTTCTTCCCTTCCTATCTGGATGCCCTTAATCTCTTTTTCTTGTCTAATAGCTATCGCAAGTACTTCCAGTACTATATTGAAGAGGAGTGGTGAGAGTGGGCATCCTTGTCTTGTGCCCGATCTCAGAGGAAAGGCCCTTAGTTTTTCCCCGTTGAGGATTATGCTTGCCGTAGGCTTGTGATAGATGGCTTCGACTATCTTGAGGAAAGTTCCTCCAAACCCCATTTTGGCGAGGGTTTTCATCATGAAAGGATGTTGGATCTTGTCAAATGCTTTCTCTGCATCTATTGATATGATCATATGGTTTTTGTCTTTACTTTTGTTGATATGCTGGATTATGTTGATTGATTTCCGAATGTTAAACCATCCTTGCATCCCTGGGATGAATCCCACTTGGTCGTGATGTATGATCTTTTTGATGAGTTGTTGGATCCTATTTGCTAGTATTTTGTTGAGGATCTTCGCATCGGTGTTCATCAGGGAAATTGGTCTGTAATTTTCTTTCTTAGTGGTGTCTTTGTTTGCTTTTGGTATTAGGGAGATATGTGCTTCATAGAAACTGTAACTGTACCCTCACGGTGATTCTCTAATTAAAAATAAATAAATTATAAAAAAAAAAATAAAAATAAAAAAAAAAAAAGAAGAAATTGCCAATGCTCACCGGAAGCCCCTGGTCATAATTGCTGAAGATGTTGATGGAGAAGCTTTGAGTACACTTGTTTTAAATAGGCTAAATGTGGGTCTTCAAGTTGTAGTAGTCAAAGCTCCAGGTTTTGGTGACAATAGGAAGAACCAGCTTAAAGACATGGCTATTGCTACTGGTGGCACTGTATTTGGAGAAGAAGGATTAACTCTGAATCTTGAGGATGTTCAGCCACATGATTTGGGAGAAGTTGGAGAGGTCATTGTAACCAAAGATAATGCCATGCTATTGAAAGGAAAAGGTGACAAGGCTCAAATTGAAAAACGTATTCAAGAAATCATCGAGCAGTTAGATATCACAACCAGTAAATATGAAAAGGAAAAACTGAATGAACGCTTGGCAAAACTCTCCGATGGTGTGGCTGTGCTAAAAGTTGGTGGGACAAGTGATGTTGAAGTGAATGAAAAGAAAGACAGAGTTACAGATGCCCTCAATGCTACTCGAGCTGCTGTTAAAGAGGGCATTGTTCTGGGAGGGGGTTGTGCTCTGCTTCGGTGCATTCCAGCCTTGGGCTCATTATTGCCCGCTAATGAAGATCAGAAAATTGGGATAGACATTATTAAAAGAACACTCAAGATTCCTGCAATGACCATTGCTAAGAATGCAGGTGTTGAAGGATCATTGATTGTTGAGAAGATTTTACAGAGTTCTTCAGAAATTGGTTATGATACAATGGTTGGAGATTTTGTGAATATGATGGAAAAAGGAATCATTGATCCAACAAAGGTTGTAAGAACTGCTTTACTGGATGCTGCTGGAGTAGCCTCTCTGTTAACTACAGCGGAAGTTGTAGTTACTGAAATTCCTAAAGAAGAAAAGGACCCTGGGATGGCTGGAATGGCTGAAATGGGAGGAGGGATGGGAGGTGGCATGTTCTAATTCATAGAATAATGCTTTACCATTATTAATGAACTGTTAGAGGAAGCTCAAGGCAGGTGCTCCTCATCTATAACTTCAGAGAAGTCAGTTGAAGGAAAAACACTGAAGAAAAGGCTGGCTGATGTTTTAAGAAAATAGCTATAATCATCAGTTACTGGTTTCAGTTGACAACATATAATGGTTTACTGCTGTCATTGTCCATGCCTACAGATAATTTATTTTGTATTTTTGAATAAAAAGATATTTGTACATTCCTGATGACTGAGTGCAAGAGCCATGTACCAATGTACTGCTTTCAACTTAAATCACGAGGCATTTTTACTACTATTCTGTTAAACTCAGGATTTCAGTGCTTGCCATCACCTGCTTGAGAAGCAGCCTTTCTGTGGAGAGTAAGAATAATTGTGTACAAAGTAGAAAACTATCCAATTATGTGACAACCTTTGTGTAATAAAAATTGTTTAAAATTTAAAAAAAAGAAAATAAATGAATGATGATACTTAGATTTTCACCAAAGGTAATTTACGGGGCCTGGAGTAATAGCACAGTGGGCAGAGTGTTCGCCTTGCATGTGGCTGACCCGGGTTCGATTCCTCCGCCCCTCTTGGAGAGTCTGGCAAGCTACTGAGAGTGTCTGCCTGCACGGCAGAGCCTGGCAAGCTCCCTTTGGCATATTTGATATGCCGAAAACAGTAATAACAAGTTTCGCAATGGAGACATTACTGGGGCCCACTCAAGCAAATCAATATTTTATGGGAGTGAGAGATTTACAGCCGAAAGGCACTTCCCTTCCACATCGCCAAACCAGTTTTCATCCCTAGAATCCATAAATCCCCCCCAAACCATCACAATGAGTGAGTTATCCTTAAGCACAGAACCATAGTAAACTCTGAACACCACTGTTTGTGACACACCCCACCACCAACCCCTTCCACCATAAACAAAAGCTATCTACAGATTTCATGAAAGAAAAACTATCAGCTGGGAAGCTTTCTGGAGCTTTCCCGCTAATGTCTGTTGGGACTGATTGTATACAATCAAGTCAACTAATGGGATATAGATCTGAGAAATGGAATGAGAACACTTCCAGAGACATCACTTGGGGTACCTGGATATGGCCATATCCAAATTTATCCTCGAATTTCTCAATTGTGTGGGATACCATAGTTATTTTTCTTTTACATGAATTTGATTTGGCTTTCTAGCACATAAAACCAAGATTCCTAAATCATCTGATCTTTAGTATGTACTTCACAAATAAATGAATAACCAAATGCAATTATCTAAATATTTATTAAATGTCTGTTGTGTAGTGAGTACTTTTGTAGATCTTAAAGAAAGAAGCAGAATAGCAAACTGATTCTCTCCCTTGAAAGCCAATTGTGTGGCTCAGCAGCTCAGAATTTAGGTCAATGTATCCAATTTTGATGGATGCCTAGAAGTTCCATTTTTCCTCCCAGATTCTCCCCTTTCTTCACCAACATGATTATGATTTCTGCCAATACCATGGACCACAAGCCCACTGAGACTGACACTCACAGTAACTCCTGAGACCAAGGAGCTTCATTTAGTTAGGTTATCAGACACATACTTTGTCACAGCAGGGATTTAGGCTAGACATTAGGAGAATGTTGTGGTACCAGATGGTGCTTCTGAAGAAGGTTGTCCTATTTTTTTGCAGTTCTAAGATTTGACAATAAATCTGCCTGGCAGGCCTCACATGTGATTTGGCCTCAAAATCATTGCTGTTAATCCTCGATGTCATGTGTATCTGTCAAGACCCAACCAGAAAAACACTGTAGGTCTGTGAACAAAGAGAATTCCATGAAAGAAACAAGTCACAGAGATAAAAGAAGCTGAGAAGCAAGTTACAGGGAACTGAGGGGCATTACATTGGCAGAAAACCATGTTATATTGGAAAGACAAAGGGAGCAGGTGGTGTTACTTGGGTAAAGAAACTGATGCCACTGGGTGCAGGCTGGAACTGTGGCAGGTTTGCGAAGTGGAAGCAGATATGAAGAATGATGTAACAGAGAAACTGGCAGGGACAGACAAAGAGGAAGAAGTCTGCCTCTATCCATTTTCCAGGCCTTCAGACTCCCAGTGGCTGCCTATCATTGGCTATGCCCAACCCAGAATCTGTAGTGACCAAGAAGGATTTCCAAGCTGGGGAAGTCTTGAAGCAGTTACCTGGGTATAGAGTAGAATAGCTGTGGGCAAGAATAGGTCAGAGAACCAACAGACTCAGAACCCACTGCTGCCATCCAGGAATGACCATCTCTGAATTCTCAAAAGCTGCATTTCCCTTCTTACCAGAAAGGGCCAAAATGAAGGTCTCATCACTGAGGCTTGTTTGAAATGGCTATCAAGTTCCAAGACAATGCAAGTGGTTGTATAAAATGGAACTGTCACGTTAGAGGACTGTTTAGCTGCTACTGATAAATATGTAGTCTTCCTATGACCCAGAAGTTCATCTCTTAGGTATTTGCTCAAGAACAGTGGAGAAACATTGTGCAAGAAAAGAGCTATACAAGAATTCTTACAATGTGGGGCTGGAGCGATAGCACAGCGGGTAGGGCGTTTGCCTTGCACGCGGCCGACCCGGGTTCTAATCCCAGCATCCCATATGGTCCCCTGAGCACCGCCAGGGGTAATTCCTGAGTGAAGAGCCAGGAGTAACCCCTGTGCATCGCTGGGTGTGACCCAAAAACCAAAAAAAAAAAAAGAATTCTTACAATGTTATTTTATGTTCTGTCAAATTCCTTATATCATATTTCCATTCTGTAGGATATAACCCAGAAGCACTCAGTTTCTTGGACTAATTTATAGGATGCATCAGGAGTGAGGTGTGGCTTTGGTATTCCCAATAGTTGCATGATTTATGAACATCAATTTGATGGATATTTTACATGAAACTAAGCGATCATAAATATTTGATCAAATGGTCACTACTTTTAAATACATCACCTAACTGCATATTAGTTTAACTTCCTCAAGATACCCAATAAAGATTACTGGGCAAAGATAGGCAAGAGATGTAAAAACTACATTGCTAATGTCTCTTCCCCAATGTTCACTGTTTTCCATTTCTCACTCCTGGATTGTGTTGTAGGGTCCAGATAGTTCTAGAGAAGACTCTGATTACTAGCATAAAACTTGTAGGATTGTAGCACATGACAGACCAATCAGTCAAAATCAGTCAAGTTCTTCTACCTTTACCTCCTTATCAGAGATCAGATAAGCATGGGCTTTTGATACAGCTTTGTCCTGTTATGTTTAATGTCAGTACTTTCTCCTCTCAAGGATAGCTGAGGTTTAGAAGTGTGAGGTGTGGAAGTAATATAGCCCATTCTGCATCCAAAGAGAGAGCTAAACTAGAATATGTGAGGTTAGCCTTTTCGCTCAAACTTTTTGGCCACATGAGCCAACAACCCCTTCACAGTGTTAAGTTCACATCATTTGTAGCCAATCCAAACCAAGTGTTGGGTGACAACCAGAATTCTAGGGTAGCAGGCTAGAATCTGTGAAAAAGGGTAGTATATATACTTTGGGCAGGATCTTAGTCCTCTGCATAATGAGTGATTAGAAAGCTGTGTTTCTTAGTCCTTTTGTGTTAATAACAATAATACAATAATAATATGCTATAATTTATTAGATTGGGTTGAAGCAACAGCACAGCAGATAACGCATTTGCCTTGCACGTGTCCGACCTGGGTTTGATTCATCTGTCCCTCTCAGAGAGCCCGGCAAGCTACCAAGAAAATCCTGCATATTTGATTTGCCAAAAAGAGTAACAACAAGTCTCACAATGGAGACGTTACTGGTGCCCACTTGAGCAAATCAATAAGCAACAGAATGATAGTGACATTTTATTATATTCGTGTCATATGTCTGCGTTCTATTTTCTTTAGATCCATTATTTTATTTGATGCTCTTAAAGTGTGGTGATGGTGGTTTTCATTGTTATTTTCTCTATGTGTTTTCTTCCTTGTTGGTGAATGTCATCAGTGACCCTATCACTGCACTTAGTTCCTAGGTTCCTTTGCCTCATGGACTTAGAACGGCTACGGCAGTGTCAGGCAGCATGGGGGACATGAACATGACTGTGGCTTTTTTATTTGGGATTCTCTTTCCCAGAACATCCCTTCCTAGGAACAGTGTCACTTGCTTATATCCTACATGAGAAGGAGGCATGGAAACCAGCTTGCTGAAGGGAAAGGACAGGCTCAGCAAGAAGCATACGTGAAAGGAATACTATCAGGCAGATCTCTAACCATGTCTGCCATTTCATACCCAGTTCCTTCTTTTTAAAAATTATTATTATTATTATTATTATTATTATTATTGCTTTTTGGGTCACACCCGGCAATGTACAGGGGTTACCTCCTGGCTTTGCACTCAAATTACTCCTGAGCTCAGAGGACCATATGGGACGCTGGGAATCAAACCCCGGGTCTGCAGCGTGCAAGGCAAACGCCCTACCTGTTGTGCTATTGTTCCAGCCCCCCCCCCCCTTCTTCATTACAAAAGTACACCAGTCCTTTTTGGGAATCCCTAAAATTGTCTACATTAGCATCACATGTAAGATTCCAGAAAATCCATAAACCCCACAATGCAAAGCCTAGTGAGAAAGTAGTCTTAGAACTAAAACAAATGTAGAGACATCTCTCAACCATTTAAAAGATTTATTCCTTCAATAGCTATTTTACACATTTTCCTGATTAGTCCTCCATAAAATTCTGAAACCAATGCCCTGAGTTCTGGTGTCGGCTAGGATGCTTGTCTGTATCCTCGGGGGATCTCAGCCCTCTGTAGAACAGGTCATTGTGTGTTCCTGTTAGTAGCTGTATTCATCTGTGATTTGTATGTACAAAGATGTAGTTTTTCATGCCTAAGATTTAGAGATTTTTTTCTCCCTCATTATCCTGTCTTCTCACTGGAAAAACAAGATGCAGATGCCACTTTAACTCTGTTCAAACATTTCGTTCTCCAAAGACATGAGTGTTCCTTTCATTCAGCCTCTCTACACGGCAGTGTCCCGCCTGCCTGGTGTTCACACAGAAAGTACGGCAGTATCTGAAGATGAAGGAATCATTTTCTGATTTTGTATCTTTTTCATTGCCAAGATCTGGATCCAGTCACCTGAATTTATGAGCCCTTTCACGTGGAGCTTAAAATAAGATACAGTCAACAGCTTGAGAAACAGGTTAGTCTTTAAAGAAGTTCTCAGGTTATAGGAGGCGTTGGAAGGGCCCTGGTCCAACACTGACTGTGAAGAGAAAGAAATACTTGGGGCGCATGCACATATAGAGAAAAGGCCAGTGAAATGAAGGAGGCATCCCAAGCTAACAAGAAACCTCAGAATAAACCAGCTCGGTCCACACCTTGATCTCAGGTGTCTTAACTCCCAGAACTGTAAGATGTCTACGTTGTTTAAGCCACCCTATCTGGGTGACTTGCCTTGACAACGCAAGCTAAGAAACCTGTAAGCCTGAAAGTGAGTCCACTATTTGCAAACCAAGAGACCTAACTAAGAATATACTTTGTCTTGCAGTTTGCTAGGTCTCCTTTTCCCCTGGTCCATTTCTCAAACTTTTTATTGCATTTTACCATAAACTCCAGATGGGAGGGTTTGTAAACTAAGGCAAAAGAATTGAGGTCTTGACAATAATAGAATGACAAAAAATGTTTCCCTCACTCTCTGGGCCTCTCCCTATTCACTGTGACCTCTGAGATGAGAGCAGGATTGACAACGATGAATAAGATGGACATGGAGTTGTGACATTATGGCGTCAACATGTAAAGTTTAAAGAGACATGACTTAGCTCATACACTCCTAGGCTAGCTCTTGGATGCCATTGACTAAATTAAAGAAATAAAAAACAGAGATACCATAATTGCTATTTCAGATGTTCCTTCTACAGAAAGAATATTAAACCATAATGTTTCTAACAATTGGACAGGCAGGATAAGTGGGAAATCAGGAATAAAAAGTGGCAGAGACTTGGGCAACAGAAATGCAAGTGATCCATCTGAAGAAAGTAGATGCATGCCACTGCAGTTGGTTGTTGCCTTCTAGAAATGCAGGTTCGTCTAACCAGACAACCCAGTTTTCTCAGAGAAACCCCAGTACTGGTTTCTTTAAAGATTCTGATGCAAAGATGTAGATAGGGAGTTGGGGATATTAGTGAAACAGCTGAGAGACTAGTAATGCATTTTTCCAAAGTAATAAAACCATGGGACTGGAGCGATAGCGCAGCGGATAGGGCGTTCACCTTGCATGCAGCCGACCCAGTTTGATTCCTCTGTCCCTCTCAGAGAGCCCAGCAAGCTACCAAGAGTATCCTGCCCGAATGGCAGAGCCTCACAAGCTACCTGTGGCTTATTCGATATGCCAAAAACAGTAACAACAAGTCTCACGATGGAGACGTTACTGGTATCCGCTCGAGCAAATTGATGAGCAACGGGATGATAGTGACAATGACAGTGACAGAATAAAACCATGATGTGATTTATGAAAGTTTTCTTGTAGCTGCAGAAAAACAGCCATAACTCCTCTTAGATACAAATAACAGAGGTATTTGGAAATGTAGAAAACAAGGTATCACCTTGGGGCAGTGTGAGAAAAAAACAACAACTCCTAAAACCAATTTTATTAAAGGCAAATGGGGAGAACTTCCCATCTGGGGGGTCATCCACATCTCATCCTGATACCTTTCTTTTACTCTAGGACTCATTCTTGGCTTTCTACCCAACTGTGGGAGTCCATGTTCTTGGTTGAATCCTCTCCACCACTCCCCCTCACACCTCTCTCTTGCTCTCTCCTTATATTTCTCTAAGTAAAATCGTTTTAATTTTCTATTTGTCTCATGCATTTCTTTTCTGCATTGGTAGATGACAGACCTGGAAATCTGGGCAGAGGTTCCTGTTGCAGGTGACTGTCAGTGGGGATAAGAGGAGTGGCAGCTGGAGAGGGGAGTCTGCAGTGTTCCTCTCAACCCAGCTTGGTCACCATAGGGTTTATCTGGGAGGTTTAACTGGTCAGAGTTTGATCTAAGCACCTGTGTGGTAAAGCCCTGAAGTCTCCCCAACTGCATGAGGCAGCTGTTAAACTGCACCTGAGACACACTCATCCTAACGGGCGTGAGAAATGATCCCTACCATCAGATCTCTTGGGAGCCCTGAACTCAGGCTAGAGAAAGAAATCTCTCTTTTCATAAAAGGAAGATCAGACCTAATTTTTGCCCAGGTTTTCTAGGAACATTGCTTTTCTTTCCAAAAAAGATTTCTGGAGGAGATAGAATATTATATTCTGGAAGAGACAAAACATTAACTTAGAGAAGAATGGGGCAGGGCAGACATGGAGGGCCGTGGGGCAGGGGGAGGAGCTGCTTCCCAGAAGAGAGAGAGCCAGAAGTATCCATCTCAGACTGGGGTATGAACAATCCTTCCTCTAGAATGGGGAGGTCACCCCTTGGCTTTGCAGAGTTGGTCTTATGGGTTTTAGGTTTTCTCCTAAACCACTCCCACACTGGATTTTCTATGGAGATACTAGTCTGCTGTTAGGATGTTTTCAGGGAGAAGCATTTGGAGCTTTTGGTAGCCAAATGTTTTCATGTTCTTATCACTTTTAGTTTCTGTTGAAGTGTCTTCTTCCTCTCAGGGTTCCAGACTTCTCGAGGGCCAGCTCTGGGGCTAGATGGAGTCTTATCAGAGCTCAGAAAGTGGATCTGACCATAGTACTTTTGAAGACTACTTTAGGGTTTGTGACAGAGTAGTTTGTTTAAATCTCACCTTGGTTTTATTATCCCAGGGAACTCATTGTGAGGACACCACCCCACCTACTTCAGATTTTCTATTTACGGCAAAGAGAATACCTTGTTCCAGCCTGAGTCTGTGGGTCCTTGAGAACTTTGTTGCTAACGAATCAGTTTCCAAGCCATTAGATCAAGTAAATCAAGATCAAGTGCAGTTTGATGGCTGCCTTGTGGGGATTGTGAGTAGACAGAGTGGCCACACCAGCCTGTGCAGACTCTACCCCTGGGCATTTCCCCCAAGACTGAAGTAGATCACGTAGGAGAGTGGTAGCAATCTCTCTCAAAGCTATAATCTCAGGGCAGGAGTGATAATACAGCAGGTAGGGCATTTGCCTTGCACGCAGCTGACCTGGTTTGATTCCCAGCATCCCATATGGTCCTCCAAGTACCACCAGGAGTAATTCCTGAGTGCAGAGCTAGGATTAACCTCTGTGCAACACCAGTGTGACCCCCCCCCAAAAAAAAAATTAAAAAGCTATAATCTCTGACCCGGGTTTGATTCCTCTATCTCTCTTGGAGAGCCTGACAAGCTCCCTAGAATATCTCTCCCACATGGCAGAGCCTGGCAAACTACCCGTGGTGTATTTGATATGCCAAAAACAGTAACAACAAGTTTCACAATGGAGATGTTACTGGTGCCCGCTTGAGCAAATCCATGAATAACGGGACAATAATGCTACAGTGCATAATCTCCCACCGAAGTACTAACAGGCCCAAAAGCATGCTTCAAGTGCTGGGGAAGAAAGCAGTTGGGATAAAGATGACTATGTCCACTTTGTCCACTATGACAAAGATGGGTGGAAATGATCACTCCAGATAAGAACTGTGTGCTGAAAATAGGTAAGGAAACATAACCCCTTACTATCTGTATTGCAAAACCCAAAAGGAGAGAGAGAAAGAGAGAGACAGAGACAGAGAGATAGGGACAGACAGAGAGAGACAGAGAGAGAGAGAGACAGAGAGAGAGAGAGAAGGAAAATGCCTGCCTTTATATAGGGTGGCATATATAAGTGGTATGACTTAAACCTGACCATGAACAGGTTTTCAACTGTGTATCTTATATGATTCAACTAAAAAATAAACAGCTATTACCTCTAAAGCTGGGAAGGTCAAATAAAATATCTGCCAACCAGATCTCTCCTGCTTGTGGCCCTGATTTCATTGCTGTGATGTGCTACGCTGCCTTCTCCAAGGCTCTTGCTACTAGAACTGGTTCTTGGACTGAGTAAGGGACAGATGTCATTGCACTGGATGACTCAGCAATGTCAGTTGGCAGTTCGCGGTGGTGGAGAGGAACCTTCTTAGGAAGAGGGTCTGGGCTGAGACCAAAAAATCCCTTGCAGAGAAGGGGTCCCAGTTAGCTATTTATGAATTATTAGTGTCAATAAGAATGTGTATCCAGTGGGGAACCACATCCATGGCTTCTGGGATAAAGAAAGATTGAGACAAAATGGGCTCAATTTGAAACATCAGGAATTTAAATCAGACATTTGGAAAAACTTGCAAAGGGAGTTGTAAAGCTCTGAATATCTGCCGTGGGGTATTAGGTCTTATCAGATGGAGTAAAGCACTTCCTTTATGGAGACCTTGTCAGCCATCTATCTTTGTCTCTCCTCTCCTCCCTGTCCTCAGGCCCCAAGTCCCAGCCCACATGTCAGACATTCACGTCCCCAGCCCAGTACTACTCGTGCTGTTACTTATCTCGCCAGCTTGCACATCAAAGATTGATTTGGGCTCTGGGAGCATGCCGCTCTTCCTCTCCCAGGCCGCCCTGTAGACTCACAGAAGCTACAGCCCTTTCATGTTACTGATTCCACATTTAGGTGATGTCTTCATTTGGGGGGAAAAATTATCAGTGTGATGGGTTGACACCAGTGGGAAAACAAGCGTTGTCAGCTGTTATTAAGGAAGAGGATGCGTGGAGGGTGATGATAAATTCTGTGCATAATTACTTTGAGAAAATAGGTTGGTGCCCCCATCCATCTACTTTCACATGCATTCCCCCATCTATTGACTTGTGGCTATTTGACGCTTATTATTTAAACATAGCCAAGGTTATCAGTGGGTGGTTGGGGCTGGGGACAGGGTGGGGGGCACAGCTGGCTGGAAGAAGCAAATTCAGTCACACCCCATGAACTAGTTTGTTGTTTCATTTCATTCAAAGAAGATTCAGACCCAGCCCAGCCTCCACAATGTATATTCTGATGGTCGTTTTGTCCAAATGCAAAGGGCAGCAGCTGCAGATAGGAAAATTAGAGCAGCAGAAACTTCCCAGCTGCAAGCTCTTATTGGCCTGCTTCCATGGACTTTTTAATCACTTGCCTAATCTATTCAGATACAACACTGTACAGTGGACCCAGTGGATAGAGCATTCGAAATCTTTCATTAAATGCAGGTATGGGTGTCTTGTAAGTGCAAGAGTCCACTGTGGGGTGACAAGAGAAAGAGTCAGAAAAACAAGGAAAGCAACACATGGGCCAGTTAGTGGGGACTGGGTACAGATAAGATGTTGGGGCTACATGATAAGGAGCTGTGCCTGTACAGATCTCAAAAAATATGTTTATGTCAGAGTTCTCCACTGCCTCCCAGAAGACATTTGGCAGGGTCTGGTCACAGTGTTGTGGTTATCACAACTGGGGACCAAGAAGAACTGCCATTGGCATCTCAAGTTTGGAGGCCAGGGATGCTGTTGGATACAAGACAGCCCTTCAATGGGCAGACTCAGGCATCATACTGTCAGTTTGAGCCTGTCTTCCAAAAAAAGAGAATTGCTTCAGAGGGAACAGCAAGAAAATTGCAGAAAATCAAAAGTGAACAGAGAGCCTGAGTAAAACAAAGCCTTGTTGCAAGATTGTCACATCACCATTATGAAACTCAGCATATATTTTATATTTCATTTTGTTTTGAGGTCCACAGTCAGCTGTGCTCAGAGCTTACTCCTAGGAGTCACTCCTGGCAATACTCTTAGGAGTATTACTCTTTGGAGTCACTCCTGGCAATACTTGAGGGAACATGAGGGCTGCTGGGAACCAAATACAGATTGGCCACATGCAAGGCAAGCACCTTGCCCTCTGTACAAACTATATGGCTCATGAAGATGGGGACCCCTGGGTAGCTCTGCTTTAAATCACCTAGCTAGCTCCTTGAGCCACATTCTTGTCCTTATAATCACAGAAATGCAAGAGGCTGAGCTACCTGTAACACCTATTGAAGGATTCTCCTTCTTAAGTATGAGGATAATATGCAGGGCTGGAACAATGCTCTCTAGTATGCAGAGTCACAGCTGGGCTATCACGGAAGTTTGAGGATAGAATTCACTGATCCCCCTGACAGAGAGGGACTTAGGATGAAGAAACAGTCTGGGCAAGATAACAGAGGTCTGCATTCTGGGATTTTTTTCTTAGTGCACCAGAAAGCCATTGAATAGGTTTAATCTAAATTACCCATAGTCAAACTATCCTATAAATGGCTGATTTGTGAAGAAATTACTTAACAAGTAGGAAGAAGGCAGGGAGAGAGTTGAAATGCCATTTCAATACAGCCAGGTTTTAGATCTTGGAAGAGGATGGAGGATGTAGACAAGGGAACAAACCGACGTGCCCACATTCAAGATACACTGCAAAAAAAAAAAGAATCATCTGACCATATTGATCAAGATGGTATTCAAGAAAAGTAAAAATATCAGGGATGACTCCAAGAGCTTTGTTGTTAGACTTTAACTAGATGGAAGGAATAGGTATCATTCCTATGATATATAGGTGGACAAGTAGGAATGAACAAGTTTGGAGAAAAATCAGTACTTATCTCATTTCAAGAAATAGTCTCAACAATACTCTATAGTTATGCCTCTTTTGTTCCTTTTCTTTCTGCAGATCAACCAGGGACTCAGACACAGAGAATAGCTTGTCCTAGACTACATGCCAGTCAGTGGCACGGCTAGGATTTGGAATGAGTTATACTTTACTCATGCCATATAGCTGTTTTATTACTTTTTCTGTCTCTGAAGTAGATGACATGTTTGGAAACTGTTGATAAACTGGCATGTTTCTCAATATTTTCCTTAACAGATGGCATGATCTAGAATTAGTCACATATTTCTGGGGCAGTAGGTAGCAGGCGCTGTATTGAAACAGTGAGTCCTGGTCATCTCCCAATAAGCTTGTGGATTATGTATAAACAATGGAGACTGATTTCTTTCCACGACCTCTTGTGTTCTAACATGTGCTTCTTCTAAGACCACATCTAATCCCTCTTCCCTTCAACTGCACCTAACTTCAACTTCAGCGATATATCCACCTTTTCATCCAGAAAAGTTCGCATTGGCTACTCCCTTCATTTAGTTTCTTTCACTGGGTTTTGGCATTCTCTTGATTTTTTTCCCTCCAGGTCTTAAGCTCAGCAAGTTTATCAAAGGAGTTACTTTTCCTTTCCTGGTCAGAAGCATGAAGATCCTCTGATTTTCATTGTGAAAAACTGGGAGGCACCTGGAGCTAAATTTTAGGGAAGTGCAGGGGTGCCCTGGGAATTGCTCTCAGGCTAGTGCAGAGCCAGCAGCACTTCACCAACTGTGATCTAAAGTGTTTCTCCTCACCCTGGCACTGGTTGCTGGTGCAAAGCTGCTGGGTTTTGCACTTGGCCCAGTCAGACTGTTTCTACATATGGGGACAGTAGCATACTCTGTGATCTCAGTTCTGAAATGGAGTTTAGAAGGGTTGTAAGATTTTAGTTTATTTAGCCTTTTCTTTGCAAGAAGGAAAGTGACAATTTCAAGGACTTTATGTATTAAAACCAACAAAGCTTTTTCCCATTTCACTTTTCCTTCAAGATCCTAGAGTGCTCCTGCACACAAAGGGCACCTTGCATCTGAGCTCAAGAAGTATGAGATGTGCAACCTCAGAGAGCCAGCGCCTGTGCAACCTCAGAGAGCCAGTGCCTGTGCAACCTCAGAGAGTCAGCACCTGTGTAACCCCAGCCAGCCAGTGTGCATGTGCCATCCCACATATCTAAGCAACAATCCCCATGACAAAAGGAATTATTAATATAAGAGTAATTTTTAAGTGTGTATTATAATAAACAATAAAATGGCTGGAGGAACCAGTCAGGATGGGAGATGTGTGCTGAAAGTAGATAATGGAACAAACATGATGACCTCTCAGTGTCTGTGTTGCAAGCTATAATGCCCAAAAGTAGAGAGAATATGGGGAATATTGTCTGCCATAGAAGCAGGGGGTGGGTGGGAAAGGGGGGTATACCGGGGAATTGGTGGTAGGGAAAGTGCACTGGTAGAGGGATGGGTGTTTGATCATTGTGTGATTGTAACCCAAACATGAAAGCTTGTAACTATCTCACGGTGATTCAATAAAATGAAAAAAAAAAAAAAAGAAGTGTGAGAACCTGTTTTTTCCCCTTGTTTCAAGATTTTTACCTAGAAAGAAAACTGTTTAATAATCTCAAAGATCTCAAAGATGTGATAGTGAGACTGGGGTGTTTCCTTGGTAATTATGAACTGAAGGATAATTCAACAAACCATAAAGACCATTCCTATGAGTAAAATGGTTGGGTTTCTTCGTCAGTCTTCTTATGGAGTTCTCTGTATGCAGAAGGAACTCAGCTATCAATTGTTGGGAGACACAAATAATTCCTAGGGACTGAAAGCACAAAGTATCCAGAAATTTATTTTAATATTGCCAAGAGCCACTTGGAAAGTGATGTTTCCCTGTTATCAAGAATGTGACCTCAATAATGCCGTTTCTTAATTTTTAAAATGTGAGAATGAATTAATTACTGCAGAGTTCATGCTGTTTTGTTTGGATAGCATGGTATTTCAAAACATAAACACAGATCTATAAAGAGAAAGAAATGGATGCAGCTTCTTGCTGATTTTAGAAGGTAAGGTCGTCTGGAGAAACCAGAGAGTGGGCTCTAGTTCCTTCAACTTCAATCTTCAGCAGTCCTCTTCACTACGTTAGAATTGATGTCATCATGCACCTTTGGCCTCTGTTTATTTCTGTTTGGAAACCCACAGGCAGTGAACACCTGGTGATTGGATCAGCTCATGATTTCTTCAGCACTGACCCAGTAACAGATTCTCATCTTCATTTTTCATAAGAAATTAATCTCTCTTCCTTCCCAAGTCCGTGCAGATAAAATAGAATCAGCTCAGTCTTCTTAGTCTCAAGGAGACTAGGTGGTCGGCAGGATCAATGGTGTATTTTATAGTCCAGGAATGAAACTGAGGTCAACTTTGTGCAATGAGAATCAGGCATCAATTAGAAGTGGAAACACTTGGAAGAAAGTTCTTTCTCCAATAGTATAGATGCCAGAGGGAGGTAGGAGCTGGAGAACTGGAGGCAATCGCAAACCCACTTAGGCTATTTGCAGCCATCTTGCAACCACATTCCCAGACTGTATCTCTGAGAAAACTTGGATGCAAGGATTTGTGTGCAAGAGGTTTGTTTTGGAAATGTGCCCAGAAGGCCTGGTTAAGAGAGCAGTGAAGTGAGAAGAGATAGAGAAGAAAGTCAAAGGGAAGTGCATTCTTGAGTAATTTGCTGCTGTGGGCAACTGATACTTAGTTCTAGCTGAAGCAAAGTATAGATTAGGCGTCAGAGTTATCCCACCCAAAAGGAGTAAGACATTTGTTTTTACATACTCAGCTGTTGAGGGGCTGTGAGCTCTCTGCACCTTTGCCTACTGCCGCAGTCTGAACCTACAACTGGGCTGGCTATAGAAAGGCTCCAACATGAGAGATTCTTGTGACATCAGTAGGTGCCATTCCTTACATATGCAGGAATGCTTATGCTTGAAGTGATGTGTGTATTTGTGGGACACTCTCGGAACCTGCTACAAAGGTCTTTCCCTGGATTAGAGCCCAATGGAGCAGAGCTGGAGATGGAGAGAACAGAGCATGACCCCTGTCTGGCCCCTTCATGCAGGTAAGCCACATCTTCTCTGTTCCTGATTGTTCCTTTTCCTTTTCTCTTTCTCCTTATCTCTTTTTCTTTATAAAGATGCTGGTAGGCTAATGTCAGCCCCTAGCCATGTAAAGATCCTGACTGTGCCCAGTTTTTTAATAACCTGAAGAATAGTTGAATGTATTTCTCCCTTAAAGACCCAAAGCTATGCTTTTGAGTCCTCCCTACTGGTACCAGACTTGCATACTTCTCAAGAAGTACTTATAAAATAACAAAGACAGCTTACAAGACCCATCAAAGTCCAATAAATCTCTTTACAGTCGTTACTCATTTTACGGCCTGTGACAGAAGTTTAGTTACTCAAGGAAGCAATTGGAGGGATTCATTCTGACAGAGGCACAATTTGAGGTGGGGATGGGGAAGCAGATATTTCCAATGAAAGTGTCTGAGTTCCTGTTGCCCCAAACCCAGAGCCCTTGGTTTTTGTTTCCCCCGAAGTCTCATTTTCTAACTGTCACTTCCATTCTGAGAGCTACACCAGAGCTTTCAGTAAATTCTTCCTTTTTCCGTAATGTGACCTGATTTTGACTCAGTCCTTGTCACTTGTCACCCCAAAACCCTAAGTAAAAGCAAAAATTAAAAAAAAAATCATTTCCTCATAAACCATCATCTCTCTTCTCAGTCCCAGATTCTGTCTCTTGCAAGTGACAACACTGAGAATTGTGTCATCAGGCCTGCTTCCTTTAAAGATGCTGACTTTAACAGATTAGAAATGCTCCTGGTATATCCCACGCTTCCTCTAATAAATGATCCCATATCTATCATGAATGAATTTTTCAAGTCTTCCATTACTGGGCTGTGTACCTATTCATGAAGTACATTTCCAGGCTATTTTGTGTGAATTACATGGTTAATTGCCTCATATTTCCAGCTCATGTTACAGGCCCTCCGAGTCAGGATGAGGAGTACAATACCATGGATCACTTCCTACACATGGGCAAATTCGTATGACTTGGCAAAGCCCATATTAATTGTGAATGACACTTTTTTTCTTGCTCAGTTGTACAGTGACATGGACAACTAAGTTAAGACAAAGTCAAATGATTGAGGTAGAAAAGTCAGTCTGTTATTCGCTAGCTGTTTGAGTGTCCACATTTTATATAATTCTCTCATTAATCTGCTCATCAAGACACAAATAGGGCACTGTGCTAGGAACTGGGGAGGGCAAAATGTAAGTGCCCCCCACGTTTTATGCAGAGGCATGAAGTGTTCACCCATTAAATAAACAAGAATGGAGAAGAGTGGAATGATAAAGTTACAAGTGCACAAGTGCACAACCTTCCAGAAGTTTAGTCAATATAGAATAATATGGGAGTCATTAGACAATTAGTCACTGTGGAAGTTCGTAGGAAGGTAAATTTAGTCTTCAAAGGAAAGAATCATGGTCAGGGCTGTGTCCAAAGGCAGTTCTGGATGAAGCTTAAGGAGAGGTGTGCCCCAAGGACCCTAGATACAAGGGCCATGGGGACTTCCCCATAGCTGGAAGGCAGATGGAATAGAGAAGGGATCACTAAAAAAATGATGGATGGAGGAACCAGTTGGGATGAGAGATGCATGCCAAAAGTAGATAATGGACCAAACATGATAACCTCTCAGTATCTGTATTGCAAGCTCTAATGGCCAAAAGTAGAGAGAGAGTATGGGGAATATTGTCTGCCCTAGGGGCAGGAGAGGGTTGGAAACGGGGGGTATGCCCAGGATATTGGTGGTGGGGAATGTGCACTGGTGGAGGGATCGGTGTTTGATCATTGTGAGATTGTAACCCAAACATGAAAGCTTGTAACTATCTCACGGTGATTCAATAAAAGTTTAAAACCTAAAAAAAAAAAAAGGAGGGGTGTGCATTTGTTGGCTATAGCTGAGGGTGACATCATTCCGGAATTATAAAAATTCCTGGCTGGAGGGAAGTTGGAGCAATGCTCCTGGTCACTTTTACATGGTAGTAAAACCCCCCAGTATAAAAACATATTGCAGAATCAGGTCTGTGGCTAAAAATCCCCGCCTCTTTCTGTGTTTGGAGTAGAGTGGTGGCAGGTCTCTCTCCCCTGTTGCAATACGTTGACACCTATCACAATAACCCTGAATCAATATTTCCCCCCTCTCCACCTTGATAATATTTCTTATCTTCTGCTCAGGCAAGCCCAAGTTTCTATCAGTGGAAGCCTGAAGCAGGAAGCTAAGGGCACAAACCAAATAGCATTTGAAGGGCAGTTTAATGAAAGAATTATTTGCAGAAGTAGGAGGGACAGAAGGAGGCTGGAAATAGCCTCTGGGGTAGGGATAGGGTTGAAACAGTAATTGAAGAATCACTTACCACCACTAGGTCTTAAGAGGCAAGACAAAGAGAGAGAAGATTCCTGAAACTGGAAGTAGAGGTCACATCCTACATGGGGCCACAGTGACATGTACTTTGCAGATGTCATTGCCCAGCAGTTGGCAGTGTTGAGTCCCAATGTCATACCCTTTCCTGGCAGGGCACATGTCCAGTGACCAATAAACATGGGAGCAAAAGGACCTGGCCTTTTTGGTTAATGCCACACAATTATGAAGAACATTCTAGGTCCATAATTCCATTTCTCTACCCACCACCCACCCCCACCAGTTATGCAAGGTCTGTCTTCAACCTCCACCTGTAAATCAGGAGATTAAAAGAAGATGCAAGAATTTGGTTATAGGCAGTAGCCATTCTCACTCCTTCCTTCAGCCTACCTTCTTTTTCGTCCCAGTTCTAGCTGATTATGTATATATGCATTACATGACTAACTAATGTGGGTAAGATACTCTATTAAGCACCAAGATTTCAATAAAAGTAAAAATAAACACTATCTCTTCCCTTCTAGAGGCTCTGTGTTATAATGAAGAACCACATTTTGTTGTGCCCGAGTTTCAGATCCCCAATTGCGGAGAGACCTAGTCCACACATGATTATGCAAAAGCAAAGGAACTTTATTACTAGCCCGAGTCAGCGCTAGCTTGAGCTAGGGTCCAAGTCTCATCCAACACAGTGGAGTCTTGACAAGGACCTGACTCCAAATCACAAGCAGTTTATATGGGGTTCAGACTTAAGAAGCAATTCATATACTAGTCTATTTTTAGCATTGGCCCTATTATGACAGTGATCAGCAATTAGACAATGGTTAGTACCAGTTTCTAAGGAGGGTGCAGTGACCCTTCATGACCAGCCAGACCCAAATGCCCAATTCCTTATCTTGGCAAATTACTCAACTGGGAGTTTACCAGAAACTGCAAGTCCTGCTTTGAGGAAACAGAAACTGAGAATCTGGGGCCTAGCTGAGACTTAATGTTGGCCACAGCTTGTCATGGCATCAGTTTCGCCCTCACAATTTTAGTTACATATTCATAAAAGTAATGCAAAATGAAACTATGTAACTACCAAGCATTATGTAGAACTGCATAGTGTTCTGACGGATAATAGCCAGTCATGTAACTTGGGACATTTCCCAGTCAAGGATGCCCTCCTTTTGTTTTTCCTTGGAAACCAATTCCTACGTATAGAAGGACCCAATGCATGGTGATGAGTTAAAACAATTGAAGATAGAGGCTCAGAAGAGAGCACCAGCAGGCAAGGACTCATGTGGAAAGAGAATAGGGAGTAAGAGTATACCTCGTACCGCACAGGTGGTCCAGTGGCCCGTAGCAACGTGCAGATGATAGTGTAAGAGCATAATGACACAAGAGCGAAGCAAGAAATTCAGTAAAGGAGAAAAGAAAAGTTTAAAACTTGATCTAGTTAAAAATATTTCACATGATATTAATTCACCTCTCTATTCTTGACACCTAGACTAACGCACTCCTATCAAAGGCTCTCTCTTGGTCTAAATCAAAATTAAGTTCCCTGAGCCCTCCTATTGGACAGACTTCTTGGGTCTGTTTTGGTTTTAGTAAAAAGAACAACAACAACAACAACAAACACACCTGCTAATTGGGTCCAGTGCGATTGTGTGGCAGGAAGAGTGTTTGCCAGGCATACAGTTGACCCAGGTTCAATCCCTGGTATCCCATAGGGTCCTTAACTCCACCAGGAGTAATTTCTGAGCACTGCAGAGGATTGAAATTCTCCCCACACCCTCTCCAAAGAAACATTCTAAGTTAGTTTAGAGAGAATCCCTAGTCCTGATCAACTGAACACAGTGGCCTGTCTTTCAGCAAGAATCTTAAGAAGTGGTTAATCAAAACTTCACCTACTCTCAACTTAGCATTTCTAATACAGGGATTCCTTTCTCTCACACTATGCTCTTGACTGTAAGTCCCCAGCTGTCATTGCACTACATTTGGAGTGTAGGTGAGGCTGATACTTTCTTTATTATAATAGTCTTGACTCCTGTTGCAATAATGTGAATAAACCTTTTTTAAAAAAACATAAACACATTTAGGACTGTGGTTCCAATATATTTCAGCAGATTCATGACAAATTAACCTTGTCATAAATTTTGTTTTCAACATTAAATCACATGCATTGAGGCATTTTTGGGCCTTTAGCATCCATTGGTCACTCTAAACATATATTGAATTAAGTTTTTTAAATGAGAGTAGGAAGAGCAAGCACTGCAACCTGATGTGTAGTTCCTTGTAAGCACCCAAATTTTAAAAGGTGTACAAGCATCAGTGTCTTGTGTGTACAACCACAATAATCACAATGATAGCAGCATCAAAAAGGAAGAGGGGGGTGTTAGGGAATACATAATTAGGGAAGATTCTCTCTTTTCTTATATCTAATCATCAAAATAATGAAAATATAGTAGGTCTTGTTCAAAGGCTACAATAGAAAAATGAAAAGAGAGGACCAAGTCCAAGTCTTAACCTTGAATTTAAGGTTAGATTAAATTCAACTGGGCTGAACCACAAACACACTCTAAGTATCCAAATGTCACATACAGAAGGAGGTAAAGGGCTGAAATGGCAATCAGAACTTTTATTGTAGGAAACAATAACTATGTATGGGACTAAAATTTTGCTCAGCAACAGAACACTTTCATCAGTGAGACCCTAATTTAAAACCATCAGAGGAAAGAAAGAAAGAAAGAAAGAAAGAAAGAAAGAAAGAAAGAAAGAAAGAAAGAAAGAAAGAAAGAAAGAAAGAAAGAAAGAAAGAAAGAAAGAAAGAAAGAAAGAAAGAAAGAAAGAAAGAAAGAAAGAAAGAAAGAAAGAAAGAAAGAAAGAAAGAAAGAAAGAAAGGAAGGAAGGAAGGAAGGAAGGAAGGAAGGAAGGAAGGAAGGAAGGAAGGAAGGAAGGAAGGAAGGAAGGAAGGAAGGAAAGGAGAGGGAGGGAGAAAGGGAGGGAATGAGGAAGGAAGGGAGGGAGGGAGGGAGGAAGGAAGGGAGGAATAAAAAGAAAAGACAGAAAAGAAGGAGGGAGGGAGAGAGGGAAGGATGGATGGATGGACGGAGGGAGGGAGGGAGCAAGGGACGGAGGAAGGCTGGCTCTCAGCTTAGGACAGGAGGACACAAATACTCTATATTTCTCTTGCTACAAAATCAAGGTTTTGCTAACATGATCAAGTGGGCAATGGTTGTACAGAAATCAGCAGCTTACTGAGACTAGGAAAGCCCGCTTTCCTGAGTTACCACTCTTTATATAATGGCACCCAACAATTCTAAACTTGCATTTATCCAACCCTATGTCAAAAATAAAATAGAATGTCTGTTCTAAAAAAAAGCCTAGATAATGAGCCCCATTGGTGATTTGGATCATTCTTTTGTCTAGGAACCTATTGTGATGGAAAAATAAACGCAATACTTCATTACCAGCACAAGAAGCTGTTCACCCACAAAGATAAGGCAGGTGTTGGGCTCAGCATGGACTGAAACTATGGAAGGGACAGTTTCCCAAGGGAAATGAAGATTCTGTCACCAAAATTTGTGGAATTGATTATAGGACAATGAAAAATAACAGATGTCTTATGTAAAGATGGAACTGCCAGCTGTTTTGATGTAGACTATGCTTTATGAAACCCTGTAATAAGCCATTCTTAAATATATAGATAATACACCTGAATGGTCCAGGCAGTCAAGTGTCTCTTTTCCAGGTGTCTGGTCATTGTGAAGCTAGAGCCTATTGTTTCAGTATCCCTATTTATTGTGAGGTCTAGAAATAGCTTCAACAAATCTACAATTGTCAAGCTTCTCTTCCCACCCCATAACACACACATAATGCTATTATTGGAACAATAAAGATGAATGCTAAAAATTTTGATAAAATAGGGTGGATTAGTACAATGCAAATGACTTTCGGGTTATAGCACCTTCCTTTCCATGTGAATGTGATGGAGATGAAATGTTCTGTGCTCTGGTCACACAATCATTCAAGCATTCACTTAACACCAGGGTGTGACTGACACATGAGTAAGGTAATCGCCTATTGCATGTTTTATAGACTTCATTCAAGAGGAACTTGTGGAAAGATAATGTAGGAGGAAGCTACGGTACATTGACAAGATGGAAAAATCCGGCTCTCCTTTTACTGCTGCATTGTACATTTTCATTGATAGGAAGCCTGGTAGGGAGTGATAGGAGTTTGCTGGTCTCAAGAACTGCTTGTTGCCCAACCAATACCCATTTGCCACTTTGCCAGGTAAACAGTTTGTGCAGATCTGAGGTAATTAATTCTCACACACTTGCTTTTATAAGTAAAAGAAAAAATCTCTAAAGATATAAAAAATTATATTACCTGTATAGACATAAAAAGAACATTCAAGATATTTATGGTATTGATGTGCAAAGTTACTGTACATTCTCACCACAAAGAGGCCATGACCCTCCACCATTGCCCCTATGTCACCTCTAATCCAGTGTTCATTCCTTCTCACCCTTCCCCACTATACTAGCCATTTTTGTAATCCAAGGTCGAAGGGTTACAATTGTTCCATACTGTGTATTTTCTCCTTTGTCTCTTTGTATTGACTGGTTTTCATATTTGAAAGTCAGCTCCTTCAGTGTCAGAAACCCAGGATCTTTCTACTCTGTTTTGCTTTGACTTTAGGCTACATCTGGAGGTGATCAGGACTTACTCCTGGCTCTATGCTCAGGGATCACTCCTGGCAATTCTTTGGGGGAATGCATATGTTTACAGAAATCAAACAGGAGTTGGTTCCATTTGAAGCAAGTACCTTTACCCCTATACTGTCTCTGCCCACCCCTTCTCCTTATTCTCACCACTGAGTCTTCCTAGAAGACTCTGCTCTTCTTTTACTTCCTTTCAAGGTGCTCCACAGCCCCACTCTAGTCCTCAAGTTCTCCTTCCTGCTTGGTAAATAGCAAAAGTGGAAGCAACGTCCAGAAATTGTGCACACCATATCCAAAAAACCCTGAGTGTTTGCAGGGTAGGGGGAGATAATAGACACAGGTGAAATGTCCACTGTCTATTTTCTTAGTTGATATAAGTTGATCAATTTTTTTCAAAATATATTGACTTATAATTGAGTTAAAAAGTTTCAGAGAGTTTAGCCTTATTCATCTCTATGTATGTATTTGTCACCACCTCTACAGTTAAAAAAATCATATGTGGGCTATGAAGAAACATAGTAATTGAGCAACAAATGAGACAAGGCAATAGGATAGGAGTGGTGGTCCACAGGTGAGGGGTGGGGTGAGAAGGGTACTTGGGACATTGTTGGAGTAAAGTGGGTACTTTGGTAGTGGTGTGGTGTTGGAATGATGATGCAGAAGCCATCATTAACAGTAGTGTAGATCATGGTACCTAAATAAAAATGGGAAATTAAAAAAAAACTGTCCACAAAAATAGCATAGGCGATTATAGTACAGTGAATTGGGTGTTTTCTTTGCATGCCACCAATCCAGGATTTATGCCCGGTACTCCATTTGGTCCCTGAGCATCCCCAAGTCTAACACCTGAGTACAGAGTGAGGAGTAAGCTATGAAGCACCACTGGATGTAGCTTCAAATATCAGAGCAAAAGGTAAAAAAAAGAATATCAGGCCCTATACTCATTTGTGGAGTATAAAACAACATAATATGAACTGACACCCAAGGACAGTAGACACAAGGGTCAGTTGGAAGCCTGCCTCAAGGCAGCTGGAATAGAGAAGGGACCACTTAGTCAATGATGGTTGGAGGGATCCTTTGGGATGGGAGATGTGTGCTAAAAGTAGATAAAGGACCAAACGTGATAGTCTCTCAGTATCTGTATTGCAAACCATAATGCCCAAAAGTAGAGAGAGGGTATGAGGGAAATTGTCTGCCGTGGAGGCAGGGGGAGGTTGAAATGGCGAGGGGGTACTGGGGACATTGGTGGTGGAAAACGTGCATTGGTAGAGGGATGGGTGTGCAATCATTGTGTGACTGAAATTCAAATATGAAAGTTTGGTAACTGTAGCTCACGATGATTCAATAAAAGAAAAAAAGAAAGAAAAAGAAAAAGAAAATCAGCCCTTGTCAAACTTAGCTGATTATATAACATCTTACATGTCTTTGACAAATGTAATTCTTATATGCAAATTTCATGCTTTTTAGGAAAAATCTGGCTTAGCCTTGAGTATGTGAAGTCATTCTGTGAAAAATGGACAATAATTGATGATACCCAAGAAATTATTTTCCCATTATAAGAAGTTAGACAAAGCCAGGATCTTTTCCTTTCCTGCACTTTGTTGTTCACCTATGCAGCTGGAGCTGCAAGCATGACCTTGACTCCAAGTAGATTCAGCTCAAGGCTGAGCAGAGCTGGCAGGGCAGCTAGTGGGGAAACCCTGACCCACTGTCCTCCTAACACTCACACCCAGGGAGCAATTTCCCTCCAAGATTCCTATTACAGATCAGATCTGTTAGAGGTTTGGAGGGGTGTTAGGGTGGGGGGATGCATAAAATCACAGCGTTTTGTGTGGTGCGGTTCTCTCTCACAGGGGAACTGTCTATCAGCTACAGATGTCTGTCTCCTCCATGGTGAGTGAGGTCAGAGAGTTTTGTATAAACAACAGAGATAGTGCAGTCAGAGAAAATGGTGACTCTCAGAGATGCTAGCGAGCACGTTCTGCAGAAAATAATGAGTTGGATCTGATGCACTTTCCCATCAAGTCCTGCTTTTTATTTTCTCTAAGAGGATGTGGGCCAGCCAGGAGTACTGGAAAAACTACAGAGACTCTAGTTCTCTTGGCTACTAAATGGCTGGGTTGAGATTCGGGACAGGGAAGCAGAGATCTTGAGCTAGGTTTTGAGGATCAAGGGAACTAAGGAACAGCACACTTGAAGTATGTTGGGGATTTATGTAAAAAGAGAGAATTTGAACCCATTTTTAAAAGACGTGCTCTTCATCTAGGGGATGCTCAGGGCTCTTCCCACCTCACTTGTTCCTCAAATCTGGTGCCAGGTGTGGTATTTGAATGATGTATGCATAAACCTTCATTAACAGTATTGTAATTTTGGTATCTAAATAAAAATAAGAAATTAGAAATAAACTGTCCCTTCCCACAAAAATAATGTAGGAGATATAGTACAACAGGCAGGGTGTTTGCCTTGGATGCCACAAACCCAGGGGTTTTGGAGGGGGAGGGGATGGGGACTAGTGGTAGCTACTTTGTATTTAGAAATATCTTTAGATTTACAGAAATGTATAGATATAATGCCAAAACAACTATCCTGTGTTCTTCATTCAGAGCCATTGTTTATGAACATTTTATGTTAATTGTCTTGGAAGGAGGACAGAATTATCCTTTGTCCCAAATATTTTCATGTCTATTTTCAAAGAACAAGTCTCATGTCATAGAGATAACACAGTTACCCCAGGGAAGCCTTCCCTGACACAAAGACCACCACACCTCCTGGCTCCTTTCTATTGAACTGTTCCTTCAACTTTGTCCTTTCCATGCTGGTTGAGGTCAAATTCAGGGCCAAACAAATGCTCAAACATGTGTCTTCAGTCCCTTTCCATTTTTTCAGTTTCCATAACTATCAAGGCTTTGGTATCATTCAGAAAAAGTCAGTGATGTGGTAGGAAGTGTTGGATCTGGTCTAAGGTGTACTTAGAACTTGATTTCCATTGGACATTCTTGGCAAGAGTGTCACACACTGAGGGTTCTCAGTTTATCCAGTCTGAAGACTCGAGTCCCTTTTGTCTCAAACCTGGTGACTTGCAGTGTGCAAACTTAGGCTGATGTAAGTTTGCCACAGTCCTTTAGGAAGAACAAGCAGTGGTTGGGGGCCTGGGGCCTGAGTACAGCAGGTGAGATACTGGCCTTGCACGTGGGTGACCTGGGTTTGATCCCAGACACCCCGTATCGTCCTGAGCCCTGTCAGGAATAACTTCTGATTGCAGAGCCAGGAGTAAGCCATGATCACTGGTAGATGTGGCCCCCAAACAGAACAAAACAAAATTTCCCATTATTAGCATCCAACATGGCCCTTCTCTGAGCAGTCAGTGTCACATTTCAAGGCCCCAAACTTTTCAAGAGTGAAACGGAAGAAAGACTAACATAAATTTTGTTTGCTGTAGTCAAAAATCAGTCTTTAAAAAAAACACCACTGTTTTTCTCACTCACTATGGGGAAAAGACTCTAAGTGTCTGTGAATATCTTCCTGTGGTCTGGGAGTGGCTCCTCAACTGTCCATTTTCATACCCCTACATGATCTCCAAGGGATCAAACATCAGCTACTTCAATGTTGGTCTGATGTTGCCTTCCTTGACTCCTGAAAGTCACGAGAAAGTTCCCTGCCCATAGAATGAGTTCCGCCCCTCCCCCAGGAGTGAGCCACATTTCCCAGCAGGGGTCACTTTGCTAAACTAGAGGGCCTAGTTTACAAGCTTTCATGTTTGGGTTACAATCTCACAATGATCAAACACCCATCCCTCCAACCAGTGCACATTCCCCACCACCAATATCCCCGGTATATCCCCCCTTTTCCACCCTCCCCCTGCCTCCATGGCAGACAATATTCCCCATACTCTCTCTCTACTTTTGGCCATTAGAGCTTGCAACACAGACACTGAGAGGTCATCATGTTTGGTCCATCATCTACTTTCAGCATGCATCTCCCATCCCAACTGGTTCCTCCAGCCATCATTTTCTTAGTGATCCCTTCTCTATTCCATCTGCCTTCTCCCCTCCGCTCATGAAGCAGGCTTCCAGCTACGGGGCAATCTTGAGGTCATAGCCCAGACATAGCAAGATTGTCTTTAGGAACCAAAATTCTTTCATTTTTTTGCTCCATCATCTTTAGCATGGGCTGCTTGGTCAACCCATTATCTATCCAAATGGCTGCCGGAAACTCAACCTCCCTATTCTTCTCATTAACAACAAAATTTCAGACTGGCATAAGAAAAAACAAAGCAACTTCTTATCTCATGTTTTAACATGCTTGAAGGGACCCTCCTAAAAAGCCCCCCAGAAAAAAATTTGCTCTTTAGCTCATTTTCCAGAATGAGGGCCACCGTTAACTACAAGGGACATTGGGCTTAGTCTGAGCATTTAATTAAAACTTGGCTCTGTTACTAAGCAGGAAGGGGGAAGGGAATGTTGGAAAGATGCCCCCCAATCAGCTATTTTCAAGCCACTGCTTTTCTGTCCCTAGATTTTCCTTCTCTGTCTTCACGTTTCTGTGGGCCTCCTCATTTTCTCTCTTGCTCTGGTTCCATGCTTGGCTCACAGCACTGGAAGAGCTGTCAGCTGCCCATCCCTAGTCCATCCATCACTTCACTCACAGGATGTTGTTCAGTCACATTCAGGAGGGTTGGTGGCACACACAATGCCTGCCTTATACACATGAGTTTTGGTCCATGTGGCTGCACTGGATGGGCTTCCACCCTGATGCCAGTTCAAGTGTCAACCTATTCCCTGCTGCTCATTTTAGGTGGCCGACTGTGTGACATTTTCCAAGGAAGTCATTCTATTACCTCCAGGAAGTGACCACATGGCCCACTTGCTGAGTGGGAGCTTACTTGATTAGGAGATCTACCAGGAAGCTGTGGAAGGTCCAGGGGGGCTTCCCTTTGTAGAGGGAAAAGACAGTGAGAGAACTTCCTAACATGGATCAAGTGACTCTCTCAGACCACTCGTGTGCTAACAATTCAAAAACATGATTAGCCGTGTATTTCTCTTACACCCCAACTCTGAGTGAGGATTCTGAGAAGGGATCCCACCCAACACTGATTTGGGGGCCAGGTCACGGGGCTGGAGAGAAGCAGCGCAGAAGGTCTTTTCCAAAAGGTTTACCAGTTGACTCTCCACCAAACCACAGCAGCCTAGTGACAGTTCTTGACTGTCTTGGTGCCCCCCCCCCCGCCATCACAACCCTGCTACCAGGACTGATTTCTGGTCACCACCAGGACCTCACTAAAGGCAACTGAGAAGAGGGACTTTCTGGGCTCTCTCCAATCAGACCAGTTGATACCTGAAAGTCAAAAGTAAGACAAAGATGAGAAAAAGATCCGAAAGTTGTGCCTTAGTGCGACAGCCTTGTTCTGGGCCAGCGGGGGCCTCGATGCCCTGTGTGTACCAGAGGGGACCCGGAAGCCCTGTTTGTGTCAGCGGGGGCCCTGAAGCTCTGTGTGTGCCCTCTAAAACAGCAGAGAGAACACTCAGAACTCACACCAGCCACCGGGGCTGTCATCCACCATCTCCCCCTTCTCCAGGCTGAATGTAGCCTCTAGGTATTCGTTTTGGCTCTTCTAGTAAAGTCTCCAGGACTGGAGCAAACCCACCTTGCACCTAAAGAGCTTTGGTAAGGGGGTGTGACTGGAAGCATATCAACCCAAGGACCCACAGGCACTGCAGTTTCCTTATTTTTCTTTTGAGGGCTCTGGGACCATAGGTGGTGGTGCTTCAATGGTTACTCTAGTCTCTGTGCTCAGGGACCATTTCTTGTGGTGCTCAGGAAATCACACATAGTGTTAGGGTTTGAATTAGGGTGGGAAGTGCCTTACTCCTAGTACTCACTCTCTGGCCCTGTTTTCATAAAGGCCCCAAGAATAAGTCTTTCATTTTAGCTTTGCAGTTACACAGAAGGCTCTGGCATGCGTTCCTTGTACAGCAACCCTCAAAATATGTGCAAAACAGCTTAGATTATGGTGCTAAACAAAATTTGGTTGAGGGCATTGATTGGCAGCCCCTATCTCTGGCCACCGAAGGCCTCAGGAATTTGTTGGCAGTGCAGACGTGGTACCACCGCAGCACTGAATCCCCATCTGCATCTGTACCCGGTGTGCACAGTGAAGCTTGAAAAGCTTTGCACTAATGATCTGGTTCCAGAGCACAGATAAGAAAACTTTCTAACCTCATAGAGCTGGGATTGTTAATCAGGTCTGACTGATCCAATGTTCTCTTACAGAGGTAGGTGTGATTATAAACCAACCAGAGATGCTCCTGAAAACATGTTGTTACTCCAGTCAAAGTAAGTTGGAGAATTCAGACTAAGACCTAAAAGATGTGTCGGTGACATCTTGGGCAGGATTGTGGCTGGTTTGCTGCAGGTGAGCTGAGTTGCAAATGAGAGCACAAAAATGGACCCCCGTTGCTTGCACTAAGTCTGATGTGTTCTTTCTATCTTGGGTTCTATATTATGTGGGCTGGATCTCACCGTAAGTCATTATTAACTCTCTTCCCCACTATTTTCACCTCTTTAATCTTTTCTGCCAAGTGCTTAAAGAAGTTCTTAAGCCTCTTTCTCTGATCTGGTTTTTCCGTTGTATTCCAGGAAAGACTGCTGTTTGTGTGCACGCAAATGGGGGCTAGGCCACTTTAAATGTTTTTAAATGACACCTAGAATTTTCATTCTTTAGTCTTTTTTTTAATTTTTAAAAAATTGTATTGAATCACCGTGAGATATAGTTACAAGCTTTAATGTTTGAGTTACAGTCACACAATGATCAAACCCATCCCTCTACCAGTACACATTCCCTACCACCAATATCCCCAGTGTACCCCTCCTTTCCCATCCCCCTGCCTCCATGGCAGACAATATTCCCCATACTCTCTCTCTATTTTTAAGCATTATGGTTTATAATACAGATGCTGAGAGGTTATCATGTTTGGTCCTTTATCTACTTTCAGCACACATCTCCCATCCCAACCGATTCCTCCAACCATCATTTTTTTTTTTTTGTGATTCCTTCTCTATTTCAGCTGCATCCTCCCCCCCCCTCCCTTCCACACACACCCTTGTTCATGAGGTAGGCTTCCAGCTATGGAGCAATCTTCCTGGCCTTTGTATCTACTGTCCTAGAGTGTCAGTCTCATGTTATGTTATTTTATACTCCACAAATGAGTGCAGTCCTTCTATATCTGTGCCTCTCTTTCTGACTCATTTCACTTAGCATGATACTCTCCATGTCTATCCATTTGTAAGAAAATTTCAGGCCTTCCGCCCAGAGATGAACCAAGAGCCGCGGCACGAGAAGCAGAGCCTCCCGCCTACTGACTGTGATCCTGAGGTCTCCTAACCCATTTTGGCACCAGAGCAGATTCTTGCAGCCATGCACTTTGACTGCGAACTGAACTACAACCTCGTGCAGCCCGGGGAGGGATTTTTTTCCCTCTCCACCCCATTTTTCTGAGCGAAAATGGCGGCAGCGGCAGCAGCCACGCGGTGAGAGCCACCCTCTAAGACCCCTACACCAGGAGGTAGGACTTTCTTTAGTGACGTAGCCTGTAGGTGATCCTGGGAGGGGAGGTGTTCCCGGCGCGCCTTCCGCCCAGAGATGAACCAAGAGCCGCGGCACGAGAAGCAGAGCCTCCCGCCTACTGACTGTGATCCTGAGGTCTCCTAACCCATTTTGGCACCAGAGCAGATTCTTGCAGCCATGCATTTTGACTGTGAACTGAGCTAAAATATTAGAATCGCGGCCGCGCGGACTCAAAGTCTTCACCTTTACCAAGGAAGAGAATTTATTAGATGATGCTTATTCAGCAGGCCTGATGTTGGGGAAAATTTCCAATCAACAGTAGTGAGTTCTGTATGGAAATATGAAATGTACTCAATATATAGAGAGAATAATGGGAATATCATCAGCTACTTAGATGGGGGCTGGGGTGGGAGGGGGGTTTATTGGGGTTCTTGGTGGTGGAACGGGTGCACTGGTGAAGGGATGGTGGTTTAATCAGTATTTGACTGTGACTTAAACCTGAAAGCTTTGTATTTTTTTTGTTTTCACGGTGGTTCAATAAAATATTTCTAAAAAAAAAAAAAAACAAAAAAAAATAAAAAATTAAAAAAAAAAATAAAAAAAAATAAAAAAAAAATTAAAAAAAATAAAAAAACAACCCAAAAAAAAAAAAAAAAAAGAAAATTTCATGACTTCATCTCTCCTAACAGCTGCATAGTATTTCATTGTGTAGATGTACCAAAGCTTCCTTAACCAGTCATCTGTTCTAGAGCACTTGGGTTGTTTCCAGATTTTGGCTATTGTGAACAGTTCTGCAATGAACATATAGGTACAGATGTCATTTCTACTGTGTGTTTTTTCACCCTCAGGATATATTCCCAGAAGTGGTATTGCGGAGTTATATGGAAGCTCAATTTATAGTTTTTGAAGGACTGTCCATATTGTTTTCCAGAAAGGCTGGACCAGTCGACATTCCCACCAACAGTGAAAGAATGTCCCTTTTTCCCTACATCCATGGCAGCACTGGCTGCTTTTGTTCTTTTGAATGTACATTCTTCATACAGTCTTGATCACATGTTGGCTTAAATTATTTCTTGTTAAGTATTTTACCTCATTTTAATTATTTTATTTGACCATCAAAGGTGGTACTCAAAAGGCCTAGGGTGCTGTGCTTGATTCTTGGCCAACCGTGCCTATGGTTTAATGCAAAGAACATGATGCTACTCAGGCCCTGTGGTGCTGCGGTACCCAGAGTCACACCAAGTGGTCATTGGAAGGTCTCCAGAGCTGTACCTGGCAATCTCAAGTATATCTATGGTGCAAGGAATTTAATCTATCTCAGGTGTACCCTATGTGCTGTTACTATCTCCCAGCCCCTCTGCTCTTCTTTTTTTGATTTTAAATACTTTTGAGTCATGTTGAAAATACAAGTGACACTTTAAAAAAAAAGGTAAAAATAGGCCTGGCATGTGACCCAGCAACTCCACTTCTTGGTGTCTATCCAAAGAATGCAAAAACATTAAATCAAAGATATCTATGGATTCTGAAGTTTATTGTAGTGCTAATTACAATAGTCAGGATATGGAAACAGACCAAATTTCCAGTAATAGATGAGTGAATAAAGTAACTATGACAGATATACACAACAGAATACTATGCAGCTGTAAGAAAAAAATAGAATCTTGTAATTTTTTGCAACTTGGATGGAACCAGAATTGTATATGAAATAAGTCAGGGGGAGGACAAATGCCATGTAATCTTTAATTTGTGGCATGTAGAGAGACAAAACAATGAAATAGGTGGTATCAAAGGACAACAAACCCTTCGCATTTGATTACAGAACTGAGTATTGTAAGCAGTGGAGGGAAGAGATAGAAGGAAGAGGTGGATTAGAAATGACACAAAGATAGTAGTGGTGAAGTGCAGTAATTGTACATTAAATCAGTTAACACAAAAACTCAGTGAAAAATGTCAGCTAAACTACAATAAATATTTTTTAAAGGAAGGAAAATTCATTTGACAATTTAGTTGGCATTCACATGCTTATCACTGTATGGTGGGCAAAGGGTGGTTAGTATAGAGAGGGGACCAGTAGGACAATGATAGTTAGAAATTATCACTTTGGACAAGAACTGAGTGATGAAAGTAGGTAAAGGGATACCATAATGCCCAAAAGGAGAAAGGGTGAGGGACAGAAAGAGGAAAAGGGGAGAGAGAGGGAGAGAGAGAGAGAGAGAGAGAGAGAGAGAGAGAGAGAGAGAGAGAGAGAGAGAGAAAGAAGAAGAAAAGTGCCAGAAGCAGGCAGGGTGTTGGGGTTGTGAGGGAAACTGAGGACACTGGTGGTGAGAAATGAACACTTGTGAATGGACCAGTGTTGGAACATTATATAACTGAAATCCAGTCATGAACAGACTTATAACTGTGTGTCATACTGTGATTCAAAAAAAAAAAATGAGGCATTTGGGAGACTAAAGAAATAGCTCATCTGACTAAAGCACATGCTTTGCATGCAGGAGTTCTGGGTTCAATCCCTGGCTCCACATGTGGTTCTCTGAGCACTGCCAGAAGTGTTGCCTGAAAAAAATCTAGAGTAGCCCTTGAGCACTTTCAGATGTATCTCTAAAACTATTTTATTTTAAAAAAGAAGACATTTGGATATCGTTCCGCCTTGTTCTCTTTCTACTTCTATAACAATCAGGAATTGCAATTTTAAAGTCAATTCAGACAAGGAATTGTCTTTGTCTGAAGCACTGATTGCAGATGAAGGGAGAAGAGAATGAGCAGGAGTCATACTGGCAGGTTGGGTTACCTGCAAGGGTTCAAGTGCTGTGTCTGTCATTCCCTCCTTGTTTGACTTTGTGTGATTTCATTGTCCTGATCCTCGGTGTCATCATCTATTAATGGGTGATGGTACAAGCATCAACCTACTGGGTGTGTCATGAAAAGTAAATGAACTCAGATATATAATGCTTGGAATAAGAGTACTAGGTACAGGGTAAGATCTGGGACTTTATTAGCCACTGATGATGATGGTGGTAGTGATGAATTTTTGCAGTTTCTTCTACTTTAAAAATAAGTGCACAGTTTCTTTACACTGGAGTCAATCAGTCATTGACTCTTTCAATGTATCACTGCACTTTTTTCAAAATTTCTTAAAAATTTGAGTCATCTTGATATGAGTTCCTTCCTTGATATAATGAGGTCATAAAATGATTGTTGAAAGCAAAATATGCCCTGCTATTCAAGGAAAGTCTATTTTCCTTCATTGCTATTTTCGCCCTCATTCAAAAAAAAGAAGCTGAGACAATGCTTAACTGACAATGCTTTCTTAAGAGAATAATCTCAGAGCAATAAGTATGAGGTGGGGGAAAGAAAGAAAGTAGAGGAAGGTAAACAATAAAGGTCTGAATTGCCAAGCCCCAAACCCCAGCTTCTCAGTGAAACATCGCTGTTGGCCATGTGGGACATACATGGGATCTTTGGGCTCAGAGAATGGGAGGACTCTGAATCAGAACTGGGCACAGCCATAGCCGGAAGTGGGAGAAGTCAGAGCCAGAATGGTCAGATTGGTCTGACTCCCATCCCTACCAAACGCCGATGCTGGGGGCCACAGGAAAGACATTACTTTTGCTTCAGAGCAGGCAGAACTGGAGCAGAGGTTAAAATAAGGGACCAGTCACATGAATGTGGACCCTAAACAGAGAAAAAGAAAAAGCCTTTATTTCTCCAGTGTAGCAGATGCCCAGCCATCCAAGAAATATCTATTTCACTGGGAGATATTTTAGCTGAGAACCAGGTTTCTGGGCAAATATAACAAGGCCCATTAACTAGATCCCAGCAGTATGAACAGCCAGCGATACTTAGAGACAGCATATGCTTGTTGAGCTGCTATTGAAAGAGCCAGTTTCAGAGTTCTTGCCTTTTTTTTTTTTTTTTTGGCTTTTTGGGTCATACCCACCGATGCACATGGATTACTCCTGGCTCATACACTCAGGAATTACTCCCGGCGGTGCTCTAGGGACCATATGGGATGCTGGGAATTGAACCAGGTCAGCCACATGCAAGGCAAATGCCCTACCTGCTGTGCTATTGCTCCAGCTTCCAGAGTTCTTGCCTCTTGACTAGAGCTAGCAAGCATCTGAAACTGGCTTGTAACCTCATATGGGTAATAGAATGTGGGTTCACATTAAACTAAACATTTTAACAATTTATAATCAGTGTTTGGTCTGTATATATGTTTTATATGCTTATATATCTGAAATATGAAAGAAAAGGGGTCACAGGTAGAAACGTTGCAGGAAAGCTGAGGGTCAGAGGAGAACTGTGCAGCAAGGGAAGGAAGGCAGCTGGCAAGGGGAGAGGCAAGGAAATCATGCAGGTACACCAGGACTGTGCTCACCTGCCTCTCCAACGTGGTCCCCAGGGCATCTCTGGGTGCGGCCTTGGAGCCCCAGAACACCACATAGTCCTGGAGACTTCTAAGTACTTTAGAGGTGGCCCAGTTATTTCCTGCACTACAGGATTAGAACAGTACTGCATCCTTGGGCCCTTTGCTGAATTGATTGTTCATTGGCCAAGAATTGTTCATTGGTAAGGCCAGGAACCACTGAGCACTATGTAGGGTTTTCCCCATTTAAAAAAATGAGAAAGTGGGGAGAGACCCGATGTACATATTCATGTTATTTCCTAAAAGTGCTCAAATAGGTTTCTTGGGAGTAGGGCATTGGTCTGAGTGCTGCGTTCAGTTTCCACATGGGCACAGGGCAAGTGGAGGATGGCAGTGAGGCACCTAGTTTGTGTGGTCTTACCAATGCCACATTTCCCCTGACTCAGTCAGATTATTTTTAGATTCTGTTGATTGATTTGCTTACTTGCATTATTTATGCATTATTTTTGTTGCAGTTTGAGGTTACAAATGTTTCAGGGTGGCAGGCCATTCACTTTGATGTGACATCCAGGTTCACACTCCATAGAGCCTCACCCTTGACCATGAGGAATGCTGACCGGGATTGAACTTGCAACCTCATGCACACAAGGCAGGTGCCTTACTATTGAGGGGACTGTTGTCTGGAGCCCTCAGACAAACATTTTTATGGAAATATGCACAGAAATCCACATCAGTGGCAAAAACTCTAGAAGGATATTAGGGACTGTAGGGAGGGTTGTTTAAAACCAGGCAGGAATCAAGTGATAGCTCAGTCACCAAGGAGAGCCACAGCAGATTTGAATAAGAAGCAGCTGTGTAGAGATGGTCAGGCTGCCCCTGGCCTCCTGCAGGACAAAGCCTGAGGTTTTGCCCCACTCCCCTTCAGTGACAGTTCCATAATCTGGGCCCAGTTAGACACAGACCCAACCTTCCTGCTGAGGTAGGGTGGGGAAAGGAACTGCATTCCAACCAGTGCTATGTGAGGTGTAGATGATGCTAATTCCACATAGTGAGGCTGGACACAGTCACTAAAGGAGTGAATCTGGATAGGAAGTGTGGATAGGAAATCCCATTAGGCCATTTCCTTCTAAGCATGCTTAGGAAGTCACTGATAGTCTATGACATGAAGATGAAAGAGGTAGGACCCTTATTTCTAAGGTCAAAGTTTCAGAGTCAAAAATTTATTAGCCAGTTGCTTTCATCTTTTATGACTGATGTAAACCATCGCCACCTACAGAGCAGTTCAGCCAACAGAAATTCTTTCACGGCCTCAAGGCCAAAGTAGGGCAGGGCTACACTCACTCTGGGAAAGTCTATTATGTGTCTTTCCAGCTTTCTTCGCGTGCTGGCATTGGTTGGGATGTGGCCACATCACTCTAATCTCATCTTCCATTTCCAAAGTACCCTTTCCTCTGTCTCCTTCACTGAAGACTTTCAAAAGGACACTTATTGATCATTTGGTGTATAGCTCCACAGATAGTCCAGGTTGGTCTTATATTGAAATCCTAAATTCATTCCACACAAAAATCTTTCCTGAGAACAAGATTACTCTAACAGGCTAGTATTCAACCCACTACTTGACGTTTTATGCCTCTCCCCAGCTTGCAAAGGGGATTCAACACTAGCTAACCAAGCCAGGGGACCCTTATTTATGATGGTGATCTTCCCCGGGCAGGGTGGGGATTAAGGAAGAGTGTGTGCATCATCCTTACTGGGCATAGGACTCTGTGTGAAGATTTCTGATGAATTTAGAAGGAGGCTTCCTTTGAGAGTGCATATAGAAAGAGTTTAGAGGAATGAACATGGTTAAATAAAATCATACCCCCAAAGTCCTGTTTCCTGTCTGTAACCTTGAGCTTTCACCCAGAGGGAAGCTAGATGAGTGATGTCTCTCAACCAGAAGTATAATTCCCTAAGGACTTGAGACTGGAACTTGGGAGATAACCTCAGTGGTAAACCTCAGTGACCGCAATCCCTCCCATGCTGCCATAAAATTTATGTTCCCGAAAAGTCATTTCTGTCTGCTGGGAGACTGTGATTCCCGTGGGAGAAAAAGAAACTGAAAGATGGAGAAGTAAAAGTCAAAAGACTCAGTTTTGTACTGTTTGTACCATTTTGGGCAGTGGCCAAGAGAAGCTGAGTTCTTTGAGTAAAGCGTCAGGAAGGCAGCAATGTGACTGCCTTGTCTTTGGACCATCAAGACCTGTCTTTGTTTTCTTTTCTGTGCCAGGGATAGAAGTCAGGGCAAAAAATGTATTCTACTTACTTGCAAAGCGTCATCCCAGCCCCTTATCCATTTGAGGAAGTCCATAATAAACTAGTGGTATATAAGTATTTTTAGCAGAAGGAATTTTGAGTTCCTGAAATCTCTTTTCAAATGAACTTAATACCATAAATTACCTCCTCCCAGGGAGCTAGAGACAGTATAATGGGTAAGGTGTTTGTATTGCATGAGGGTGGCCCTACTTCAAGTCCCTGATACCACCACAATATTCTATCAAGAGGTCACTCTTTAGACCTAGAATGGACACTGAGCACCACACGATGTGGCCAACTCTTCCACAACAATAGTCCCCTCTAGCGGGAACAACCTGAGTAATGACTTCCCAATAGAGGTTAGAAATCTTCAGCTCACACCTAGACAGATACTCACCAGAGAGTCTTTTCTCCTGCTTATGTTCTATTTAGTTCCCTGCTCTCACCAGGAGTAATTCCTGAGTTCAGAGTAAAA
Source organism: Sorex araneus (assembly GCF_027595985.1). Lineage (NCBI taxonomy): Eukaryota > Metazoa > Chordata > Mammalia > Eulipotyphla > Soricidae > Sorex > Sorex araneus. Next base: position 70,044,448 of record NC_073305.1, on the reverse strand, counting down.
AGTAACCCCTGAGCATTGCTGGGTGTGGCCCAAAAACCAAAAGAGAGAAATAAAGTGAGTCAGAGAGACAGACAGACAGACAGACAGAGGAAGAAAGAGAGAGAGAAGGAAAGAGAGAGAGAATGACAAACAAGACTATCTATTGAAGTTAGAATGGTGCTTGAGTTATATGTAGCTAAATTTTCAAGGATAAAAAGTTTTTTTTTTAGTCAGATCAAAATGGATTAAAGACCTCAACATCAGACCACAAACCATAAGGTACATTGAAGACAAGATAGGCAAAACCCTCCAGGATATTGAAGATAAAGGTATCTTCAAAGATGACACGGAACTAAGCAATCTAATAAAAACAGAGATCAACAAATGGGACTACATTAAACTAAAAAGCTTCTGCACCGCAAAAGAAACAGCGACCAGAATACAAAGACTATCCACAGAATGGGAAAGGATATTTACACAATACCCATCAGATAAGGGGTTGATATCAAGGGTATATAAAGCACTGGTTGAACTCTACAAGAAGAAAACATCCAACCCCATCAAAAAATGGGGCGAAGAAATGAACAGAAACTTTACCAAGGAAGAGATACGAATGGCCAAAAGACACATGAAAAAGTGCTCTACATCACTAATCATCAGAGAGATGCAGATCAAAACAACCTTGAGATACCACCTCACACCACAGAGGCTAGCACACATCCAAAAGAACAAAAGCAACCGCTGTTGGAGAGGATGTGGGGAGAAAGGGACCCTTCTACACTGCTGGTGGGAATGCCGGCTAGTTCAGCCCTTTTGGAAAACAGTATGGACGATCCTCAAAAAACTTGAGGTTGAGCTCCCATTTGACCCAGCAATACCACTGCTGGGAATATATCCCAGAAAAGCCAAAAAGTATAGTCGAAGTGACATATGCACTTATATGTTCACCGCAGCACTGTTTACAATAGCCAGAATCTGGAAAAAACCCGAGTGCCCTAGCACAGATGACTGGTTGAAGAAACTCTGGTACATCTATACAATGGAATACTATGCAGCTGTTAGAAAAAATGAGGTCATGACGTTTGCATATAAGTGGATCAACATGGAAAGTATCATGCTAAGTGAAATGAGCCAGAAAGAGAGAGACAGACATATAAAGATTGCACTCATCTGTGGAATATAGAATAATAGACTATAAGACGAACACCCAAGAATAGTAGAAATAAGTACCAGGAGGTTATCACCATGGCTTGGAGGCTGTTCTCTCATTCTGGGCAACTCAGAGAAGGGAACAGCAAGTAAAATGTGGTTGTTGGTCATGTGGGGGAAAGATGATGCGGGCCAAATATAGACTAGAGACTGAACACAATGGCCACTCAACACCTTTATTGCAAACCACAACACCTAATCAGAGAGAGAGAACAAAAGGGAATACCCTGCCATAGTGGCAGTGTGGGGTGGGGGGAGACGGGACTGGAGAGTGGGGGAGGGATGTTGGGTTTACTGGTGGTGGAGAATGGGCACTGGTGAAGGGATGGGTTATCAAACTTTGTAAGGGAGAAACATGAGCACAAAAATGTATAAATCTGTAACTGTACCCTCACGTTGACTCACTAATTAAAAATAAACTATTAATTAAAAAAAAGTTTTTTTTTATTAACCTGTCAGGTTCAGTGACTGGGAGATAGAAAACTATACTGGAAAAATGCAGATGAACAAAAGAAATGCCAGATCTAATCAGGTACACAAAGACATTCACAGAAGAATGTGACTTGAAGAGGCAGAATTTGAAGCCTGATAGAGGAATGAATATATACTTAAGTTTATTATAACTTATTTCAGAATAATGAGTCATATCTCCCACTGGGTCTAACACAAACACACACACACACACACACACACACACACACACACACCCCTCTTATACTACCACCACCATTTGTACCACCACCTCTTGTTTCAGAATATTCTGAAACAAGAGTTTAAGTAAAAGTAACTTATTTGAGAAAGTGGTCACACTAGGGAACTGATGAAATAAGAAAGGGAAGGAAGCCTATAAAATATGTCATTGAGCAAATTATTGCTGGGACTGACCAGATTTCAATCCTACCAGTAGTATCTGAAAAAATATGTAGAACCTCCTTCCGAATTAAGTCACCCAGGGTTGAAAGTGCTGGGTATTTGTCCTCAAACTTTCACTGGTCAATGACAGACGACTGCTCAAGTATTCAATCCCTTGCAATAACAGCCCAGGAAATGTCCTAGAAGGCAGAATCTCAGGTGTTCTTAGGGATGGCACAGCCTACAATGGACCAACATGCCCTCCAACTCCAGGAGATATGGTAAGGTGTACTCTTTGCTCCTGTGGGTCTTGCAGTTTCCAAGCCCCAAGTTTAAGTCCTGGTTCAGTGAATGGTGGGATTCTGGAACACTCCTTACTACTGATATTCATTTTACTTTTTTGAATTAGAGATAAAATTGATCTCCATGACTTTAAATCCACATAATGCTTAAGTAAGTATATGCCTGACTCAAGGAAGCACCTGTTACCACTAACTTCTTTGTTCCATGCCAGATTAGCACAGCACCAACAGTATAGATAACCTGAAAATGCACTATGATATCCAGAGAACCCTGACAAATCACCTCCCATTGTCTATGCACTTTGTTCCATCACAATTTAAATAAACCCTGAAATAAAATAGCCTTCTTGGATATGAGATTACAGAGTATACAGAGAAATATTGTCCCCTGCTTACTGAACACCTATAATAGCACATGTGTGCCTGTGTGGAGTGTGTATATGAGAAGTGGTGTGAGAATGGTGTGTGTGTGTGTATGTGGGTTGGGGCAGGGGTGTATCTGTATGTATGTGCATGTGTGTGGATATTGGTATATACATGGGTGTGTGTTGAGAGGAGTGTAAATGTACATGTGCAGGAGGAGCGTAGGGTATGTCCATTTCTGTGTACATGGGAAGTTTAGGGGTATTAGTGTGCTGTTGTACATCTGTGTGTATATGAGTCTGTGTCTGTAGTATGTGAGGTATGTGTGCATGGGTGTGAATGTGTTAGTGGGGATGGTGAGGGGGTGTGTAATAGGGCATGGGTGCATTTGCATGTAAGGGTGCAGGCATGTGGGTATTCTCCCCACACCAACAACTTCCTTGCCACTAGCCAAAGACCCTACAATTCAATTGCTAGACTAACTGGAATTTGCATTAGATCCTACAGGTTCATCCCTGCAAGACGGTCCCCTACTTCAGATGGCTATTGCAAACATGGTACCCACATTTCTTTCCGGTGTGGGGGCATGCACCTTTGCAGATCATGGATTTCTTCACCAGTGCAGAAGCTTGCCCAGCCCTGGGTTTCTCAGGCTTCATCACAGAGGAATGATCACTTAATAACCCATCTCTGGCCCCTCCCCTCTGCCCAGAGGATGGGGACCGAGGCGGGTGAGATGAAAACCTGCCCTAGATGAAGGGACTGGTCAGTCACCAGTCCCTGTCCACGAGCCCCCAAGAACAGAAGACTTTCTCATCATTCACTTAACCGTAAAGGATTTACTAGGAACCCTGTGTCTGGAACCAGAATCAAGAACCGAATATTATAATGGAGGATGCCCTTAGCACCTGTACAACTTGAGATATGGCAAAAGTTTGGAAGCTCTGGTCAGAAGCACAAAGACCAATTAGTAGGTACCAAACGATATATACCAAAAGGAAGGCATTTTGTTTTATTTGATTCTTGGGGGGAGTCACACCCAGGGGTTACTCCTGACTTTATGCCGAGGGGTCACTCCTGGTTTTCTCAGGGGCCCATATGGGATGCCCAGTGCTGGGGATCAAGTGGGATTGGCTCTGTGCAAGGCAAGCGCCTAACCCCCACGTACCCAATATGTATTTCTTCTTCTGAAAAATGTCCTGTGGCCTGGGCACATTGCCTGGTCCCTCCAAAGACTAAGAGGAGAGAGGAAACTCTCGGGAGCCACCTGAAAATGCCTGCAGTGTGGCTGGGTGGTTTCCACGGAGGCTGAGCACACACTAGCCTGTGACCCAGGGCTGTGCTGGGCCAGCTTTGGAAGGCAGCCTCTTGAGGAAGAGAGGCGGCTCTTCCCTCCTTTCACCAGAGAGAGGCCAGAAGAGAAGGGTTTTCCTAAACAGCCTCAGGCATGATCTTACATTAATCCTAACTGAAGAGTCTTGTCAGGGAACAAGACCACAGGAGCTTGTTGTCCCAAGGATCCAGTGCAGGTCAACCACATGCCAGCCATGGGCCATAACCCCTGTGCTATCTATTTGGCCCCATAACTCCATTTTTTAATCACTTCACATTTGTCAACTTTTCACAGCCCCAACATAGTTATCCTCCATATGCTCTTGCTTCGTTTTTCTTCACAGCTCTTCTCATTCCTCCCCGAGAACTTTCCACAATTTGTCAAGTTCAGGTGACTAGTTGCTCATTTATTTCTCATCTAGCTTTCCTCAGAAGAGCAGGCACCTGCTCTGCTCACCTTTCCCCCAGCATCTAGCTGCTCCAGATGCTCTTTCTCTCTAGCCCTTTTCTCTAGCCCACAGGGCCTGTGGCATCTATTCAGGAACTATAAGCTGCTAGTAGTTTTGTTTTAAATATAATGGTAGAAACTCAATAAATATCTACTGAGGAACTAAATGAAGGAATTCATTGATCTCTTTGTCCCATAATCTTAAGTATCCAAGACATATTGAGGAAGCCCCACAGGCCTCCAGACAGTTAAAATGAATGTCTCAAAGGCTGGTAGCTAAACCCATCTAATTAACTTATAAGGAGCTCCTGGGCAATTACTCAGAACCTAATTACTTAATAGTCTTAGCAGATATTTATTAGTCTCCTAACATATGCAAATCATTGTGCTAGGTGCTAGGGGAATGGGACAGAGAGATGTCAAGGTGAATTAAACTTATTACCTTTCCTCAAAAGAACATGCAATCTACCGGGGAGACATACAAGAGCAACCAATGACACATTACATGAGAGTAAGCAAGGTAAGTGGGGTGGAACCCAGTAGTGCTACTATCAAGGTGGCCAGACTCAATTAGTCACAATTATAACATGTGTGACACATTTAATGATCTGGTTTTCTAAGCTATAACGGATTAGATACAGCATTTTAGAAGCAAAAGAAGGAGATCATAGTAGAAGGTATGATGATGGTACCAGGATAGAACTGATAACTAACAGGGGAGAAGAATCATGATTTTTAAAAGCACTGAAAGCAGGAATGACTAAGCACACCAATTTCAGGTCATTTGGTGTAGGGGCACCTGAGAGTATCGAGCGTTCTAGTGAAGGATTAGGTTATAGAACCAGACTGCCAGGATTTGAATCCCAGCACTGTGCTTTACTGTCGCTTGCACAAGTCACTCAGTCTTTCTATAATTCACTTATAAAATGAAGATAACAGTAACATTTACTTTGGGAATATGTAAGAATTAAGGGAATTAATATTAGTAAAGTACTTAAGTAGGGTCTTGGCGCATGGAAAATAAAAGAGCCACTGTCCATTGGAGTCTAATGGGCTTTCCACAGTAAGAAAATATCCCCTGAATCACAGCATCATGAAAATAAGGGAGGTTTAGTTTTCACATATAACCATGTCCATCCATCACTGAGGGCATCATCAGAGCACGGCTCTCTTTACTGCAGACCCACACTCATGGAGGGGCCCCATCTGCTACCTGGTCTGGTGTAGTGGCAGGAGGTAAGGGCACATCTCTTTGTGGCTCAGTGGCCACTAAGTCTGTCCAGAAGTTCATTGGTTTCTGACCTAGAGCTCAACAGCCAACTCTGGCCACACACTCCACCCTTCCCTGATCCCAAGATCAGAATGTTTGCATAATTTCATAAATCATCACACCAAGGACCTCTCTGAATTAATAGATTAGGCAGAAATGGTTTGAACACAGAGTTCAAAACTATCATAAAGTAGTTACGCAGTTTGGAAAGAGCTTTATTGGTGATAAGACAACTTCTAAGTTAGGAGGCATGTCTGACAAACACAGGCTGAAAAACAAACCAGAATAGTGTTTGTGTGTGTGTGTGTATGAGTGTGTCTGTGTATGTCTCTGTGTGTGCGTATTATTTCAAGTTGAGTTAGAATGATGTGATAGTCTATCCCATATTTTCAAGTCTTTCAGGAAAATTCAAGCTTCCTTATAAGGGAGGCATGCTTGGCATACACAGGAACATACAATGAACATATATTACCATACATTGCACGTACAGAAAACATTAGATAAATGTCATTGTAATATGTGTGTTAGTGGGGTAATGAGAAAATAAATGACTCTCAGGCAAGGAGATCTTGGCACACAGTCTCTATGGATCAGTTCTGCCCAGGTGATGGGCTGGGTCCCTATCAGCACAAAGGTATTTCTTGGAGGGGTTGCTGCATCCAGAAAACAATCCTCTCCCCAATCTGTGTTTATATTTGCCTCCATAATCCTCAATAGTCTGTATGGTTTTGAAAAGGAGCCATAAAATAGCACACAAAAAATTGATTGTTTGTAGTGCCCTTAGGAGGGAACGGTGTGAACTGAGAATATTTTACTGTGGGCCTGTTTCGTGCAGTGGAACGCAGTAAGTGCTTGGGCAGCTGTTCACGAGTTGTGAGCCAATTACCCACCCGAAGTCATCGTGACGATGATGTCCCAATCTATTTCCTAGGACTTCTTTGGGGTGGACAGGGGCTGCACCCCTGCTTCCTGAGATAGTTGACAAATGCTGAATTTTATGCTGTCAGAATCAGAGCTGACAGCATAATGCAACTTCCTTTTTGTAAGTTACATGACCCTAAGTCGTGTCCAGTATAGTTTGTTAATTAAAATGTAGGGATCAGCTGTTGTCTGGTCCTTACAAGTACAATTTGGACTAAGTAGGATGTTTTGCTTTCTCCTTAGGAAACCTTGGGCATTTTTGTTGTTGTTCTAAAACCAATAAAACACCCCTGGATTCAATTTCAAAAGTTCCCCGTTTCATTGAGCTACGCTGAGCAGTTTTTGGTCACCCACTACTAAACTGGTTCTGACTAGGACACATAGCTCCTAGAAACGTTTCTTTTAAATATGATTAGAAAAAAAAATTTAAGAACGTTGCTTGCAATGATAAGCTTCATTTAGTTTAACAAATGGGAACCCTTCCTTTCTCTACTCAGCCGATCAATGAACTATTGATGTGTGGCTATGCAAAATTGCCCACCGCAGATGGGAGAGTGATGTGTGTGCCAATAAGGAACATTGTGGAAATAGCCTCAGGAGGGTTTCAAGAGGGCGAGGGCTAGGGGTCTGCCATAGGATTAGTGGCTCCATGTCCCGCATCCAAATAAGCACATAAAACAAACGTGGTCTGCCCATCATAAGACAGGATGAGGGGCTGGATGGATAGTACAATGGGTAGGGCATTTGCCTTGCACGTGGCTGACCTGGGTTCGAATCCCAGCATCCCATATGGTCCCCTGAGCACCGCCATTAGTAATTCCTGAGTGTAGAACCAGGAGTAACCCCTGTGCATCGCCAGGTGTGACCCAAAAAGCAAAAAAAAAAAAGACAGGATGAGTCATTCAACCAAGTTCTCCTCTGTTAATTGATAGCATTTTTTCCAAGCACCAGAGAAAAATGACATGATTTCTAAAACAGAAATAGGAAGATACCAAACCCAATGCAAGCATCATTCCAATGGAATTTATAAGACTTAAAAAAAAATTCAAAACCTCAGATATGTGGCTTAAGCACTGTAGCACTGTCATCCTGTTGTTCATCGATTTGCTCGAGTGGGCACCAATAACGTCTCCATTGTGAGACTTGTTACTGTTTTTGGCATATCAAATATGTCATGGTTAGCTTGCCAGGCTCTGCTGTGTGGGCAGGATACTCTCAGTAGCTTGCTGAGCTCTCTGAGAGGTATGGAGGAATCGAACCCGGGCCGGCCACGTGCAAAGCATACGCTGTGCTATTGATTATATTAAGGAAGAGGCCTCCTTCGTGAAAGATCAGCCATTATCCCAAGAGCTCTCTTCCTTGCCTGTGGTGTGTCAGTTTGCTCAATTTGGATGTCACAGAAAGGAGCTGAGGTCACTGCACATTCAAACTGCAAAGTAGCTTTGTCTGTGTGTGCCGTGTGCTGTGGAGACGCGACAATGACGCAAAGGAAAACCTGAAAGAAACTAGTTTGTGTGCAAGGAAGCATTAATTATGAGCAATGAAACCAAAGAGGACATTTCCTTGGTATGTGTGGTGATGGGGAGCCAGGCTCTGAGGTTATATCTTTAGGTGACTTCTTCCAAAGTCTGTCCAAAAAACACTCAGGCACTGACTGAAGAGGAACAAGCCAAGACCCCAGGATGTCCTTCTTGTCTTAGATGATAGCACTGAGGAAGGGTGAGCCAGCGTGTACCCTGCACGGCAGAGTGTTGCTTCTGTGTCTGTCAAGTTCAAGGGTGAGAAAGAGGGTGTCCCCAGGGCCACTCGCCTTAGACTCAGGCACCCAGAATACTGGCTGATCTTGACTTAGCTCCTCAGAACATTTGTTTGTTTGTTTTAGTTTTATTTTCAAAAGGTTTTCACATTTATTGATTACATTCAATATTTTAACACCAATCCCACTAACCATTACACTTTCCCACTACCATTATTTCAAATTTTCCCACACCATTCAAGTCTGACTGCCAGGAGCAGATACAAGACAATTTATTTTCTTTAATTATTATGAATATCATGAGAGGTCACTTCTGGAATTCTAAAATTGTAAATGGTGGGGTCCAGAGATACCTCTCTAGGGAGCTAATCTATTTTGAGATTCATTCGGGAGTCTCTGGCTGTTGATGCACTGAAATGGCGCCCAGAGGCAGATTGTGGGCATGACAGCCACGACCCCAAGCAAGCAGGGAGAAGGGAAGGGCCATCCAGTCTCCGCTGCCGCCATGTGGCCTGGACTCTTAGTCCCTGAGCCTGCGTATCTGGGTTTTTCTTCTGGAAGCTTGTGGCCACCGGAGTTTCATCTGGAGTGGGCAGAGAGGGTGCACCCACTCCACCTGAAGTGCCCTGGTGGAATTGGCTCCGTAGGGTCCAGAGAGATCTCTGGCAGCTGCTGTCTCCTGGGACTCACTGCTATGTCTCTGGATCAAGGCTGTTGATTTGCTGAGATGGCGCCCGTCCTCAGAACATTTGGTGTCTTGCTTTCCTGTCTGAAAACGCTTTAAAAATGGTACCCAATAAGTGAACAGAGTAGCAAGCTAAGAAGGGTGGTGAGAGTAAATGGTCAAAAAAAAAAAGGGTAAGTTTGTAATTATTCCTCAGGGAACATGATTTTCCACGGAAGTGTGTCTAAGGTTAGGATGTTGGACACTTCTGTGAACATTGAACTCATAAGGGGAGCCACCTCTTTGTGGTCTGATAGATATCAAAGAAAAAAACAATCTGGTCCTCCTCAGGGATGGCTCAGTGGCTAAAGGCACATGCTTTGCAGCGTGGAGCCTTGGTTTCCATCCCTGGCGCAGCCCCAAAGCACTTAGCACAGTACTGCAGTGGCCCTGATCTCTGGCACAGCTAGGGATGTGTATGCACTGTGGCCAGGAGTGCGTCCCCTAGCAAGCAAGCGTGTGAGCACTCCAGGAACCACACAACCTCGATGAGCAGGAGCAGGACTGAGGTGGGCACAGATCCTACCAGCAAACAAGGAGCACAGTTGAAGGTGCCAGCACCCCAGGCAACATCACCCACCCAGATATTCTGATCCAGGTCACACGAGTCACAGAGGGAAGGGGGAAAGGCAAGAAAAGTTGTGCCAACTCTTGATAAGGATGCCAGGGAGGGTCAGAGTAGTATAGCTGAGCACGTGCTGGGCACGGGGAAGCCTGGGGTTGAGCCCGTGTGCTGCAGGACCTCTGAGCACTGCCAGGCACGGCCTCGGGACACGGAGCAACTGAGCACCACTGAGTGGGAGCCTCCACCCCTAACCCGCAAACAAACAAGGAAAAGGAGGGTGAGAAAGACTCCATGCGGGGACCACTAAAGGCAGGCTTTACCATGGGGGAGAGAGATTAGACTCCACGCTTAGCGCAAGAAAAACAGAGGTGGGGGCTGGAGCGATAGCACAGCAGGTAGGCGTTTGCCTTGCACGCAGCAGACCCTGGTTCGATTCCCAGCATCCCATATGGTCTCCCAAGCACCGCCAGGAGTAATTCCTGAGTGCAAAGCCAGGAGTGACCCCTGTGCAATGACCTAAAAAGAAAAAAAAAAGGAAAACGGAAGTTTATAATCAGTGAGGGGGGCTGGAGGAGTTAGTAAATGGGGAAACTATTCAGAAAGCATGTACATTCTTTTTTAACCTGAATTAATTGAGTTCTGGTTGAACACAGAGAGGATGGACATTAACTAGGGGTCACGGGGAATAAGTCAGACATTGAGAAGAAGGAAATTGGGGCTAAGAACCCCTTGCTGGGTTCTTGCTAAATGTAGGCTTAAAGGATAAGCCCCCAGGACAGGCTTGGCTCAGAGGAGTCTGACTAACATCCCATGCAAGGGAGTCTTTGTAGCCTAGCCTGGTCACACTCAGCTCTCCACTGCTGAGAGACAGGGCTGTCCACACACCCCAACATGCACAACCTGGAAGGGCAAAGGGTTAGCACCCTGTGGAGAATGCTTTATTTGTGGCAGACAGGAGCTGAGAGAAAAAATCCTGAGGAGCACTGGGTCCTAAGAGGACATCACGGCCTCATAGAGAGCTGAGACTAGATGTGTCCCAGTGGTGGTTCTTCCCGCCTAAGTCACACTTCTCTTTTCCCAAATCGTTATTCCCTTCTTCACACTAGGTCCCATCCTAGCAACTGTGGTTCCTGTAAAATATGCATGTCCCATCACTGGCTTGGGGCTATTTCTAGAGAATCTTAGTAAAGGCAGCTAACATCATGTTTCCTAGGGAAGACAGGGAATCACAGGATCTGGAGTTTAAAATGCCGTGTTCTCTGTAGAAATGTTCCCTGACAAGACTCTTCAGTTAGGATTAATGTAAGATCATGCCTGAGGCTGTTTAGGAAAACCCTTCTCTTCTGGCCTCTCTCTGGTGAAAGGAGGGAAGAGCCGCCTCTCTTCCTCAAGGGGCTGCCTTCCAAAGCTGGCCCAGCACAGCCCTGGGTCACAGGCTAGTGTGTGCTCAGCCTCCGTGGAAACCACCCAGCCACACTGCAGGCATTTTCAGGTGGCTCCCGAGAGTTTCCTCTCTCCTCTTAGTCTTTGGAGGGACCAGGCAATGTGCCCAGGCCACAGGACATTTTTCAGAAGAAGAAATACATATTGGGTACGTGGGGGTTAGGCGCTTGCCTTGCACAGAGCCAATCCCACTTGATCCCCAGCACTGGGCATCCCATATGGGCCCCTGAGAAAACCAGGAGTGACCCCTCGGCATAAAGTCAGGAGTAACCCCTGGGTGTGACTCCCCCCAAGAATCAAATAAAACAAAATGCCTTCCTTTTGGTATATATCGTTTGGTACCTACTAATTGGTCTTTGTGCTTCTGACCAGAGCTTCCAAACTTTTGCCATATCTCAAGTTGTACAGGTGCTAAGGGCATCCTCCATTATAATATTCGGTTCTTGATTCTGGTTCCAGACACAGGGTTCCTAGTAAATCCTTTACGGTTAAGTGAATGATGAGAAAGTCTTCTGTTCTTGGGGGCTCGTGGACAGGGACTGGTGACTGACCAGTCCCTTCATCTAGGGCAGGTTTTCATCTCACCCGCCTCGGTCCCCATCCTCTGGGCAGAGGGGAGGGGCCAGAGATGGGTTATTAAGTGATCATTCCTCTGTGATGAAGCCTGAGAAACCCAGGGCTGGGCAAGCTTCTGCACTGGTGAAGAAATTCATGATCTGCAAAGGTGCATGCCCCCACACCGGAAAGAATAAAGTGTCTGTGCTCACAACTTTGCAGTTTCCCTTTGTATATTTTCAATCTGCCTGCTCATTGGCATCCTTCGTCATATTTTGTTACATTTAAAACAGCAAACATAAGTGTTTTCTTGAGTTCAATGAATCATTGCAGCAAATGACCAAACTTGAGAAATAAATCATGGGACCTGCCAATGTCAACTTAGCCATGTCAAACAGAAATATGGGTATCATGTTTGCAATGGCCATCTGAAGTCTTGCAGGGTTGAACCTGTAGGATCTAATGCTAATTCTAGTCAGATAGTCTAGCAATTGAATTGTAAGGTCTTTGGCTGGTGGCAAGGAAGTAGTTGGTGTGGAGAGAATACCCACATGCCTGCACCCCTACATGCAAATCCACCAATGCCCCATTACACACCCCCTCACAACCCCACTAACACACTCACAGCCATGCACACATACCTCACACACTTTATACGCAGACTCATATGCACACAGAAATATAACAGGCACACTAATACCCCCTAAACTTCCCACGTACACACAAATAGACACACCCTACCCTCTTCCTGCACATGTACAGGGGCTTCCATTATCACCAAAAGGCTGAGAAGCAACACAGCCTCAGCTCTGTTGGCTTAGAATTACTGGGAGAAATTCCAGAGCTGTCTGAGCAACACTTGGGAACTTCTATGAGAAATTGCATAACCTATGACCTGTTTCCTTTAGACTGGGCAAAAAGATATTTGAGCTGGACCAGGAGCACTGCATTCAAAACCAATAAAGAAAATACTATATTTATTTTGGTATAATTGTTTGGTATATCTTGAGAATTAATGATCATAAATTTTTCAATTAGTTCTTTTGTCAGTCTTTCCAGGGATAAATAATCAGTCATTTATCCTTAAGAATAGTTGAACCTCTTTGATGCAAACTACTCTCTAACTACTTATCTCATCTTCTTTTCTCTCAAAAATCCTAAATAGTCCCCTGAGCTCTCCAAGATAATTCCTGAATGCAGAGCCAAGAGTAAGCCCTGAGCACTGCCAGGTGTGACCCAAAAAATACCAAAATAAATAAATAAAGACCTTCAACTTTGTCTCTTCCTGGGACACATTCTAGGGTTTTGAGCAAAATCTTTATATCCCAAATTACAACTCTTTTATCCCAAATATGTTTTGCCTTTTAAACTGTTAATATCAGAGCAAACTAGTTCATCTATTTCTGTATTAAAATATTACCTCCTAGAAACTGGGGACACTGGTGCTGGGAAATGTACACTGATGGAGGGATGGGTGTTGTAACACTATATGACTGAATCTTAATCATGAACAGCTTTGTAAGGGTCTATCTCACAGTGATTCAATAAAAAAATAAAATACCTTTCAAACTAGTGCTTAAACTGATAATCTTCTCATTCCTGTGTTTGAAAGGGCCAGGTGTCTGGGTTCTGGGTCTGTTTCTGACTCAGAGGTGTCCGAGGCTTTACTATTGATGTTGGTGGGGACTATCTTCATCTGACGCCTTCACCAGGCCTGATGGATGTGCTTCCGGGTGGGGCGGAAGTGACTCATGCAGCTCTCAGCCTATCCCCAGCACTTCTGCCTCCAAGGTTGGAGCTAACATCCAAAGAGCAGCAGTCCAGGTGGAAAGATCACCAAGCAGACAGAAACCCCATGGGGACAGAGTGGAATCTGTGTCCATTCATTGTGAGGAGGGCACCTGTGGAAGCCAGGGTCCTTCATGACAAAACAAACACATACTTGTGCTAGCTTCTGTCCACTCTGCAAGTCTTACCAGCTAACCAGTGTGTGGTGAAATAAAATGCAGGAGGCCCCGAGAGGCAGCTGCTGCCCTCCACTCTCAAGTCTTGAGTTGCTCCTTGGTGTCCATTCTAATCAGACATTTGCAAATGAGAAATTTGAGCCATCAATCAGCCTCCAGTGTCACTGTTGAGAGGTCACTCTTCATCCTAGTTGGGAGCTGCCCATTCGAGATGCCTGAGCATGCAGCTGGCCTGGCAGCTGTAGTGGCCAGTACAGGTGACCCAGAGGGAGAGAACAATATAATGGTCGTGAAAGCCACGTCCCTTCCCTTCTTCCATGCTTTACTTGTGGCAAATAGGTAACCTAGTCTACAACACATGAGAAAAGGAGACTTCACCTTTTGAAGGAAGTTGTGTCAAAGGTTTGTGGACAAAGGGGGAAGCATTTCAGTTAGAAGTGACTCAGAGAGCCAGAGCCAGGTGATGTGGGCAGAGGGGTCAACAAGAGGCTGCAGGTGGCTGTGATGATGTGTGCAGGACCCCAAAGTCACGGCCAGCATGCCCTGAAAAATCTCTGGGAAAAAGCAATCTAATAGGCAGGTAGGACTCCTTGATCCTGATTGAGCATTTGTGTTTTATGTTAAATATAGTAGAAAGCCATTGGAAGGTCTGAAAAGAGCCATCCAGTCTGCTTTGCATTTTTGATGTATTGCTGGCCTACTCTGTGGGGAATGGATTGGCGAGGCCAGAGCAGAAGCAAGGGGCCACAGGTGTCATTGAAACACAGGTCCATTCTTGTCTTTGCACCATCATTTATTTGGTCTGTTCACTTAACCTTTCTGAACCTTGCATTCCTTTGGTGTTCAGTGAAGTGACTATTCCTTCATACCTCCCTCCTGAGTGCAGGCTCCACAAAGAAAACGCATGGAGAGACACTGTGTGGTGAAAAATTACTTTACACCATGGTCCCAGAGCTTTGCCTGGGTGGCCCCAGGTGGCTGCACTTCCAGAATTTGGGTATTTGAAATCCCATAGAAGTATAACAGTCGTGGGGGGCCACTTTGGTTTTAATATTTTTATCTGTATAATTGAGAGTCTAGATATGTCAGGGAAATTTTCCCTATGCCTCTTGGGTTTTCTCAAAACTGCTTAAGGGAGCAAAACACCATCAGCTGGATTAACACGAGCGGGAGCAAAAGTTCAACAGAATTATGCACATATTGGGAAACTACACAAAAAGTAGAGATATTTTATTTCTGTGAAGGAAGTGATGTATTCTGAGGGAAAGAAATTAAGGAAGATCTTGGTCTTGGTCTTTAAGTAAAAAAAAAAGAGGACTCACGTGATGAGGAAAGATGGAATACCAAATGCTCTGTAATTGGATATTTGCCCAGACACAATTGTAGATTTTGCCGATAGAAAGTTGATTTTTAGAGGTGATTCTCATTCTGAGAAATACAAATTTCGTTCTTTTGGAAGTTAAGGGAGTAATGAGTTTCCTGTGTAACCTGAGGGTCTTAATTGTTTGAGATAACCCACATGCCAACAGGGCGCAAGGACTGTGCCTTGCATGCATCAGGCCCTATTTCGATCCCTGGCACCACATACGGTCCCCTGAGCCCTACCAGGAGTGATCCCTGAGCACAATGTCAGGAGTAAGTCATGTGCACTGCCAGGTGTGCCCCCCAAAATAGAAAAAATAGAAAAGAAAACAAAGTGGCACATTTTCGAGAGATCCTGTGGGAGCATTTTTACTAGTCAGCATTTTATCAGAGTTAAAATCCTTTTTAATTTAGTGTTACTATGACTGGATCACGGGGTGCCAAGATATTTTGTAAAACATTATTCAGGGTGTGTCTGTGAGGGTGTTTTTCAGGAGGAGATTAGCATTTGAATTGGTAAACTGAGCAAGGCAGATGGCCTCCTTCAGTGTGCTTGGCCCTCATCCAACCTACTGAAAGCCCAGACTGAACACAAAGGCAGAGGAAGAAAGACTTTTCTCTCACTTGACTATTGAGTTGTGTGCACTATTGATCTCCCATCCTCAGACGGGAACTTACACCATTGACACCCTTGGGTCTTCAGGATTCAGAAATCCTTTGGTTTCAGACAGGAGTTGTATCACTGACAGAGGGCAGATCCTGGGACTTCTCAGTCTCAGTGTTCATGTGAGGTCTTTTTGGTTTCTGGAGAACCCTCATTCATAAGCCCTCATACATTTAAATGCCAGGGTATTTAAAGGACAAAGAGCCACCATGCATATGCAATGTGGAACCATCACGTGACATCCCTTGTACTACACAGCCCTTACTCTGCAATGCTCTGTGGTAGCCACTGTTTAGGTTCATGCCTTCAAAGAAAACCTAACTTGGGGAGCTTGAGGAAAGGGCTAAACAGAGGTACTGATTTCAACTGGGAGCCACTGAGGGACTGAAAGAGGTTACGGACAAATATAAATGCAGGGAAACATGGTCTGTGAATGATTCCACAAGGAGCTTAGGAGCTTGGATGGTCCCACAGAGCTTCTCTGACTTGGGGGATAATGCCCTGACCACTTTCAAGTTATTGATGTGCTACAAACCATTCCAAGACTTGAGAGCTTAAAGCAATTGAAATCTATCTGCATACCCATCCTCAGAGTGGTGTTATTCACCACAGAAGAAAGGTAGAAATCAGGTCTCCATCAATGGATGAACAGATAAAAAAAGATCCATAAATAAAGCAAATAGTTTTCAGTCATAAAAAGCAAGTTCAGAGAAGCCCGAGCAATAGTACAAAGGTAGAGCGTTTGCCTTGCACACGGCTGACCTGGACTCAGCTCACTCTCCTGACATTGCATATGGTCCCCCAGCACTGCTAGGAGAAATTCCTTATTGCAGAGCTAGAAATAACCTCTGAGCATTGCTGAGTGTGGTCCCTAAACAAACAAAAAAGGAAGTTCAGAGTCAGAGAGACCGTAAATGGGCTGAGCTTTTGTTTTGCATGCAGGAGGCCTGGAGGTTTTATTCCCAGCATGACATGTTGTCCTGAGTACTACCAGGTATGGCCCAATAACAAAATAAGCACAAAGTATATTTATTACAACATGAATGATTTGAAACACATTATGCCAAGTGCAGTAAGACTATCCTCACACACTCACACGCGTACTTGTATGATTACATGAGATAACTAGAGTAGTCAAATTCAAGGGACAAAAAATGGAAGATAAGGACTAGTCTGATCCCAGGTATCCACCACACAAGTCATGTTCAATCCCAGTGCTCTCTCTTTGGGATCTCCAGCACCCCAACTATAGTGTGGGACACTTGGCACACCACCATCAAGTGTGTGAGCACAACTAAGGTGCAAATTCCCTGTAAGGACCACCACCAAAGGGTGCAGCTTCCTCCCATACTTAGGAGCAGCAACAGGAAAAGGAATGTAGAAATTAGTTTTTAATGTGCAAAGAAGGAAAGAAAGTAGATAGTGGTTTCTAAGGACTGCAGGGCTGGGAGGGAAGAGAAGAATGGGCCTTGTTTAAAGGGTGCAGATAAAAAGGTTCTGAAGGACAGCAAAGTAAACACTGAACACCACCAACAGTACACTGCCAAGTGGTTAGTATGGTAGATGTTTATGTTACCTGGGGTGCTTTTTTTTAAAATCAGCAATGATGAAAAATAAAAGTAAATTTTAAAACCACAGTAAACACTTCCTAGCTCTTGCTCTCTCTGTGGTTATCAATTTTAGCATGAGCCTGGGGGCCTGGGATATTCCCATGTGTGAGGTATCTCAGATTTTAGGGGGTCAGGAGGACTGAGTTGACCCTGAAGTCTTCTTCCTTCTCAAGCTGGTGAATAGCCTGAGAAGACGAGAATGGCCGTGGTGCCCATGTGTCTCCTGTGGGGTGGCCTCTCTACAAACACGTACTGTGGAGACCTCGGGCTGCCCATGGTAACTCGGGAGTCCGAAGGCACCTAGAGGAGGCGAGACTGAGAGCAAGAAGCAGCCTGTGCTGTACCATTTCTTATTTTCTATTTTTGAAAGTTTAATTGTTCCCTAGGGGAGCCATAAGAAAGTACCTAGAACTAGGCAGGTTGAAAGAACACAAGTGTTTCCTCTCACCATTCTGAAGGTTCAGGATCAGGATCTGAGAATCAGGGTGTCAGCAGACCACCTGCTCTAATGGTGCTAAGGAAAAATTTTCACCGACACACAGCCCAGCACTACAGATAGAACCATCAGGCCCAGTCCAGCCATGCTTGAGGTTCACCAGGGCTATGTCCAAAAGTCATTAAGAAGCGTTGGGATGCCAGAAATTGACTTCAGGGTTCGTGCATGCCTGGCCTGGGCTTCCCACATGAGCTCTCTCTCCTCTCCTCTTCCTCCTATTCTTTGGAAGTGAGTTCTGAAAACCTGCTCATCATCAAGGGAGAATGAACTTGGGGACCATTTTCTCTGGACGAAGTAGTAGGAAAAGATTTGTGAAGTGTGTGTGACTTCCAGGCATTTGAAACCTGCACCGTCTGCCAACTGTGGGCCATGCTTTAGAGGGGGTTCAGGTATGAGTACTGGCAGTTGGCGGTTGGTGAGAGGCATTCAGGCCTGGCTAAGGGGCCTGCAAGAACACAATCCAGGAGCAATCACCAGCTCTTTGCAAATTGGTACATATCACCCATTTCAGGACAAGCAATGGCAAACTTGTGTCACCTTGAAATCTATTTCTAAACAGTTATGTTTTTCAATACTTTTTAGATATCCAAATAATACTATTCCTCTTACCAAAGTATTTACAATATAGCAGATGCTATTTCAAGTCCTTTTTAGAAATTAACAGATTTTACCCTCATGACTGTGAGAGGTAAAGATGAAAATTTTCCTCATTTCACAGAAGAGGAAACCAAGGCCCTCTTTTGTGAAATGAAAAAGGTTAAATGTCTTGCCCAACTTCACACTGCTAGCAAGTGTTAGAGCTAAAATTTAAAGCTTTCATATCTGAATCCATAATAGATGCATCCAGCAATTTACCAGGCTGGTGTTCTCTAACAGCTTCAGTAAGAACAAAAACAAACTTGATCTTCAGCTACAGAGTCATCGAGATTTTATAAGTTAGCTTAAAAATAGCTCCCCAAATTTATAACTAAAAAGATCTATGGTCTATGACCACCTTCCCAGGAAAACTCCACTCACACAGGACCTTCCTCCAAAATCAAGAATCCCAGTAAAACAAATCCAAGGAGCAAGGCAAGGAGATCCCAAAAGATCACATCTACCTTAGGTTCCATATTCTGAAACCTTGGTCAATCCTTCAGTGGCAGCCAAGGAGCAACATGGGGAGGTGAGTGCTGACTAAGCACATCATACCTCCCCATAAGCAAACGAGGTCAATCAACTGAAGTCCCTAATAAGATGCATTTGCTAAGCCTCAATAAGATGATGCAGCAGTCCGGGTACTTGCCGTGCATGCAGCTGACCCCGTTTCAATCCTCAGCACCCCATATGGTCCCACAAGCCCCACTAAGAATGATCTCTGAAGAGCCAGAAGTAAACCCTGAGCACTACTGGGTGTAGCCCCCAAACAAAAACAAAACAAAAGATGTATCTTCTCTTGGTGTTGTTTTCAATTATCCACACGATAAAAAAATTTTCCGCATCTTAATTTTCTTGCTTATTCCTAGACCTGACCTCTTCCTCTGCCTTTGCTACTCAGAACCAGACACTCTTACCTTTCTGGTATGTGTGTGTGGACATGTGTGAACATACATGCTCATGATTTATAGGGGGTGTAGGACAAGAAGAGGGGGTACAGCACTCCAAACAGTCACAGATCATCAGATAAAAATGCCCTTGAGCAGATAGATTTGGTGCAAACCAGCAAACTGCCTCTCTCAACACTCCAGCAGCCTCCAGCTGATGGATTTGCAGAAGTGCTCAAGGATAATTGGCATTTTAATGGGAAAATACCATGTTCCTAAGTTTCAGAACAGCAATAAGATACCCCAAGGGCCATTAACACAGTTCTCTGGTAATTAAAGCTGCTCACCCATCAGTCTTGGTCCCAGAACCTATCCCATGCTTGCAGCACGGCTTCTGGGGGTGCCTAATTCTCACAAACCACTAAATTAGAACTCTAATGATCAAATGGCTTCTTCCATTCAGATGCACACCGGCAAAATGCAAGGAGGAGCAGTTTTACCTCTTCTTGTTTCCATTTGTCTCCAGCAGCACTGAGCCCAGGTGAGAACACTGAAAGTCAGAGGTTGTCAAAAGAACGATCCTTGTTTCAGTAAACTATATATTTTTTTCCTTTCTACTTTTTGAATTTTGGTGCTCGCGGGCTACTCCAATGGTGCTTAGAGGAAATGAACCCCAGTGTCCCTCATGCAAAGCTTGTGCCCAGCCTTTTGAGCCCAGCCTGTCTGTAAATCTGATGTTGACTTACTAAGGTCACACACCAGAAGAGGTTTTGGAGTCCCTGTATCCACCACTTCTGGTGCATGTGTCTGATGTCCCTTGACTAGGTGAATGGGGCTGGGGCAATACTTTGATATGCTCTGTCCTCTCGGCAGAGCACCCTGGTAGCTGCACAATAGAAAATGCTCATTCTCACTAACTTATGACCTAAGTGTTTCCTTACTCCATCCTGATTACTGTTACCCAAATCAAAGACTGAGAAAGGGGAAGTGGCTTATTCGAGGCCACATGAAAATTAGAACTCAAGCTCAATGGGGCCAAAGAGATAGTGCAGCTAGCAAGGACAACTGGGTTTTATCCCCAGCACCACATCTGGTTTCCCATCCCACCTTCCTCAGCACCATCAGGAGTGATGCCTGTGTACAGATCCAGGAGTAAGACCTGAACACAGCCTGGTGTGGCCCAAATACCTCCAACCCAAAGGAGAAAAAAAAATCAAGATATCTGAATCTGAAGCTTTAGGTTTTTAACCACTATACTATTTTCCCAATCCTTTTCCAATACTCTTTTCTATGTCTCTCATGGAAATACATCCCCTAAGAGAGAACTCTTTGCTCTCATTTCAACCAGGAACTCTTCCTGCTTTCTGGGGAGTGTAACATAGGATGCAGGTAAAAGTTTGAGGAGGAACTGAAGGCTTTCAGATGAAGTTTGTGTCTTCATCTGTCTAGATTACTATAATAATAATAATAATAATAATAATAATAATAATAATAATAAAAACCCAGATCAGGAGGTTCAGACCAGTGACAGTCTCTCCCAGTTGCAACACTGAGAGTCCCAAATCTAGGCACTGATGAGGACCTGCATCCTGGTCTAAAGATAGTTATCTTCTCAGTACGCACCCACTTTGCAGAAGGGCTGAGAACTTTCGTAAAAGGACACCAATCCCATTTATAAGGACTCTACCCTCATGATCAAATTTCCTCACCCTCTTATACCCAGGGGATTGAGAACTCAGTCTGTGAGTCATTGGTGTGTGGGGTCACAAGCACCCACTCTATAATGCATGGTGTGATGGGGGTGCTTTCTTTACCCAGCAACAAGTCTTCAGTAAGAGAGAGGTAAGAGAGAAATCTACTTCCCAAAGGCTCACTGAAGCAAACAAGGCAGTGTGGTTTGGACAGGGGCTCTTTAAAGCTGAGGGTAGGGTTGACTGAAACCAGAGAGGAGAGTGGGAGAGGATTCCAAATCAGGTAAAGATCAGAGCTGATACCTCCTACAGGTGCAAAGAGAAACAGGATTGATGCTTTCAGAATCTAGGGAAGGAGACTGAATAAAGCTGGCTGCTGAGGGGAGCCTCAGGAAAAGGATTTGGAGATTCTGCACGAACCTTCACTTTCTTCCATTTTCACTCCTCTGCCAGGGCCTGCCCCTGACTCAGCCGCACCCAGATCCACAGGACTGTTCTGACACAGGGGTGTCTCCCTGTGGGCCAAATCCAACCTTGCATACAGTCAGGGGAGCCTGGATGGAGTCTGTCTGGAGTAAGAAGTGGAGTTTCCCCACAAGACAGGGTGAGTGACAGGTGGTAGGATGTGTAAGAGACACTAATGACAGGACACTAAGTGTCTGATTTGTCTGTTAAGTGCTCACAGTGCGGGGCGGGGGGGGGGGGGGAGTACCTACTGCCCCTTCCTTTTGCTTATTTTTCAGTTGATGTTTATTACTGTTTTAGACTCTTGATCTCCTTCTGCCCATTCTTTATTTATTTGCAAAGGAACTGAGAGATAAGCGTGGGTCAGACCAGACACAGTAAGTGAGTGTCTGCTCCAATCAGCCCCCTAGGGCACCTGCCTGTCCACAGAAAATATGCCCTCAGGTCAGCTATCAGCCACAGTATTGCATTGACTCTGCTCTGAGGTGAGGTTTGTGATGCTTTTGTGTTGCCTGTGACTGGCTGGTCAAACGCTAGAATGCTCTACTAGAAAGTTCTGGCCAGATTGAACTACAGATACTAAATTTTGTGCTATTGTAAATGCAACTGGCATTCTGAGTCCT
Organism: Sorex araneus; assembly: GCF_027595985.1. Taxonomy (NCBI): domain Eukaryota; kingdom Metazoa; phylum Chordata; class Mammalia; order Eulipotyphla; family Soricidae; genus Sorex; species Sorex araneus. Next base: position 70,022,331 of record NC_073305.1, on the reverse strand, counting down.
GCCCTCCTTAAGCCTTCATCATGGCTCAGTTCCCTGTGAAAACTGGGATAGAAATGGTTCTTTTTAATTTAACTTCGCAACCTGAACTCAAAGTTGAGAATTTAGAAATGTCAGAGAGGTATGAACACATGTCTCGGGGTGGCGAAACACAGGGGGTACAGTCTGTCTCCAGGTGCATCACCCAAGCCTTCACCCCCTTTCCTCTTCTTCCCATCCATGGAAGTATGAAATGTGTTCTACTGGTGGGAACCAGGTGAGCCTGCTGCATCTCCCCCTGTCTCTACGGAGGATAAACGGGACCATGCCTTCACTCCCAAAGCCAGGGAGAAGGAGTTGGAAAGGCTCGCCACAGAACTGAAAGGGCTGGAGGGCTGCAGCACAAGGGTTAAGCACTTCCCTTGCATGTAGTCAATCTGGTTCTATTTCTGACACCATCACTTCTGATCACTCTCTGAGCCCAGAGCCAGCGAGAGATGGGAGGAGACCTGAGGTCATGTGCAACTGAGGGCCATGTCAAGGCCACCAAATGTGGCAGGAGTGGGGAGCGGGGGCAGGGAGGTGTGCATCTTGCCACCTAAAACCACCAGGGGTAGCTCTATCATCAAGGATGGGAGCAGAAGGGCCTTCTAAGTACCTATTGCTGATTAGTAAGCATCTCAAAACTCTGGACCTAAAGAGCGTGTCATCTTTTTAAAATTTTGGTTTTGGTAGGCACACCTGGTGGTGCTCAGGGGCTATTCCTGGCTCATGCTCAAAAATGACCCTGTTTGGTGCCTAGGTGACCACATAATGATGCCAGGGATTTAAACCAGAGTTACAATAAAGGGAGCCTCATGCAAGACAAGTGCCTTCCTCCTGTAGTATTGATCTCACTGGCTCACACTCCTCATCTTATTCTGTGTCTTGATTGGGTGAGAATTTCCCATCATGGCACACTCTTTAGTGACTAGGCAGGGCTCACAGAGAAGTATGCTGGATCAAGATCCAGGTGCCGAGAATGAAGAGATATGAGGTCGTGTGGCCACAATAGTGGCTGCGAGGTTTTGGATTTCTGTATTTTAGTAACTGAGTCCAGAGAAATTTCTGCCAGAAGTTGCATCATTGCTAGCTCGTATGTCTCTGCTATGGAAGACAAATTATCAAATGCTTCCTTTACAGCAGGTCTGACTTTGGTGGGGCGGGGGGCGGAGGGAACTCCAAACAATAATAGTGAGTTTTTTGTTGAAATATTGAATGTAATCAAAGTAAAGTGAAATTTATCAGCTACACAGGTGGGGTGAGGGGCTGGGGGGACGGGGGGAGTTTACTGTGGTTCTTGGTGGTGGAATATGTGCACTGGTGAAGGGATGGGTGTTTGAGCATTGTGTAACTGAGACTTGAGCCTGAGAGCTTTGTAACTTTCCACATGGTGATTCAATTTAAAAAAAAAATCAGATATAAGATCCAGGTGCCATCAGCTTGGGAATGTGTTGACTCCTTGACTCCACAGGATATCTGGAAGACATTAAATCAGGTGACTGCCCATCACTGGCCAGCATGGACATCTTAGAATAGTCAGGCTTTTAACATGGCTGCTCAAAGCTTTCAGAGAATGTTCCAAGTGGCCCTGGCAGCAGTTGCAAGGTTTCTTATGAGCTAGCTGGAGAAGTCCCCGGATTTTCCTGCCGTTCAATCGATGCTGGTTTCCAGGGTAGGAGAGTCCCTGACTGGATGGAGCAGAGATGGCGAGGACAGGCGTCATCTTCCTCGGTCTCAGGGCTGCTGCAGACGGGGAGCCATCGAGGGAGGCCTGCGCAGGACTTCTGTGTGCCTTAGTGCTCTGCTCCAGAAAAGCCCCCACTGGCGTCATCTGCAGAGAGCACTGTCAGAGAGCCAGAAGGACAAACCAGCTGGCATAATTCATCCCTTCTTTCCCCATTTGCCATCCCTCCCCACCATGTGGAAGAGAAGAAGGCTGAGCAAGTACAGGCAGGTGAGGAGGAGGAGAGACCAGCTCCTTCTTTCTCAGGACCCCCTGGGGAAAACCAGCCAAAACTGGGCTGGGAAATGGGAAGGATCTTGGATCACAGCTCAACACTTGAAACTCACTGGAACTGGGTTTAAACATCTGCAAATGACTCCATAGTATTGACTCACCCCAAGGCAGCAACTGGAGGAGAGAAAGGGAAGGGTGGTTTGCCTCTGTAAAGAGTTCCGGCTGTTCCCTCCACAGGCTGTCTAGGTCCGGAGATGGACAGCTCTGTCATTCTTCCTAGACGGTCATGGGGCCCAGGGACTTGGCTCTGAAAAGCAACAGGGTCCCTAGGGAGGTGGGAGCTGAAAGGCTGCCGTGAGCACCCTGACAGCCTCTGCTGGGGTGGGGGACCCAGAAGCTTCTGTTTGGCATCTGCCTCTAGACAAGGTGTGTGAGTTTGGGAGCTGCCACCAGCAGTGTTCTTTAGGGGGCAGTACTGGGGGGCACAGCCTCTCTGCTGGTGGTCTTTGCCAATGAAAGAGGAATGCCAGCAGCTGGAGAGGCTCCATTGCAGCTGTTTTTATTCCACATATTTCACATTCCTGAAAATTCCGGGGCTCTTTCTGAGAAAGGGGAGTTAGCAATTCCCCAAGACCATAGGTTTTGCCCCAAACCTTAGACTTAGAGGAGATTAAGTGGTAACAGGTAAATGTCAAACTGGTAACCTAAAAACCTAGTCAGACCACCCTGTAGACCTTCTTGTCACTTGTGATAACACAAAGACCAAGTTTTCCTATAAAATTTCCACAAAAATAAGCCATACTTGGTTCTAAGCTGCTCTGGGCTGGAAGTCCTTACTACTTTTCAATAAGTTTTTCCATTTCCAACTCTGGGTCTTCGCATCTTCATTACTCAGTATTTTCATTCCTGAAATATCGAAGAGCCTAGGAACTGTGGACCAACACAAAGACCTGCCATCACAGCACCCACATCACCGAGGGCTCCTGATTGTGATGGAGCTGGACGAAGGTACAGTTCTGGTTCTATGAGGCTTGAGGAACACTGGACTGGACCCTTAGAAGAAGAAGCCAGGGCAGTGGGAGTCACCTTGTTGGTGTCAAGTTCCCTGGATGGCCACAGTGCACAGATGGGCTGTTGGTGTGGGACTCAGAGGGTTTGCCAACCTGTAGGGATTCCTTATGGAAGAGTATGTGTTGGGAGGAGGGAGGATCAGGGTGCAATTTATCACTCAAGGTTCTGTGTACTCTGAGGCTGTGGCAGGGGCTGCTAAAGAAACCAGGAGTTGGCCAGGGCTGCTCCCACTGTTCTGACCATTGAGGGGCACTACAAATCCAGGCACTTCAGAAAGAAGGGGAAAACTGGTGGAACCACGAAGATGGACCTCCTGGGGCTCGAGCAAGGGAAACCAGTGGAGAGCAAAGGAAAAGCAGCGAATGGAAGCAGCCGGTTGGTTCAGTGGGCAAGTAGAGTGGAGCTGAGCCCCAGGGGCTTGTGGACTTGCATGCAGACCTTGAGCTAAGCCTGGTACCCACCTTTGCTGATTTAATCCTCAATCCTCACCTTTACATTAGCACATTCATCTCACTCCCAACCCAGTCACTGAAATCAGAGCTCATAGAGACCCAAGTGAGTTGCCCAGAGACCACACAACTGGATGGGGTAGAAGTAGATCCAAACCTGCTTCCCAGACTGAACCCTTGACCTTGAACCATCCTCTGTTCCTCACGGGGAAGCAGATGGGAGGTCCCAGGAGGCAGTGAAGTCAGGACTCACAGAGATAGATCTAATGTCAGCTCCTTTCAGGAAGAACTTGAAAGGAGTTGCTTTACCACAGTTCTCAGGACACCTATGGGGGGTTCAAGGGCAGGGGGAAAGTTGCAATGGATGAGGAGGTGGGGTACCTGCTGGCAGACCCCTTTGAAGAACACACTTTTTGGTAAAAGGTAAAAATCATAACTCTCAGTGACACAAATTGAACTCAACGCAAAGATTTTGTCTTTAAATTAACAAAAGAAAAACCAGTTCACTTGTTTTAGCCAGTTTGAAGATTAAAAAGCAGCAAGCGCAGGTATCAGGAGTCAGAGGCTGAGCTAGGGCTGCCCTTGGAGGCAGCTCTGTCCTCTTTCAGTGGGACAGTGCACCCACGGAATCTCCACTGGACAAGACCGGTCAGTGTTACAATCGTGTTTTAAAACATACAGTCTTGAAATAACTGTTTAATGGCAAAGAAAGGGACAGAGCTCTACAAACTCAGATAGAGCTACTGCATAGAATGCAATGTGCATTTCATTAATGGGACATTAAGAGGTTTTTGTTTCATTTTTGGTTTGTTTTTTTTTAAGTGTGTTCATGAAGGAAAAAAAATCAGGTTGTAATATGCTGAGGAAAGATTTTATTCATGAATTAACAATCATGATCCCGATCCTCTACCCAGTGGTCCCAAAAGGTGATAGACTAGCTGATGGCACAAGGGAAATTTGAAGGAGAGGCAAGGAGATGGGTTGAGGTAAGGGCATTGTGGTGAGATTTTGGGACTGGTTCCATGCTCTCTCCCCACCCGATGGTCAGGTAAGAGTCTCCAGTCCAAAGGCTGCAGGACTAATGTCTCCGTCAACAGAGCCGCTCTTACTTTCTCATGGTCCCTCAAAGGCTGAGTCATGATGCTTCATTTTGTTGCAGGCAGATAGGGCAAGCCCTAGTAATGAGTCTTTGAAATAATAAAACTTAAAAAGAAACTGCCCAGTCTTGAAGTAACTTCTGCAGGCAGATGGGTAAGGAGACCCTGGTAACAAGCTATTGGGGAATAAAATTAAAGAAGAGATTTCCTAGCTCTGAAGTAGTCCAAGGGCATGAAGACCACACTCCTTTGACATACATATCCTGAGCTTTTTGGAGAAGAGAAACTGAGGCATCACCCAGATGCAGAAATCCATGGACGCATCCAGATAAAGGTGGACCCCTCACTAAAGGAGAATCTATAGATGAACCTAGGAGATTATAAGGAGAAAATCAATAGTGCAAAACTTTCCTGTGACAAAGTCCAGATTAACTTTGATATATGCAAAACTGCAGAAAAACCCGTTTGGAACTGTATAAAAGAACTGTATAAAAGCTCCTTGTAGAAGCCATTTGGGGCTTACTCTCTCTCTCTCTCTCTCTCTCTCTCTCTCTCTCTCTCTCTCTCTCTCTCTCTCTCTCTCTCTCCTCACATCTTTCTAAATAAATTTCAATAAAACTTTCTTGCTTCACCATTTTCCCTCCTCCAGAAATTCTTTTCCGTGATGGAAAGGTGATGGACCCCAAATGCCTGTGCTGAGGTTAGGGTCTAGGACAGGCATTTCCCCGTAAACTGGTGGCTGAGGTGGGCTGAGCAGAGAGGTTAAAAAAAAAGCTGTTTCCCCTCCCCCCTTCTGAGAAGATGGGTAGAACAAGGAGTTACTTCTTGAATATGTATTCCTCTTTTTCTCTCCCCTTGCACCTCTCTCCCATCTCTCTCTCTCTTCCTCCTCCTCCTCCTCCTCCTCCTCCTCTCTCTCTCTCTCTCTCTCTCTCTCTCTCTCTCTCTCTCTCTCTCTCTCTCTCTCTCTCTCTTTCTCTCCATTTCTTTTAATAAAATCTATTCTTTTCTGCCAGGGAAGGTGGCAGACCTGGAACAGCTAGGCTAAGGCTTTGGGATTAACATTCCTTGCTCCAGCCCGAGTCCCTGGCTCCCCCCTGAACCCATGGCTCCCCAAGAACTCAGGCGGCCAGGACTTGTTTCTGTGAGGTGCAGAATAAGGGGGCTTCAGGCTCTGCTCAGAGCAGAATTTACCCATCCTGACTTTCCCCAGGAAGCAGAAAGGGGGAAGCCCTGTCTTTTCAAGGCTACCTCCCTCCTTTTCATTTTATCAAGGGCAATAATTTTCACCTAGAAGTCTTTGCATAGCAGCTCAGAGATTCAACAGAGCCTAAAACAAAGGGGTTCCTCTTCAAAAGGTTTTCCAGCTGCTTCTAACCCTCAGGGAGGCTGTGGGCTGGTAGCCTTGAGCCAGTGGCCCCAGGCTAGACTGAGCTTCCTTCATGAAGCAAGAAAGGAGCAAGAGAAAGTCAAATTCCCCAGGGCCCCCTCATCTCTCCCCAGCTTTCTGTCTCCTTCTTTTACTCATCTTCATTTCCAGGAAAAATCCTTCCTCCTTCTTTCTTTTCTCAAAGAAATCTCCCCTCATCTTCCCACACTCTACCAAGATGGCTAGTTCATTAGCAACTGAGAAAACTTCAGTTTTCTCCAGGGCAACTTCATCTTCAAACTTTCTGCAGAGTGAATTTCTTGGTATTCCATCCTTCCTTCAGGGCAGCAATGAAAAAGAAACTACCCCCAAATTAAATTTCTGTATTAAGTGGAATGTAATTACAGAAAATTAATTGATTAAATTCAAATTAAAATCCCATATGAAAATTCTCAACCCAGTTAAGTCTTGTTTTAAATGTTACTTTCTGGGAAAAGGTGTAGTTTAGTATCAATTCTACCATCCTACTCCCTTCTTAGCTTTACTTTTTATCACTTCCTACGGTATGACTTACTTACAATTCAAGTTTTGATCAGTACATGCCACCCAAAATATATGAACTTTGTCATTACAGTTATTCTGAGCTTAAGGCAGCTCAGAAATAAATTTGACCCAGGAAGAGTCCTCTGCCTTCCCCTAGCTCCAGAGGCCAATTTCCTTTCCTTAAACAGCATTTCCATTTGTTTTTGTTTTGTTTTGCTTTTTGGATCACACCTGGAGATGCACAGGGGTTTCTCCTTGGCTCTTCACTCAGGAATTACTCCTGGCGGTGCTCAGAAGACCATATGGGATGCTAGGAATCGAACCCAGGTTGGCCGCGTGCAAGGCAAACGCCCTACCCACTGTGCTATCGCTCCAGCCCCAGCATTTCAATTTGTAAAGACTTTCCCTTCCCTCTTTCTCCCTTCTTTTCTTATTTGGGGGTGGGTGGGGGTGGGGAGGCATACCCAGTGATGCTCAGGGCTTACTCCTGGCTCTCCACTCAGAGATCACTTCTGGCCAGCTCCTGGACCATATATGGTCCCAGGGGTTGGCCCTATGTGGGCTGCATGCAAAACAAATGCCCTACCCCTTGGACCATTGCTCTCACCCCCTCCTGGATTTTCCTAAACCAGGAAGAAAAGGTGTCTTACTGATACCAGAGTCTCCAGTCAAAAAAACACTACAAACGTCAAAAATTTTAACACCAATTCCACGGAAAGGTCAATGAAAGGGGAAGGAAGGAGGGTGGAGGGAAGGGCATCTAATTTTATCACAAGTTGCTTTAAGCTTAAATTCTTCTACACATGCATCAAACAGCCAGCATAAGGAAAGGATTGTCACCTCAGAACTGGTTTCAGCCAGCCCACTCACACTTAGGCATCTAGAGCTTATTCTGACCCCAAATGACCCAGAACTTATTATGAGATGAAATTCTCTTGGTCTCTAGCTCCTGAGTAGCTTTACTGATAGAATGGCAGTGGAAAGCACCAGGTGAGCAAACTAATTTGTCACGTTAAATAATACCCTCCAAAAAGGTAACGGAATGGCTGTGGGCAGGAAATATAAAAGGAGACCCCCCATTCAGGCAATGCCCTCACACTCTCTGCCCTTCACCTACACCCGGATAGATGGCAGGACAGCTCAGGAATCTCACCCATGCACACAGTTTGTGGCCAGAGATTAAGGAAAGGCAAGGTAACTGAGAGCTACTGGGGTGCCACTCCCAGATGTCCAGTGACAGTGGACAGAGCACAGGGATCCTTCCCCCCACCCCCCACCCCTACACACACAGAGCGGTGGCCAGAGCTAAGAAAAGCTTAGACGGCAAGACAGCAGGGATCTCACCCACCTGCCTGGGGCCAAAGCTAAGAGAGCCAAGGGCCAGGGGGCTACTGGAGTCCAAGATAGGCCTAGGACAGATCACAGAGAAGCAAGGCCTGATAAGGGGACAGAGGTGACAGGGTTCCAGCTGCAGACTTCAGAGTAGGAACTGGTATACTGGAAAAAGAGCTATGTAGGGACAAGACTGGGCCATCCAGTACTGGAGATGACCAGACCGGGTCTAGGCATTCAGAGATGGGATAAGTGACTGCATACAGGAGGCATCCAGTCCTGTCTACTTTACTGTACAATAACTTTTAACTTCTTAAGCATCTGAGAGTTCTTGGCTTTGGTTTTGATTTTTGGGTCACACCCAGCAATGCTAAGGGGTTACTCCTGGCTCTGCACACAGGAATTACTCCTGGTGATGCTAGAGGGAACATATGGGATGCCAGGGATTGAACCAGAGTTAGCTGCATACAAGCAAGCACCCTACCCACCATACTCTCTCTCTGCCCCTAAGCATCTGAGTTTTATATGCGAATCTTTCATACAATTCTTAAGAACCCATGAGCTCAGGCAGAAGTGCACTTTTGTGGTAACATTACCCCCTAGTAAGTCTTCATTTGTAGTCTTATCATGTTAGTTTCCTAGACATATCCTCAAGTTTCCTCCACCAGAAGCTGGATCCTCTTTTCTTTTTCTATTTTTTCTTTTCAATTTTTTATTAGTGAATCACCATGAGGTATAGTTACAGACTTACAAACTTTTGTGCTTGCATTTCAGTTATACAATGGTCCAGTGCCCATTCCTCTACCAGTGCCCATTTTTCACCACAATTATCCCATCATCCCTCCCACTACCCTGACCCCGTCCTCCCCTCACCCTGCTCCGCCTCTGTGGCAGGGCATTCCCTTTTACTCTCTCTCTACTTTTTGGTGTTGTGGTTTGCAGTTGAGGTATTAAGTGGTCATCATGTTCGGTCTTTAGTCTACTTTCAGCACACATCTCCCATCCCAAACGGGCCCTCCTAGTACTTGGTTGGACCCTCTTTTCTTTTGTTTAATCATTATCCACAATTTATTATCCTCATTAACATGGTCTATAATCCCCAATCTAGCCATCTTTTTCTTTCCTTTGCCCATGGTGGGGCTCACAGACCTGGTGGCAGAGGTCACTGGGGTCACATGTTCTTGCAATTACAGCCCCTCTGCTAGTAGAATCAGGTAACACCCCTATCCCACAGCCACAGCCCAATGGATGGGCAGGAAGACGCACCAGCCTCGCCCCCTCTATGGCCACCAGTTGTGCCTCTTCTAGGCTGGTTCCTGCCCCATGGTGACAGACGTAGCGTAGAGTCCAGCTTACACTGGGCTGCTTTGCACCCTGTCTCTGCTCCTATTCCCTTATAGGTTCCTTTCTAAGTGAACAAGTGAAGCAAGCTTGGCTCTGGATCTACTACTCAGGAACCTTATCTAGGTCATTGTAAGTGTGTGTGTGTGTGTGTGTGTGTGTGTGTGTGTGTGTGTGTGTGTGTAACTATTTGGGTGAGAATGTGTTTGAGTGTGTCATGGGTGTCTGAGTGAGTGTGTGCATGAGTATATGTGTGTTACAGGATCTGCAGTGAAGCCCCTGGGATATGAGTGTTCTTCTGCAAGGCCAGGTCTTGTCTGGGGAGCTGCTCCTTGCGGCCTGAAACAAGCAGTGCACACAGAGCACGGGGGTGGCCAGATGAGGCATGTGCCCTGGCTTGGCTCTCTGGTACCATGTGGCCTTCTGAGCAGACAGGCCTTGCCTTGGGGCCTCTAAACACGCCCGTGGTGCTGTCGGTAATCCCCACACTGCATCCTTGGGCCCCACCACTGCACCCCTGGCTTCTTGGCTGGCATTCCCCAGGGGCCTGAGAACAGTGTAGGAGGCTGCGTCGGTAGCGCCCTGTTGGGCTAACTGGGCTTTCTCACTGTGGCACTTCCCTCTACACTGTTCTGTCCAGGGGTGGGAAGTGGGGTGTCATTCTGCACACCCCCTAAATTTTGCAAGCATCTCAGCTTGAACCCACTAGATGCGAGTAACACCCCCGTATTTTGACAAGCAAATGTATCTCTCATACTAGCAGATGTCCCGGGGGAGGGGATGGAACCCGCCCCCCTCCCCGAGTTGAAGACCCCTGGGTCACTGCGCGCGTCTTCCCCCTGAGCCGGAACGAGTAGGGTCCGCACGCCAGGCACCTGGGCGCTGGAGCCCTTCCGTTCACCGCCGCCGCCGCCGCCTGCCCGCCTCGCCCCGAGCCTCATTATAAAACCCATTTGTTACCGTCCCCTTTCAAGGATGGATTTCCAGATTGTCTGCTGATGGCTAATTGGGATCATGTTTCCAGTAAAAAGGCCCAATAAATCAGCTCCCAGTGGGTCTCGGAATTCCAGAGCGCCCTCAAGTGGCGAGAAACAGCTGCTCCCGCGCTCCCTCGGACTGCATGGCCCGACCGCGGGGCGCTCAGCAAAGCGGGGGCGGCCCTGCGCCTGCCTCTACGGTCCGCTCACTCTTGGGGGTGGGGGGCCACACAGAGATCCGCCTGAGTGCATTCCAGGTGGCTTAGCCTGTATTGGTGTGTGTGTGTGTGTGTGTGTGTGTGTGTGTGTGCGCGCGTGTGTTTGTGTGTGTGTGTGTGGTGTGTTCTGGGGTACGCATGTGAGTGTATGTGAGTGGGGGTGAGTGTGGATGTGTTTGGGTGATGCAGGTGTGAGTGTTGGTCTGTGTCTGTGTATTGGAGGCATGTGGGGAGTGGGGAGGGGTTGTGTTCCAGCTGGGCTGTGATCATTCTCTGAATGGCCAGTGCTAGAGATGCTGCGGGCCACACTGGCTTGGCCTGAGTGTGTGGATGTCAGCCGGGGGCAAACAGGTTTCCAGGCCCCTGGAAAGCTGTCAGGGACCAGGGGCACGTAGGAGGGGCTGAGACAAGGGCACAGATGGCCAGCCGCTCCTCTCCCCTGGCCTTCTCAAGGTGTAGCCACACCTGTGGACTCTGCTCTGTTGATTCAACGGCAGCTGTCAGAGAGAAGCAGGGCCAGTCCCTGAGCCTTCCGTGTCTGCCCGGTTCCCAAGAGCCCCTCTGTAGCACAGAAGCTTTAAGGGGTGACGGGATGGAGGAACGGAGCAGGGCCCAGTCAGAAAGTCCTCCAGGTGACTGTGAACTAAGCTTTTGCCCCACGCCGGCTAACGGAGGAAATAACCTTCCTTCTTGGTGGGTCCGTTGAGAAGGTATGAACTTTGGCGCGGAAAAAAAAAAAAAATGTGTGCTTTGAACTTGAAACAGCCGCGGGATACAGGGCCAGCCCCAGTCGGGGCCCGTGCTCGGCTCCGGCTGGCCGGGTTTTTGGCCCCGGCACCCATGCCCCTGCAGAGCCGGTGGATGTGGAACGAGCGGGAACCAGAGACAGCTTTAGGAATTGGGGTTCCAGCAAGTGCTTGCACCCATGTATGGAGACTGTGAACTAACTTTGGCTACATGCTGTTCCAGGAAGGGAAATGATTCATTTTCAAACTTAAATCTTCGTGGACTTAATTACTATAATACAGAAATTGTAAACTGCGCGGCCGCTACTGCGACATTTTATCTCTTCATTCTCATCAATGTAAAACTTATTATCAAATATTTCCCTATTAATAGAGCTGTATTCTTAGGGGATAAATTCCAACAAAAATAGTGAGTCTGTTTTGAAACTCTAACAACAATAGTGAGTTATGTGTTGAAATCTGGAATGTAATCAAGGTAAAGAGAAAAGGAAGTGAAATTATCACTCACCTACGGGGTGGGTTGGGGGGTGAGGGGTGGGATGTAATCTGTTTTTTTCTTTTGTTTGTTTGTTTGTCTGTTTTGTTTTTGCTTTTGTTTTTGTTTTTATTGGTAGTGGAATATGGGCACTGGTGAAGGGATGGGTGTTTGAACATTGTGTAACTGAGATATAAGCCTGAGAACTTTGTAACTTTCCACTTGGTGATTCAATAAAATAAATTTTAAAAAAAAAAAAAGAAAGTCCTCCAGGCTACTACATAAGAGCGGTAAATGCTGGAGAACAAGCATCGTGGGAGAAGCATTCGGGGCACAGGGAGAGGTGGGGGACTGAGGAGGAAAGGCCAGGGACAGCTTGGCATTGGCATCCCAGCCTGTCCGTCACTGCCCCAAGACTGCATAGAACTGCTCTGCTGATGCTAACCCACCCTTCTTCCCTTCCTCCCTCCCTCCCTCCCCCCTCCCTCCCACTCTTCCTTCCACTCTTCCTTCCTTCCTTCCTCCCTTTCTTCCTTCCTCCCTCCCTCCCTCCCCCTCTCTCCCACCCTTCCTTCCTTCCTTCCTTCCTTCCTTCCTTCCTTCCTTCCTTCCTTCCTTCCTTCCTTCCTTCCTTCCTTCCTTCCATCCTTCCATCCTTCCTTCCACTCTACCTACCTTCCTTCCTTCCTTCCTTCCTTCCTTCCTTCCTTCCTTCCTTCCTTCCTTCCTTCCTTCCTCCCTCAGACATGTGCTAGTTCTTGGCTCTGTGCTCAGGTGTCATCATTTTGGCAGTGCATGGGAAACCATAATTAGTGCCGGGGATTGAACCTGGGTTGCTAAGTACCAGGCAAGAACATAACCCGCTGTACTATTTCTGAAGCCCTCATCATGATTTTTTGTAAAGCACAGTGGACTGGGGGATGATTCCATGCCAAGAAGGAGCTGTCTTGGAAGCTTAAGGGCACAAGTTTGATCCCTCCTGACAGCAATATGTCCTGAGTGTACAGACCTGGCAGCTCTGCTGTCTGGGACCTTGGATCCACAGCAGATGGGGCTCTCTGGTGCATAACCAGGAGTGTGAGCACCAAAATTGAGTGTGAGACTTCCAGTGAGCATTGCAGCCAGGCATGAGATTTCACCTTGAGCACTGTGTGAGCATCACTGTGATCCCTGGGGAGCACTGCTGTGGAAACTTCAGTGAGTACTGTGACCTCAAATAGAAACTCTTCAACCATGTATGTACTACAACAGGAAGTGGAAGGAAAGAAGGAAAAGAGGGAAATCAGTTATTTATTTTTGTTTGTTTGAGGAGCACACGAACTGGAGTTATAGCACAGCAGGTAGGGTGTTTGCCTTGCACGGGACTGACCCGGGTTCGATTACTCTGTCCCTCTCAGAGAGCCCAGCACGCTACTGAGAGTATCCTGCCTGCACGGCAGAACCTGGCAAGCTACCCATGGCATATTCGATATGCCAAAAACAGTAACAAGTCTCACAATGGAGACGTTACTGGTGCCTGCTCAAGCAAATTGATGAACAACAGGACAACAGTGCTAGAGTGCTACAGTGGGGACCACAAAAAGCTGTGCTCAAAGCTTACTCCTGGCCTACACTCTTCTATCATTTCTGTGGGGCTCAGCAACTATACAGGATGCCAGGGGCTGAATTCAGCTCAGTTACATGCAATGCATTTTCCTATTCCCTCTACTAGCCCTCTGGCCCCTGGAAATTCTTTTAAAAAATTTTAAATAAGTATAATCATTCAACTCTAATATAAACAATAAAAAGGAATTCTATTCATAATATCAGATACATTTCAACACGTAAATACTCAGACATAAATTAATTGAGGATAGAACAAAATGGCTAGTAGCATGCAACTTAGAGGAAGATTGGGAAATCTGAAATGTAAGGTTGTTGAGCTGATGTTCCAATTCTGAGCAATCCAAATGCAGAGACATCTGGAGACATGAGCTGCTTGGGGAGCTAGTTCTGATGACTCGGATTCCCTGAGGGGGTTTTCTAATGAAGAAATTATTTTTTGAGTGGAGAACAACTTTTGATAATGGTTCAAACAAAGCAAAATACAACTATCTCTGCATAATTGCATTTTTAGAAACCACAACCTATATTAAAATAGTACATACAATTTCAGTTCTATTTGATGCACAAATAGTTAAGCTATTGACTCAGGTATTATTAACAATTGCTGCATAGTATTAACCTCAAATCTTAGTGGCTAAAAGAATAATAACAGGGACAGGGAAATAAGGTCCTGAAAACTGTGCCAAGATCTTCCTGCAGTTCCTGAGCCCCTGAGTACCACAGGACATGGGGCCTATAAAAAACAATTTAAAAAGTCATTTCTCAGTGCTGGAGCAATAACACAGCAGGTAGGCCATTTATTTGCCTTGCACGTGGCCGACCTGGGTTCAATTCCCAGCATCCCATATGGTCCCCGAGTACTGCCAGGAGTAATTCCTGAGTGTAGAGCCAGGAGTTAGCCCTGTGCAACACTGGGTGTGACCCAAAAAGCTAAAAAAAAAAAGTCATTTCTCTTGCAGTTTCCCAGAACCAGAACCAGGCATTGTCAAGGGATGCAGAAGGATCAGCTTGTTCACGTTCCATGATTCCTAGGGTTTCAGATGAAGAAGTTGCAGGCCGGGGTCTAGAATCATCTGAAGCCTTGACCCAGGGTGCAAGACCAATTTCCTAGATGCATCCCTGCAAGATGGCAAGCTGGGGCTGACTTCAGGCAGGGTCCTCCACGTCCTTCTCTGCACTGTCCCACAGGTTGCTGGAGTATCTGCGCAGCTTGGCAACTGGCTCCCCAGGTGGGAGACCCCAGAGACTGGGAGAGAGAGGAGCTATTCTTCTAACCCAGGCTCCCAGAAACCACTCGGGAGCACCGAGGCCCCCTTCCTGTGAGCCCGTGAGAGTGGAGGAAAGAAGGCTGCACTCTGTGGAGGAGGAGCACCGGCTGGACGTACATAGTACAGCAAGGGGGCCCCATGACTAGCACGCACCTCACCCAGGGCTGATTCCCAGCACCACATGGTCCCCTGGGGTTCTCCGGATCAATACTGGAAGCTCCAATCACCACATGTGTACCTGAGGCCCCCAACTCTGCCAGAGTGGACCACAGAATCCCAGCACTGTGGGGTTTGGGCAACATCGCACACTTGCGTCCTTGGCCTGAACTTCTGACCCTGTTGACCCCTGGGCCTCCTGAGTACTGTGGGGGGTTCCCTCCCACCAAAAAAAGAGAGGCAACCAATTTTTAGGCATGGATTAAAGCCACTACCCCTCAGAAAACTGGCTTTTGACCCACCTGAAGTTTACTACAAATGATGTGGAGCAAGCTATAAAGTCTACTCTGTGGGCCAGAGAAGCACTAGCACAGGGATTGAGGCACTTGCCTTGCACACAACCAACTCCGGTCTGATCGCCAGCACCTCATATGGTCCTGGAGTAGCACTATGAGTACAGAGCCAGAAGTAAACCCTGAGCACCAAGATAGCCCCTACTTGTCCCACCCTCCAAGAAAATCTCTAGGTGGGCCAATTCCACTTACAGCAGATGTCATCTCATCCATACTTACCCCAATATCAGTAACGCTTATTTACTACTATGCCAACCAAGAATCCCTCCACTGCATCTCCATCAGTTCCTCTCCATGAGACCCCATGTTGGAAGCCATGGAAACTGCTTCCTCACCCTCTTTCTGCACTGAGGATGGAACCCAGAACCTTACATCTGCAAAGTATGTGCTTGACCACTAAGTCACATCTACAGCCCAAGAAAGTTTGCTCTTAAGATATGATTTGCTTGGCCACTCACTCCTCCAGTCCCTTTTCTCTGCTCCTTTCCTCTTCCCTCCCTCCAACCCAGCATCACTGCTGAGACTCAGGGCCCTCCCACCTACTTCTCTGGAAGGTCCTTCTCTGTCTCTCTACATCCATCTCCCTCTCCGCCTCATTCTCAGCCTTTCTTCAGATAACTCTTCCTTCTGCCCCCTAAGGGCTCAGAGTTCTCAAAATCTTGATTTGCTTAACATGTACACTTGTAGCATTCTATCACAGACCTTTGATTTGTCCTTTAATTACTGTCTCCTGCTATACAAGCATAAGCCCAAAGGGTCAGAGAAAAGAAGGAAGGGGATGGGTTTGTGTTCGCCATATAGCTGGGTGACCTCAGGTAACAAGGAAAAGTTTTTTTTTTTTCCTCTGGAGCCTTGAACCAGCAGCCCAAAATATCACCTAGTAAACAGAAGCAGAAAGTTACTGATATCTTGATGAAGATCTTAATCTGTGCTCTAGATGCATAAAGCGGGGCCTTATCTCCCCTTTGCTATGGAAAACTGCAGCTGCTAAAGGTGGCGTTTCTAGGTGGTTGTGCCAAGCACAGTTTTCTGTGTAAATTGCCAAGGTGGTGTGGATTAGCCAGGTCCTTTGAGAGGTGCTCCTAAGTGGGTAGGGAATAACTGCAGATAGCAAAGAGATGAACTGCGTCTCTGTTCTCTGTCTTGTCTCCATCTGTCTCTCTCTAGCTCTCGTCTCCCTATCTCTCGGTGTCAATCTCTCGCTTCTTGTGTCTCTCCCTGCATCTCTCTCCTCTGTCTCTGTCTCTCCATCTCCCTTGGTCTCCCGTTCTCTCTGTGTCAATCTCTTGCTTCTGTGTCTCTCCCTGTATCTCTCTCCTCTGTCTTTGTCTCTCTCTCAATAGAGCAGGAGTGTTAGTCTTTGTCCACTCTATGCTGGGGGGCTGGCGTGCAGTTCTGTCTCTGTCTCTTTGTCTTTCTATCTCTCTGTCTCTGTGTCTCTCTGTCCCTGTCTCTCTGTCTCTGTCTTTGTCAGTCTATGTCTCTGAGTTTCTATCTTGCTTTCAATCTTTCTCAGTCTCTGTCTCTCAGTTTTTGTCTCTTTGTTTCTTTCAGTCCCTCTGTTCTATTAGTTCTCTGTCAGTCTCTGTCTAACTCCCCATCTCTTTCTCTTTCTATCTCTGCCTGTCTCTCTATTTCTCTGGCAGGCTTTGTCTCTGTCAGCCTCTGTTTCCCAGGGTCATTAGCTGTTGCCGAGTCCTGGCTGGTGCCTGTGTGGTCCCTGAGCAGCGCAGCTGGAGCCAGGCGCAGGGGACGGACAGCTTGCAGGGTTCTGACGGCTTCCTGCGGCGCCTCTCCTGCAGCCTCGCCATCCCGAGCCGCTGCCATGGCTACCCTCACCCTGCTTTCCGCCTGAGTTCACCACAGCTCAGAGAGGCTGTCAGTGGGTTGCTTAAGGTTGAGGCTTTCTGACACTGCAGAGCCAGGGCTGGCCAAATTCATGGCTGGCTGGCCCAGGCTTTAACTTCCACCTTGTATTCCAGCTTCTGCCAGGTCCGCATCTCTCCCCTGCTGGCTTGGGGGTGACTGCCAAGATGGGCAGGCACTGGGTCAGCTGGTAGCAGTGTGGCACCTCTGGGTGAGTGGCCGCACTGGAGACTCCTGACAGGCGCCGGTGGGGATGCCTGGGAGACCCCCAGGGCCTGGAGACAAGACTCGCTGAGGTCCCCAGAGCCCTGGCGCTGAGGGGGCTCCTGTCACTCACTCTGAAGGCGCCTGTGAAGGCTCCAGCCTTGCGGGGCCGCAGGTGCGGGTCTGCGGAGAGCCCGGGCCCAGCCACCCTGAGTCCTGCCCACAGTCTCGACACAGCTTTGAAATCTGGAGTCCGCTGTGCCCACTGACCGGGCCCTGCAGCCCTTCACTCCTAGCAAGGACTCCTAGCCATGGGCTCAATCCTTTCCTGTCAGAAGCCCAGGAGTGGTTTCAAATCCCTCCAGAACTCTTGTGAGCTGAGGCCTAACCGGTAAACCCCACTTCATTCCTAAAATTCCAAACCTGCAACTTTTCTTTTTAACCCTTTTGAGATGGCTGCTGTGTCCTGACCAACATACTCCAAAGTCCCTCTCTCTCTTTCTCTACCCTCTCTCTCCCTCCCTCTCTTTCTCTCCCTCTCTCCCTCTCCCTTTCTTTCTCCCTCCCCGCTCTCTCCATCTTCCCTCCCCTCCCCCTCCCCATCAAGGCAAGGCAAGTGACTTCTTGTATTACCTATGTTTTTTTTCTGGTTTAGCTGGTGCTCAGGACTTAATCCTGTTTGTGCTGCTCTGTCTGTCTGTCTGTCTGTCTCTGTCTATATTTTCTCTCTCATTTGATTTGACTATATTTTCTTTTTCACCTAAAGACATGATCAATTATATGAATCATTTCATTTACCCCCACCCCAGCAGGCCTTACTGCTCCGATTTTGTAGCTAAGGAAACCAACGCTGAGGGGTTAAGTGGAGGACTCACCAGCCAGTTGTGGATGAGGAAAAGGAACCTTTTCTTAGAGGGTTAAATTTCAAAGTGGCACCCATCAAGAATAAATTATGCAAGAGAACTTCTTCCTTTAGCTAATGCTGCCCCAAACCACACCCTTTATGCCTAGAGGTCTCAGCCTGCCCACTTCTGCACAGAGGCCTTGGGCAAGTGTCTACACCTTGAAGCAGTAGGACAGACCCACACCAAAGTGTCTACTTGTTTGGGATTTTTGTTGTTGGGTGAAAGGGTGGGGATTGGGAGGCGCCTTGTCAGGTGTCAGGAGCTATTTTTGGCAACGTGCTCAGGATCTCTCCCTAGTGGTACCCAAGGGACCCACATGCAGTGCTGGGGATAGATCCTGGGTGGCCACCTGCAGAGGAAGTGGCCTCTTGTACTATCTCTCTGGTATTATTTTTTAAAATAACTATACTATGTTGCTAAATGATGACCTAAATCCTCACTTACATTTGTATTTTATGTTACTACTTGATATTTAATGTTGATATATATCTATTTAAGGGTATCTCACCTTAATGCCTTAATCTAGTCCTGTGCTTACTCAGCACCTACAGAATGAATAATTGAATTAATGAATGAATACTCTTTCCTTGAACGGATTTCAAACACATGGCAAAAAAAAAGACTGACTTAATCACTTTCATGTCATTCTGTATGGCACCATACATTTTATATATTTTCATCCAATAAAGATCTCTTGCTAATGAGAAGGTTTAACAGTGCTAGTAGAATTTGGGCTATTGTGTCTTAAGGTTACCTTGAAAAGCTCCACTGAAGAAATAAGCCTTGAAGAATATCATTTCTAGTGGGAAGTAATAAAGATACCCAGAGTCGAAGGAATGCCCTGGACAAGAGGGAAAGAGAAGGATGGGCATGATGGATATGAAAGGGAGAAAAAAGGTTTCCCCACGGAGGAGTGAGGATGTATGTCAGAGGAGTGGTTGCCAGTAAGATTGGCTGAAATTAATCTCAATCTCCATGCAACCCCACCATATGCAATTAACCCAGACCTCTGTTTACAAAGAGAAATTTGAAGCAAAGGCCACAAAACCAATATATCACATTCCACCAGGGACTCAAGCCACAATGGATGACAGGCACAACCATCAGTGTTCTTCGGCTCTAACAACTGGGAGAGACCAATATCCATAAAAGGCATCCTGTAATTAAACCGTCAACCACCATCCACCCAATAGTTTAGATGGGGAGTGTGGTGAGAGGGAAGTCAGGAGGGGATTATGACATATGTAGGTCTGTGTGACATGTTTGATCAACTCTGACCAGCCCCCCAGCCATATATTATACCTCTGATAGCACAACAGCCTTGTCTCTTGTCACAAAAATCTGTCACGGTACAAATCTGGGTGATCTAATTGTACCATGGACTAGGACCCTGACTGCCCAAGTTAAAAGCATCTGGGGACTGAATTAGATTCTTGGAGAAAGCAAATTGCTAATAAAACAAAGAAGCTCATCTTCCTAGTGCGTAATTTTTTTGTGTGTGTGGTTTGGTTTCCGGAAGTGCTTGGCTCGGTGACACCCACTTCTGTCCTCAGTCTGCCTATATTGGAAAACGGGAACAACTAAGGTTATTTAAAATGGGCCAGCAGGCCAAGCCTTCAAAGAGAGCACATACCAGTAGCAAATCCAGAGTGCTCATAAGTGGCTGTCACTCACTTTCCCTTCACTAGTATCCTAATCTGGCTCTCTTTCAGTTAAGCCCCCACCCATGTGGCAGGTAAAAGGGGAAGTAGGGAGGAAGTGGAAACGAGCTCCAGAAAAAGGAGTCAGACATCATGTGCTCAAGCATTTGGCATATTTTGTTTTCTGTCGTCTGGGATTCTTTGGCGCATCTTCTCCCTCTCTGTCTTGAGCCGATTCCCTACCCACTCCGTGCACTGTCTCGTATACCATGGAGACAACAGAAACTGTATTTCTATTCCAATCTCCCCTTTAGGCCAGTTTTCCTCCACCAACACTGTTATTTGGAGGCACGGCAGGATCCTGAAACATGGAAGAAAGAAGTCAGAGTATTTTACCCTCTTCTGCTCGAGAGCCTCTTCACCTGGTCCCCTCATGGCTCCAGCTCCCACCCACAGACCTGCCTTGATCCTGACTTCTGGCAGGTGATGCCAGTCAGCACCTGGTCCACCTGGACCCCCGCTCCTGCCCTCCCTCTAACAAAGGGTCCTGCTACTCTTGCTCCTGTCTGAAGCCCTGCTCTCTTCCTTGGCCTCCACCATCTCCCGCGCATCCTGCACTCTCCCTGCTTGTGGTATGTTTTCAATGCATACAGAAGAAACTGTTTTCCTGTCTTCCTGCTAGGAAGGCCCAAGGAGGAGGTTTTCGTGCACTGTTTTGCCAAGACTTTCTGGCTGCTTGTGGAGCTGGTAAGACCTTGCTCAATTCTCAGGTTAAGGCTGGTCAGGTTTCTTCTGTTTCTCTAATCAGCTTAAAACTGGCTTGGTCCCCCATCTGCCTGGCAGCTTAGAGGGCCCTTCACGGACAGCTCTGGGGTGCTTTCCCCATCTCTGTGCAGTGATTTTAGCTTACCACCTCACAGGGAATGGCCAGAAATCTGGGCCTGTTCCAAGGGGTTTGCCTGTTGTTGCCATTTCTCTTATCTGTGACCCTGCCATCAATTGCTGATTCTCTATCACCTCTCAGCTGCTTTCCCATTGGCTACAGTAATGGTCCCTGCAGTGGTCTCCATCCTCTGTGGCCTCAGTCACATGTGACCTTGGTGTTTTCAAGATTACTGTGTTTGGTGCCTAGATAACCCCCCTTGAGTCCATCTGTCTGGGGTACTACAAAGACCCACTCCAACTTTAGTGGAACCCAATCCCATCTCCCATCATTCCCCTCCCATCAGACCACACCTTCTGCTCTACCCCAGTGCTCTCCTTGACATACCGTCCAATTCCATCCACCAGGGGACTTGAACACAGGCCTCCAACTGTAGGCCAGTTGGACCAATAGTCTATTCTGTTTCATGGCCTTGAGTACCTTTTAACATTTCAGAGATTACTCGCAGCATTTTAAAAGTAGTAAGAGTCTCACAAAAGTGTGCACTTATCTCTTCTGCAGAACCAGAGAGTGTGACCCAAAGACCTCTGTATGGGTCTGATGGGGGGAAACGGAGGGTTTCTGCCCAATATGTGATCCCTGCTGGCCTGTTCTTTCATGGTACCTGGGATGCTTAAGGTCCATGGGGATGCTAAGGATTGAACTGGGATCAAGGGCATGGTGTGTGCTCTCTTTCCCAGTCCTCACAACTATAGCTTAAAAATTAGGGCTTAGGGCCAGAGGGGTTAAGGCACTTGACTTGTACACTATTCAATCCCTGGCACCACTCTGGAGCACTGCCAGAATTGACCCCTGAGCACAGAGCCAGAAATGACCCCTGAGCACTACCGGGTGTGGTCTCCAAACAAACAAACCTAATAAAGATATAACTTTTCATACTGACTAGCCTAGGAGGAAAGCCACAAAAATGTCATCTGACTTTAGGAAGAAATAGGACTTTGTAAACATCTAGGGGCATGTCTGAGAACTCAGCAGTGAAAAATGCATCGGATCTGTCAATGACCTGAACTGGCCTTTAGAAAGCCAGATGTTCTTTCCTCTCTTATCTTTGCTCCTCCATACCTGCTCTGTTCTGTCCCTCTCTCTCCAGAACATCCTCAGTGAGAGACACCATCCTCACAAGGATCCCATTGAAGTTGCAGACACCTCGGGAGAATGTCTCATCCCTTCCCCAGTGCTTCCTGCAGAAGGGAGTCTGCAGGGTTTATGGTGAGTCCAGCCTCAGGGCTGAGCCACCCCAGACTCACTGATGACAAATTGGTGCTGAACTTTGGGTGACGCTATTAAGGGCAATTTGTGGTGGAGAAGACAGATGCTCTGGAGGCCATGCTGGCACTAGGGGAGAATAGAGCCGTCCTCCTTCCCACTAGCCAACCCTGTGCCCAGCACGGAGCAAGTGAGTGGACCCAGGGCCCCCAGATCACAGTGGCCTGAGAATCTGGTGATGCAAATGGCACCAAGACCAAGCCATGAAAAATTCATTAAACGCCTGCCTCTCTGTGAGGGAAGTGATGCCAAACCTCATCCATGCTCATCATTAATTTAGACCGAGGCTGGAAGCCTTGGCTCAGAGTTTTGGGTTTCCAACAAATAAGCTCTGCCGTAGCGTCAGCCCATGGCTGTCTGGCAGGTGATCTATGCTGACTCACTTCACTCTGGCAAACCCTCCTTTCAAACTTATTGCCAGTTAACAGATTCTACAGCAGCCCTAACTACACCTTAGAGGACATTTGGGGCTCTGGATTTGCAGTTAGCACCTTTCCCAGCTTAATTACAGCATTATGGATATCTCCACTCCCTCTGTTTACTTTGCCTCATGAGATGCTCGCTGGAAGCCAAGTGCCACCTGCCTAGCTCCAGGGAAGGTTAGAATGAGACCTTTCATCAAGCAGAGAACAAGCTGTCTACCCCCGGGAGAGGCGGCTGGGAAGAGTGGGGCCAGCACCAGGTGGGGAAATTGGCTTTCAATTCCCGGGGAATTCTGGACTCAGGTCTCCATGGAAGAGCTTTCTTTTGTTCTCTGAGTGAAAATAGTAACTCACTGGATTTGAGAGATAGTAGTGCAGGGGTTAAGTTAATTGCCTTGCATATGGCTGACCACAGTTCCAACTCTGGCACCAAATGTGGTCCTCCAAGCACTATCAGGAGAGATTCCTTAGCACAGAGCCAGGAATAGCCCCGGAGTACCAGTGAGTATGGCCCTGGCCAATCTGCACTGCTCTCCCCCACAACCTTCTCTCCTCAACCCCCAAAAAGAGAGTGGATCCCATTATCATTTTGCTATGTGCCTGCTACTTCATTTGGGTCAATTTCCAGGATGGCGCCCCTTGGTCTTGGCCTCTTTATACACTCGACAATGGATAGACCTTTAGTCACATAATCAGCCAGAGATGATCTGAGAGACCAATAAAATAGCAAAGGAAGTATATTCTGCGACTTCCAAGCTAACCCATAGCAAACTCTGAGTCTTTTCACTCTGTTGGTTAGCTTGCCCAGGAGCACTGAGCCACTGTGTTTTGAGAAAATGCCCACTGTCCTCCACAAAGCCTCAGGTGCAGAACAGCAGAGGTTTTGCACCAACAGCCAGCGCTGACTTGCCAGCCATGTGTGAGGGCCAGCTTGGAACGGATGCTCTGGTGCTGCTCCAGCCTACAAATAATTTGACTCCCAGTCTTCCAGCTGAAATCTCTGAGGCTCTGAATCATCTAAATGATCTCCACAAACTGGGGTACAAAATATAATGATTCTTGGTTGAAGTCATTAACTTAGGATGGTGATTTGTTATATAATAACTGATCATTAACATGCTCTGTGTTCTACGTCATTGTTTTATTTACTTAGCACAGCAGCCTGTCAGCTAGACGTGACTGCCCATCATTTTCAAGTTAGGAAACAGAGCAGAGAAAAATCTCTTGATTGCCCATGTTGCTGAATATTCTCTATTTGTCTAGTTGGACTGGAGCTATAGCACAGCGGGTAGGGCATTTGCCTTGCACAAGGCCGACCTGGGTTCAATTCTTCCGTCCCTCTCGGAGAGCTCAGCAAGCTACTGAGAGTATCCTGCCCGCACAGCAGAACCTGGCAAGCTACCCATGGTGTATTCGATATGCCAAAAACAGTAACAACAAGTCTCACAATGGAGATCTTACTGGTGCTCGCTCGAGCAAATCAATGAACAACGGGATGACAGTGCTATAGTGCTACAGAGCTAGTTGGTCCGGTTCAGTTGGCCCCATCCACAGCCTCCCAGTACTTACCCTTCCAGTATTTTGCTCATATTCTTGCAGTTACCTACATCTCTTTGGTTCAGATTTTTCTCTCCACCTCCACACAGGGCCATCCCAACTTGCCAGGAGTTCATGTTTTCAGAAGTAGCCTTTAGGTGTTGAAAAGTATGATTTAGACCTTTTTTTTTTTCTACCTTTTTCCTTTCCTGGCCTCTTTCCAACTTTGTTTTCTTCCTGTGGACCCCTCCTTACTGGTTGCCCCCTCACTTCATGCTGTGAGACTTCCACCTGTGGCCCTTTGGGATACATAGTGCCCCAGCTAAGAAATGTTGATTTAGGGGATTAAACACTCTAGGGCCAGAGAGGGAACAGAGGGATCAAGACTCTTGCCTTGAAAAAGTATAGTAGAGATGGCATCTGCATTTCTATGTTCATTGCAGCACTGTTTACAATAGCCAGAATCTGGAAAAAAACAGAGTGCCCCAAAACAGATGACTGGTTAAAGAAACTCTGGTACATATACACAATGGAATACTATGTAGCTGTCAGAAAACACGAAGTCATGAAATTTGCATATAAGTGGATCAACATGGAAAGTATCATGTTGAGTGAAATGAGTCAGAAAGAAAGAGACAGACATAGAAAGATTGCACTCATATGTGGAATATAATATAATTGAGAAGTGCAAATTTGCAGTGATGCAATTTCTGGCAGATATTTCTGTGGACTTAGTTACTAAAATATTAAAATACAGAAACCCAAAACCGTGAGGCCACTAGGTGCGGTCACTCGACCTCATACCTCTTCATTCTCAGCAATGGAAAACAAATTGTCAAATGCTTCCTTTTCAGCAGGTCTGACTTTAGGGGGGGAGACTCTCCAAACAATAATAGTGAGTTTTGTTGAAATATTGAATGCAATCAACATAAAAGTAAAGTGAAATTTGTCAGTTACACAGGCAAGGGGGGCTAGGGGTGGTGGTGGGGGCTAGGGGTGGGGGGGGTAGGGGCTGGGGGGCTAGGGGTGTGGGGGGACGGGGTGGAGCTATACTGTGATTCTTGGTGGTGGAATATGTGCACTGGTGAAGGGATGGGTGTTCGAGCATTGTATAACTGAGACTTAAACCTGAAAACTTTGTAACTTTCCACATAGTGACTCAATAAAAAAATTAAAAAAAAAAAAGACTCTTGCCTTGCATCTAGCTGACTCCAGTTTGAGTCCCGAGTACCGTACAGGTTCCCCTTAGCAACATTGGAATAACGCTTGAGCATGAGAATAGCCCCTGAACACTGCTGGTTGTGGCCCCCAAACTAAATAAAACCCAAATGAGCAAACAAAAACATATCCAGATTTTTTGGTTTTGCAGTAGATCCCCGTGGATCAGATTTGACATAGTCTCCCTGAGTCCTCTGACTGGATAGCTCCTAGTTGCCTGTCAGAAAAGTAGAAAACTGATTCCCTGTTTCCACAGCCTCTTCTTCCCTGTTGCTCTCTCTATTCCCCAACAGTGGCCCTGCAGATCCTTTCAGATGAACCCCTTGTGTCCTCAAGCTGAGACAGTGAGAGCAGCAAAACTGGAATTTGAGCCAGGTTCTCTCTCCCAAGCTAACTCGAAATGTGACGCCATTGATCTTCACCAGGCCAACCTCTTGAGTGGCAGAGATTCTAATGCTCAAAGGACAGTGGACACAATACTCAATAAAACCTTGGAGTTTCTTGCATTTTGGATTAACCACATTTTGTTCTCCGCATTCGAATGAGAATTCACTAAGTAAATATTCTTTCTGCTGGACTCGTGTTTTCCTGCCATGGTCTCAGACAGCCAGGCTTGTGCTTACCCTCTAGTTTCGTGTTTCCAGGGTCAAAGGGATGGAGTTAGCTAGAGAGCAGAGCCAGTGACTCCATATTTCAGCCCAGTTCCTTTTCACTTTAGAAGTGTGTGAGTTAGATTAGCACAAAGCCCTGGAGAGCTGCCACCCACAGTCACCACATCAGTCAACTGGAATTAAACTCCAAGGCTCATTTTTATCTGCCTTTGAAAACCTCAGAGCCTTTGGCAGTTCCAACAGAGCTACCCAGGAGGATAGAGGCCCTGGAAAAATCTACCTGGCTCTAGAGAAACCACAAGATTTTCATTCTTCTCTCTCCAGAGCCCTCAGCCACCTTGCTCCCTGTCTTTCTGCCCACTCACTTCCCCAGCTGAGCTGATCATTCAGAAACTGTCTCACCTTCAATAGACAAATCCTCTGTCTCCCTGCTTCTCACTGCCTTTGAGGCTCAGAGCAGTGAAACTTCCTAATACCACTTTCAGAGATTACCCATTTCTTCCTAGATATAGAAAGAAATGAGTAGGATGACCATAACATTTGTACTCATCTAATAGACTCTTCATTTAAGTTTTTATATTGAAAGTCCCAATATCATCTTCCAGAAACCTAAGAGACAAAGTAGATGTTTTTGGGAAAAAATTTTGGGGACACAGCACATGAAAACCTCTTCTGGAATGTTAACAATGCGAGTTAGCATATTCAAGACTCAGCTGTATCCCAAAGTTAGGAAACTAATTTTAACCTAGCTATTTTCCAAAAATATATGAATGCACATGACTCCCACTTTCTAAAACACACCTTTTAACATCTGATAGAGCACACATATTCTGTGAAACTGCTTGCAACTGTTATCCTAAATATCAGAGTTATTGCTAAAAGAAACACAATGTTCTCTCTGAAACCATTCATTCTGAGTCTTTTATGTTCATGAGGGATTTTTGTTGTTATTGTTTTTTAACTTTTGGGCCACACCCAGCAATGATCATGGCTACACAGTCAGGAATAATTCCTGAAAGTGCTCAGGGGAATATACGGGGCACCAAGAATCGAACCTGGTTTGGTCACATGCAAAGCAAGCACTCTACTTGCAGTACTATTGAGTTTGTGAGATCTTAAAACAGACCAAGTCACTGTCTACTGAACCTGCCGGAACACTAAACATATCTAAATGAATTTAAGACTAAGTCGTAAGAAGTCAAGTATAAATGATTACAGTTGTCTGCTACTGTCACTGCCTAAAAACTCTGACCTGTAACTTTGCTAAAGAAGAGCAGATAGAGGGAACTTCCAGCAACTGTGACTATTTGGGCAGCAGAGAGTAGACCCCAAGCTGAAGGTCATGCCACACATATATGTATTAGGTACACTTTTGGCAACAATACCTGAGCTGAAGAGCAAGCAGCAACATCAAGCTCCAGAGGAAGTTGGGCCAGAAAGCATCCCAATGATGGTTTCATGGCTGTTCTGAATGGGTCTTGGTTGGATGAGTTGAACTTGACATCCCCACCTTGATTGGGCCTTGGTTACAACCACAGTCCCTACTTACAGGCGATCCTGCACTGGGGAGCAGCTCACCATTGTGTCCACTCAGTAACATTTCATAAGATTCAAAGCTATGAGGCTTCCATGCTTTGACCTCTTTTAAAGTATCAGTTGGCAATTCCGTCAACCCTTTATTGATTTGGGAGGTTGATGAATGTATTTTCTTTTGGAGCTGACCTTTCAATACTAAACAGGCAAATTTGCAGAGACTCCCAATCAAAGCACCCCTTTGTGTAGTCATTAGGGAATGTTGACTGTCTCAGGATTCAGTACGATCGACCATATCCACACAGTGACTCATTGAGGTTTTGCAAGAGTTCAAGATGCCGCTCTGTCTAATGTTCATTGATTTAAAGAAGGCCTTTGATTCTGTTGAGACTGAAGCAATTGTCGAAGCCCTATCCAAACAAGGCATTCAAACTCAGTACATCAGGGTCCTCCATGAGCTGTATTATGGATTCACCAGCAGGATCTCACCATTCTACAAGGAAGTGATCATCGACATAAAGAGAGGGGTTCAGCAGGGCAACACCATTTCACCGAAACTCTTCAGTGCCATCCTCAAAAATATCATGCGATGACTGGAATGGGAAGGAACGAGAGTGAAGATAGACGGTCGGCAATCACGCCACCTCTGCTTTGGTGATGACATCTCGTTTTAATAACACCAAACATTAGCCAAGCGGCATGAATGCTGGCCAACTTCAACCGTGAATGTGGAAAGATCGGACTACAGCTGAATCTCATGAAGACAATGTTCATGAGAAACAGACTAGTTCTTGACATTCCATTTGCTCTCAATGGAGTGAACATCTCCGAATGCAGCAATTATGTGTACCTAGGTTGAGAACGCAACATGACAAATGACCTGGCACCTGAGCTGCACAGGAGCAAGAGAGCAGCACGGAACACCTTCAGGTATCAAAGAAGTTGTTAAACCTTTAGCTCTGGGCACATGTTTTCTATTCCATTGTTCTTCCTGCATTAACATATACCTCAGAGACCTGGGCCATACAAAAACAGGAGAAGAACGCTATTCGGGCCTCCCAAAGAGGAATTGAAAGAGCTATGCTTAGAATATCACATTTCACTCAAGTGAGAGAAGGAATCTGGAGTTCCAAACTTCATCAATGATTGAGAATCAGGGAGCCTGTCTCGTTTGTCAAGGCATCAAAAATCAGATGGGCCGGACATGTAATGTGATTTGGAGACGACTGCTGGACTAGAACTGTTACTGACCAGATTCCACAGGACGTCAAAAGAACTTGTGGCCCCTCACCTATGAAATGGCCAGACTTCTTTGTCAAGACACTGAACCAATAGTTTGAGGCTCTTCGTGTTCCTTGAGATAGCAGATATCATTGGTTATATTAGCATGCGATAGGGACAAATGGAGATATTACTGGCACCCACTCAAGCAAATTGATAAGCAATGGGGTGACAAGTGATACGAGTGATTCGTGACTGTCTCTCTCTCAGAAGGGCCATTACCATCCCAACCAGTTAAGGGACTCTGCTTACTCCTCTTTTTTTCATCATAATAGATTTCTGTCCCCTTCTCTGTAGCTAGCTTGCTGGTTTCCCCAACCTTATTAGACATCGATAACAGCCCTACTCCTTTGTGAATACGTGGTGACATCCATGAACTGTAACAACAGATTGGTTCCCCATGTCTGTTGCCTTCCATTTTGGGTGCAGCCAAAAGGAACAGAGAGAGGTTGGGGTACTTTCTTCCCCACACTCCCTCTGTCCCTACTTGAGGCAATGACTGACTTCTCTATCCAAGGCCATGGCTCCCATTAGCTGTTTTGCCCTGGGCTACAATACTCCTTGCTTCCAGTAATTTTGCTGCTTCACCTCCAGACCTAGGTAGAGGTAGAGTGACAGCCTCCACTCTACCTCTACCTATGTGTTGGGCTCTTGCCTTACACATAAGCAACCCAGGTTTGCTTTCTGGCACCTGATATGTCCCCCATACCTCTCCAGGAGTGATCCCTGAGTGCAGCCAGGAATAAGCTCTGAATACCACTGGGTGTGGCTACCAAACAAACAAACCAAAGAAATGTTTGGAGAAAAAAAAAACCACCTTAGTATCATTGTTGACAACAAACAAGCAAACAAAAAGCCTTAACCCTTCTAAAAGCTCCTAAAGAAGGTATCATTATTCTACAAATTCTGCAGGGGTGACAGTGATGGATCAGCGAGGATAATGGAATAATCTGGAACTCTTGGCACTTCTCACAGCCTACCTCACTTCCATAGGGCAAGCAACCAGTGCACTAGGAGGAGAGCAGGAAACCAGATTCCTGAGGCCAAAAGGCATCTAGAGATCTTCCCTTTTCAATCATCCTCCAAAATACCACAGCAGAACTGCCCTTGGGTTCTGGGGTGGGGTAGGACAAACATTCTTCTTCTCTCAGAGCCCAATTTTCTGTGACCATGTGTATGCCTGGACTGTCCATGTCCTTGCCTCCCCACAGCTGGTAAGAAAGACTTGTCACTGGGTTGTGGAGATGTGACACAACACATGTGGGCTCTCAGCTGCGTTGCGCTGTTTGTAACGGTACACATTAATAACCCTCTCCAACTTCCCATTTCCTCACATGAAAATGGGAACAAATATGGATTTCAGAGTCCCAGTGAAAGGCAGCCACAAAGAAATACCTACTTTAGTGGCTTGTTGCCGTAGGGGCGGCTTAGTAGACATCAAATCCTACACCTTCTCCTTGCACTGTTCTTGACATGGCCTTCCGGAGAACATAGTTTCTTTAGGTGGAGGGCAAGTGGAAAGCCAGGCTCCACAGTTGCTACCCAGCATGGCTTTGGGTATTATATCACAAACACTTCAGGCTCTGTGTGAGGCCCTGTCAGCAGTAGGCGAGAGCCATCATCTGTCAGGTCACATCTGTGAGAGAGCTTCAGAGATCATGGCACCTGGTCAGACTGAGGTGATCACCTTGAGCCCTGTGGAGTGAGAAAATCTCACAGGAATATAGGAGGAAGGCCAAACACTTGGAGGGGTTAGTCCAGAAATAAGCAATGCCTCCTTTTAATCCACAGAGCTCTGACAAGTTTCCTGAATGGAGCCAGAGGGTGGTGATACAGGTGATCACCTGCCCCCCAGGCTGCCCAACTGGCCGGCCGGTAAGGTATAAAGCATCAGGCTCAGGAAGAGATAGAACTAGTCATAGTTCAGTAACAAAAGGCACACACCTAGAACTCGACCATCAAGGGACCTCCAACATTCATCCCAGTTCCTTCAGAGAGAGTGAAAGAGAGAGAGAGAGATTCAAGTAGCAAGAACCACCGAAGGTTCTCTACTGGTATTGAAGAGGCTTGGGTAGTCACTCTCAAAGTGGCCTTCTCCTGCTGAGACAGATGGAATCCAATTCTTAGAGATAGATCTAAGAATTGGAAATGAGCCTGAAACCCAACACCTGTATGTGAAAAAAAGCCGTTTCTCTAGCCCAGTGGTCTTCAGTCACAGGCCACGCAGCTGGAAAAAAGGCTAAAAGCCCCAGTTTGAGATGTCTCATTGACATCTGCTCTTGGCTGTTTAAAACAGTCAGAGGTGCTTCCACCTTCATGAGGACAAACATTCCTCGTGTTTGTAGAGCTTTCTAGAGCTTCTTTGGGTCAGTTCCCCAGCTGTGTCAGGCTTTTGAATATTTTGTCCCTTCTGCCTGGACAACCCCTAAGGGCCTTTCTTCCCTTTTCATCTTTAGATTGCAAATTCCTTACACTCTCTGGAGTCTCCATCAACCCTCAGATTGGCATGTGCTCACAGTTGTCTCTCCAGTCATTGGCGTGTGCTTTTCCCCTGGGGCTGATCACCAATGGGATGATTCGTAAGATAATTTACCTCTGGCCTTGTTTCTCTACCTTTCCCTAATGTAGTCCCATTCTGACCTTGTTTTGTGCCATGGCACCCTAGTCCTTTACACAATTTTCACGTTGGTCTTCCTTGAAATATCCTGGGGACCCACAGGGAGTCCATCTGGCCCTTGCTCAAGAAACGCTGGGCCAAGGCATGAGCTCTGAGAGGGCAGAGAATGTGTCTGCTCTCTTCCCCACTTTATCCCCACCATCTGTTGGATTCCTCAGGTGCTAGCTGAGGAATTGTTGCTGTTATATTAAATCTACTTAAATTGCTGTTCTATTAAATCCCTGGATCCTCAAAGTCACTTCCATCTTTATTGTCTTCATCTCTCAGACAAGGCAGTAGGCTCAGAACGTACACATGCTAGGATGCCCAAAGCCAGACCGCCGGGGAAGTGTATTGCAGATGCATAAGTCCCTGGATATTGCACATGGAATCTCTCAACATTCCTAGGTAGCACAGCCAGGCCTCACTTCAACACCAACTCCCTATTGGATGCATGTGGGCAGGAGGCCACAGAAGAGCTGAATTTTGGCTTAGATTGCAAGACCTTGGGGAATGAGTTCTCAAAGTCAGCTGGCAGACTTGTTTTAGGCACCCCCAAACCCGATATCTGCCAGGAGAGCTTGTGCCAAGTCTAAATGCTGGCCCCACTGGAAGACATTTAGCTCTGGCTCTGCATGTTAGAGGGGACTCCAATACAGTCCTTTCAACAACCACCCCAATGTGCCACTGCTCAGTTAGCATGAAAACCCTCAGTGCGAAGGTGTGAGGCTCCAGTCAGCTTTTGCTGTTTAAGCACAGTACCTGGCTGGCAGGGAAAATGCTGATGCTCGCATTAAAGAAAAGCAAAACTAGCCTTTCATGCAAAGGAAAATGTGCCCAGCTCCAGACAGACAGCAGGAGAGTGTCTTGAGTCTCCTGGCTACCTCCTTAGTGCCAGAATCTAGGAACAGGTGGTCCTCGCGGGAAAGCTGACAGGCTCCAGAATCAGCTTGTAAATAAGTCATCCTGCACAGCTGGGGCCCAGCCTCATAAATATTGCCCAGCTGTGATTAAACCATCCACTCGCACCACATTATCTCGCTGCTTTATTAGGGTACTAAATAACCATGAGGCATGCTTGCCTGTTCTCTACAGCAGCTGTCCTTGTGAAGTACAATGTTCTGTCCAGGTGACACCTACCCAGGCAGGCAAGAAAAAACATTCAAGTCCATTAAACATGGTGTCAAGCTACTTACTACATGCTAGGCACAAAGGTAGAGGTTGGCACATTATGGCGAATGAGATTTTGGGATGTCAGAAGGTATGCATGTCTAATGCAAGAAGTGAAGGGAAGGGAGAGAGGAGTGTGGAGGGGAAGGAAGCTAGGCACTGTTGTCATTTGCCTTTATTTGAAAACACAAGTGTCGGAGAGCAAGTAGAGCCTGACTCTGGCAGGGGGGTCAGACTCCTTCACTCACCTTTGGTGGAAACTCAAATACAGACAGAGAATGGAGACACTTGGTAGGAGGAGAGAG
The DNA here is from genome assembly GCF_027595985.1 of Sorex araneus. NCBI lineage: Eukaryota > Metazoa > Chordata > Mammalia > Eulipotyphla > Soricidae > Sorex > Sorex araneus. The sequence continues at coordinate 69,989,800 of NC_073305.1, read as the reverse complement.
GGAAGGGAACAGATGCGGATTGAGGGCTGGGAGCCCTGAAAGCTGCAGGCAGTAAGCAGAAGTCACACTGCCCACTGGACTGGGTAGGAGCACATAAGTTTGGCTTTCTCTGGTAGGTCCCAATCTGGAAGAAGAGCCAAAAAGAGGGGATGCAATGACTCATTCCTAATTAGGTCCTGGCCATTTGGGGCTGACTATCACAGGGGTTATTGTCGGGCTTCCTGGATTTAGAGAAAGCCTGACTTTCTGGACTGTGAAAGTTGATAGGGGAGGATCATTTAGATGTTTCTAACATCATTCATGGACATACAATACAGATAGAGATGCCAGGGACAACCAATGCGAAGCATCTTGTTTGTCCTGTCATGGAATAGGGCCAGACCACAGGATTTTCCAGGCCTTCTACCGACCGCAGGATGAAAATTCTTTATCCAACCTGGTTCATTGGGCTGGCTACTTCTGATTGTGAGTCAGACTAATATTTTTATGCACAGTGTGGCCATTGTCCACTTGAAGACTTCATCTGTCGGGGTGCTGCCATAATGAAGTACTCAGACTTAATGACTTGGCCTGAAAGTTGTATTCTCTCACAACTTTTAATACTAGAGATCCAAAAGGAAGGTGCCCTTGGGAATGCACTCTCAGTCAGCTTCAGGTTGTGTCAGCAATCCTGGTTGTTCCTTGGTCACCTTCTCTCTATGCCTCTGAACTCACAGGACCTCCTTCTCTCTCAGGATGTCTGTTCCTTTACTTTGTTTTGTGGCCACACTGCTATGCTCTGAGCTTACTCCTGGCTCTGAGGAATCACTCCTGGCAGGGCTCAGGGGAACCACTTGTGGGGCTGAGTATAGAACCTGGGCCGGCTCCATGTAAGACAAGTGCCCTAAATGCTGTACCATCTCTCCGCTGTGACCATCCCCTTCTTAGAGGAACACCAGCCCCACTGGATTAACTATGCATCCTGATTCTATTATGATCTTTTCCAAGCTTGATTAACTTTACAGAGACCCTACTTACAAATGAGGTTACACTTACAGGTATTCCTGTGTGTATTTTAGGGGAACAGTGTTCCACCCTTAACCAAGGTAGGAAGAAAAAAATACAGGATTCTGAGGCAGAGTTCAGGAAGAACATGGGAGGGAACATCATAGAGAAGGGTCCAGGCTGGGCTTGCAGGATCTATGAAGGCTTTCATCAAAGTCGAGACCCCAGGAAGGAGGAGGTATTATTTGGGTGAAAAAAAAATGAGTTTCCAAAGCCTATCAGCAAAGGGCGAGAAAGGAGAGCGCATGGTACCTATATGAAATTCCATCTAGTTCAGCCTGGCTGGAGCATAAAGAATGAGCGAATAATGACGAGAGAGGATCAGTGGGGCTGGGAACTGAGACATCTCTGAACAGACATGAGGGATAGATGACGGGGAGGCCATAGGATCGTTTTGGTTTGATTTGGTTTGGTTTTGGTTTGGGGGGCACACCTGGAAGTGCTCAGGACTTACTCCTGGCTTTGCAACCAGAGATCACTCTTGGTGGTGCTCAAGGGATGTATGGGATGCCGGGTCAGCAAATCCAGGTCAGCCACGTGCAAGGGAAGTCTGACTGTATTATCTCTCTGGATCCCAAGTAATTTTTATTTGCAGGAATAACTGGTTTCTTGTGTTTTGCTTTGTTTAGGTGGGGAGGCCTCTCAGGGGTACTCAGGTCTAGGGGCCTCTTCAGGTTATGGGCCTGGCAATTAAGTCTTTACCCAGGCAATGCAGCACTGCACAGGCTCAGAAGTGATGGATGGCCCCCAGGGATATAGCTAATTTAGGGGTCACAGGGGTCACCAGGGCCACCCCTGGACATGCTGTTACAGGGATGCATTCAGGCTTCACACACACCCACCAAGTCTGTGCTCCAATCTCTTCAGCCATGTCCCTAATCCTAGGATTTTTTTTTTTTGGCTTTGGTATCTGAGTCATTTTTCAAATGTACAGCCACACCATGAAGCATGGAGATGTGAAAAAGACCTGGTAGCAAGCCTCCAAAGCTGATACCAAAGTAACAGGATATTTGTACAATTGATCACCTCATAGCCTACACTGGTCATGGAACAAAAGTGCACTCTGTACCTGCTCTATAAATTAGGATAATCTAGCATGGAATCTCTTCTGTCAAATAGTCTCTTCAGATAAGAATGTATCAATAAGGTATGATTTGGAAAACCCTTCCCTTTGAAAAATCACAGGGCTTGACAAATTAGCTATCATTTTTCTCATAGATGGAACCCAGAAACGCCTGGCATGGTTTCTTTACAGACTTCAGGGAGCCAAGCCCCTTCTATCCTTTGTATTCACAGAACATCACCTCAGACCTGTGATGCTTTAGGAATTCCGGTTGTCTGTCAGTTCCATTCCAGGAAAGAGGAGGAACAAAGGGGCCGGTCTTGGAAGAACTTTGCTGGGAGTTTAGAGTACCCCAATCCTGTTGACTTATTCTCCACTTCAACCCAGCTTAGGGGTACCAGGAGCTGCTAGACAGTATTCAGCAGAGACCACAGTGGACTAATGCTTGTGTTTGAGCCCCTAGGACATGCACGGGACCATGTACTAATGACTCCAAGTGTACTGTGATTGTATTGGTGGAGCTGGGTTTTCAGAAGGGCAACCAGAGGTACAGCTCAATCTCCACTTCCCACTGAGCGCAGGCAAATGTTAGGGAAGGCCAACCAGTAGAAACAATGGTATCTCAGAATGTAATGAAAGTCCTAGGGCAACCCAAGCAGGCAGACTGAAAGGGTTCCTTGCAAAGAATTTGCTGACAAAGAATTAGTTTTGAAAACAAGCCAGGTGATGAGACTTAAAGTTGGATAGAGCTTATTCAGAGTCTCCCAGACTTATGTGGCCTACTGCCCTTAGTCAGAAAAAAATCATTCCAGAACCAGAGAGTTAGTAGAGGAGGTAAGGTACTTGTGTGGCATGTGGCAACCCTAGTTCAATCCCTGGCACAGCATACAGTTCCCCCAAAGACTGTCAGGATCCCCAAAGACTCCCACAGCATACAGTTCCCCCAAAGACTGTATCCCTTAAGCATAAAGCCGGAAGCCAGCCCTGAGCACAGCCAGTATAACTCAAAACCAAAGAGGAATAACATTCAACACTCCCCACCTGAAATCTACCTTCTTTAAGTCAACAAACAGAAAACGTTCCTCCCCAATTGCACTCGAGACCACTACCACCCCCTGGCTCCTTCCAGTGACTCCTTTGGGCTGGTATAACCCACTTTGGAAACAGGAACTTGGATTATAGAAGCTCATGCATCAGGTTAAAGAGCTGGATGAACTGTAGGGTGGACATGGGGGTCATGGAAAAGTGCAGTTGATGCAAGTTGAGTTTGATATGATACAAACTGAGTCCCAGAAGTGCAGTGTAACAGCAGCATGTAGGAATACATGGGGCAGAATTGCATTTCTGAAAGAGGAGGCTCCTTTCAATGCACTTGAACTTCTATCCCTTGGAATCTTCACTGGCTTTACCCATAGCTGACAGGTGCCTCCTCTCTTCCCTCCTCCCCGAGAATCAGGTATTCAATCCCTTATTCTGAAATTCTGAAAGCTTTTGAAGATGTAATTATTTTTTGAAGTCCATTTGATGGCCAGAGTTGAACCTGCAGAAAATTCAGTGAACTGCAAAACCCTGACCTCTTCTGGGAGAGGTGATTAGTGGCTGGTTTAGCCCTCTGACTGTAAAGATATCAATGTTTGTCTGTGCAGGGCTATTAATGGACTTGATGATAGGTGTTGTGTAATAGGTGGTATGTGTGTAATTTTTTTTCTCCCAAATATCCCCCAAATCCTAAAGTTCAGGATGTCTGGCCCAAGACTTTCATTTAAGGAATTGTAGTCGCTACATAGTTAATCCTGGAAGAGAGTTTGCTGTAATGAGGGGGTTGCTTTTAGAGGCTGTTATGATGGATAAAAGGAAAATCTTGGGTGTAGCAATCAACTTAGGGGATATGTTTTTGTGGATTACAGAGGCTATAAAATAAATAAGTCCAAAGAGTTTCACGTACCTTTGTGGATGATAAATCCATGGGGGTTTAATGAGAAGGACTTGGGGATACCCAGGAAACACTCATTAATTTTTATAAAATTAGTGTTCTAGAGGAAATCTACCATCTACTTTCACAAGGTCACTGGCCTTATTATTATTATTTAAGATAATAATTTATATTTGTATGATACTTAGGACTAGAGTGATAGCACAGTGGGTAGGGCGTTTGCCTTGCACGCAGCCGACCCGGGTTCAATTCCTCCGTCCCTCTTGGAGAGCCTGGCAAGCTACCGAGAGTATCCTGCCCACAAAGCAGAGCCTGGCAAGTTACCTGTAGCGTATTCAATATGCCAAAAACAGTAACAACAAGTCTCATAATGGAGGCGTTACTGGTGCCCACTCAAGCGAATCGATGAACAACAGGACGACAGTGCTACAGTGCAGTGATACTTTAGAGTATATCAGATGCTTTTGCAAATGCATTCTCCTTAAGTGCTTCCAACAAATAAGATGGATGTGTATATTAGCATTCCTAATCTACAGACACAGACCCAAAACAGAAGGCAGTAAGTGACCCATCCAAAGTCATTTAGGTAGTACCATTGTTATGCCAGAATTTCAGTTCCCCAGTTGTGGAGAGACCAAGTCTACATATGACAATGCAAAAGCAAAGGAATTTTATTGCTAGCTCGAGCTAGGATCCGAGACTCATCCAACGCAGTGGAGTCTTGACAAGGACCCTGACTCCAAGTCACAAGCAGTTTATATATGTTCCATGCTTGAGCAGCACTATGATAAGAGTGATCAAGCAACAGTTGTCAGCAATTAGGCAACATCTGATAACAGTCAGTTTCTGGTTGTTCCAAAAAATGGACATAGTAACACTTAGTTTTTGGCTGTTCCAAAAATGGACCTAGTGACCCCTCATGACCAGTCAGATGGTCTAGCAGTTCCTTACCAGAAATTGCAAGTTTGGTTTCTAAGAAACAGAAACTTAGGCCTAACCAAAACTTAACATTAACTGTGACCTGTCATGGCTGCAGTCTGCTTTAGGTCTGGACCTTGGGTACCTAACACTATACATGGTTTGAATTACTTCTGATTCTGAGAGGTATGCACTCCATCACCCCCCAACACCCCTCAGCAAGCAGTAACATTCTTGACTGAAGGGTTACAAGTTACAAACTTTAAACTATGTATTATTAATGGGTAGCATGATGAAATTCATCTCACAAGTTCGTCCAACTCATTGACTGTGGCTGTGGGTTTCAAATCTTTGGTTTCCCGTTATTCATAATTACCAAGACCCAAGATAGACCACAGTTGATGGTTTCTATTTCGAAGGGTTTTCTTTTCCCTTCTCCATTGAGTCATCAATGAAAGATGGATTCTGTGTTACTGGTGTCAGACACTGTAGGATACTGAGGCAGTTTCATGAAGGCTCATGTGCTTTCCTCAAGGAATGAAGAAAAATATTTCAGTTCTGTCCCAATTGTATACAAGCTGTATGATAGGATGATGCTGTACAATCATAAGCTTGAAGAGTGATATGGAATGGCTAATTAAGAATCACAAAGACACTCACAACCTGAACTTTCTCAAACAGATCATGACTAGCAGGAAAGGGGAAATTGCTCAAAAGTTTGGGGTTCAGAATCATAACAGTCATTGTCCAAACTCTTGCTACCTAGGTGACACAAAGGGAGGTATTTAGCTTACTTAAACTCTGTTCTTTTTATTTGTTCAGGAAATAAAAGAGGGCGGTGTGTGTGGGGGGGGTTTGTAATATTAGAATACAGCAGAAAAGAAGGCAGCAGAGATCCATAGTTACTAGGAAGCTCTCAGGAAACAGACTCAACCACTGGAACATGAACTTGACCTGGAAGTCCTTTTCTTTAGTAAAAAAAAAACAAACAAACAAAAAACAAGTTACAACAGTAGCAGTGCCCAGATAGAAGGTGTGACAGGGATAGCGCTGACACAACCTATCTCTTAAATCCTTCACGTCAAGATAGAATATTTGAAACAATGGCAATTGAGAAGGAATAGCTTTCGGCAAGGTTATAGGAGTAAATGGTAAAATGCCAGAAAATGCTAACAATGAGGACATTTTCTCTTTGAACGTGGCACCAATGCATACATTGTGGTAGTGTGGAGACATGCAGTGGGATTATACACATGGGCACATGGATTCCATAAAGCCAGAATAAACTGTGTGGTAACAGGGAAAAGGTAGAATCTCATGGGATCCCTTCAGAAGGATATTGAAGCCTACAAAAGTAGATCTTGGATGACAGAAAGAAAGAAAGAAAGAAAGAAAGAAAGAAAGAAAGAAAGAAAGAAAGAAAGAAAGAAAGAAAGAAAGAAAGAAAGAAAGAAAGAAAGAAAGAAAGAAAGAAAGAAAGAAAGAAAGAAAGAAAGAAAGAAAGGAAGGAAGAAAGAAAGGAAGGAAGAAAGAGAACTAAACTGTATTTCTTTTTATTTTTCTTTTTTTAACTTTTATTGAATCACCGTGAGGTAGTTACAAGCTTTCATGTTTGGGTTACAATCTCACAATGCTCAAACACCCATCCCTCCACCAGTGCACATTCCCCACCACCACTATCTTGGATGTACCCCCCCTTTCCCGCACTCCCCCTGCGTGCATGGCAGACAATATTCCCCATACTCTCTCTCTACTTTGGGGCATTATGGCTTGCAACACAGACACTGAGAGGTCATCATGTTTGTTCCATTAACTACTTTCGGCATGCATCTCCCATCCCAACTAGTTCCTCCAGTCATCATTTTCTTAGTGATCCCTTCTCTATTCCATCTGCCTTTTCCCCTCCACTCATGAAGCAGGCTTCCAGCTATGGGGCTATCCCCCTGGCCCTTGTATCTACTGTCCTTGGGTGTCAGCCTCATGTGATGTTATTCTATACTCCACAAATGAGTGCAGTCCTTCTTTTTTATTTTTATTTATTTATTTATTTTTGCTTTTTGGGTCACACCTGGCTATGTACAGGGGTTACTCCTGGCTCTGCACTCAGGAATCACCCCTGGCGGTGCTCAGGGGACCATATGGGATGCTGGGAATTGAACCCGGATCGGCCACATGCAAGGCAAACGCCCTACCCGATGTGCTATTGCTCCAGCCCCAAGTGCAGTCCTTCTATGTCTGTCCCTAAACTGTATTTCAAAGAAATTCAGATCTACTACTAGAAAAGCCAGTAAGCTCTGTTACAGTAACAAAAGAAAACACAAAGGACTGTTGAAGTTGCTTCAGAGCAAAATGGACACTGGCCAGTCATTTTCCTGTTGCGAATAGTGAGGTCCAGCAGATCAATCCTAGGAAGCTGCAAGACTTCTCCAGAGGGTGTTACTGGTGTCTATGTCAGCCTATGGCTGCCTAATGCCGTACATTCTTTAGGGACTCTTGACCATCACCACTTTTATGCCTTGATCAGGAAGAATAGGAAGCAAGCAAGTGTGTTTTCTGGTAATTGGCTTGTTTGTCAGAACTCATTTAAGACTGATTAAAAATAGACACATGGACAGGTTAAGCTGAAGTCAAAGTATTTCTGTGCAATCTCTTCTAACACATATTTCTTTTTCTTTATTAGTTGAAAAGGTGTCTTTAGTTTTGTCTTCCCAGAACATTAATAAACCAATAAGAAGCAGAGTTTATTCTATTCTTTTAATCTCATGATGATAAATCACCAGGTTTCTTGCCATCAGTTTTTACTTTGTGTCCCCAACTCTTTTTGGTATTCAAGAAATATTCCACTTTATTATCATTCTTTGAGATACTGACAAGCTGATTTCAATACAGTTGAAGGCAAGTATTGCTAAAAAGGTTTTATCTTTTCTATTGTGTGTAGTGGTTAAGGATAGCTAGACAAACATCAAGATTGAGAGGCTTTTTAAAAAGGTGAGTCAGTTATTGTACTTTTTAAATTATTTCTTCCACTGCTACTGCAGATACCTCAATTCTATTGTGAGAAAACTGTTAAATACTTCTTGGGATCATAGGGATAGTTAAACAGTTTAGGCACTGGCCTTGCACCTGGCCAACCCTGACTGGGTCAGTCCCCAGCACCACATATGGTCCTCTGAGCCCTACCAAGTGTCATTCTTGAGTTTTGTACAGAGCCAGGAATAAGCCTTGAGCACTGTCCAGTGCAGCCCCAAAATGAAAAGACAAAATAAAATATCAACTACTCTTACCACCCCTCTTCCCCAGCTATTTCTCATCCTGTCAGACTTAACACTAGATCACTAAGTAAGGGGGTTGCTTCATTCCAGTGAAGCCTACTCATTAAGCCTCATGCACAGAGACATTAAGTGATCACCATTCAGATAATTCATTTGAAATGTCTTATCATTTATGAGAAAAAGTTTGAGAACTCTGCCTAATGTACCGGGACTTCTGTGTTCTACAGAACCTATTCAAGTCACTAAGCTTCTCCAAATGTTCAGGGAGGGTCAGGAGGGGTAGTGTAGTGAGTAGGGCACTTGCCTTGCATACAGCTGATCTGGGTTTAATCCCTGGCACCACAAACGGTCCCAGGAGCAACACCAGGAGTGATCCCTGAGTGCAAAGCCAGGAGTAAGCCCTACACATCACCAGATATGATAAAGAAAAACTATTGCCAAATATTCATGGAGTAGCTTCACTATGGAAGGTACCTGTGATAGGACCTGTCTCCGTCTATACCTCTCCTACTGCCAAGACTGAAGAGTGACATGATTTTATTTTATAATTTTTTGGTTTGGGGGCCACAATTGACAATGCTCAGGAGTTACTCCTGGCTCTGCATTCAAGAGTCACTCCTGGTGGTGCTCGGGGGAATATGAATGCTGGGGATGGAACCTGGGTTGGCTGTGCCTTACCCCCTATACTCTCTCCAACACCAATTTTACTTTATTTTTAATATTTCTTTATTAAAGAATTGTGTTTGTATTTGTATTTCCCCTCTCCCTTTCCTCATGATGAGCATGTTTTTGTCTCTTCACTTAATGACACTTTCACACAGTGCCATGAGCTCATGCCTCCGCAGAGCAACTCTGGGCACGTACTTGCATCACAGAATGCAGTGACTTTGCTGTTGCTTATGGGCCTGGTATTTGGGCCCACGCTCTGTAAGTGGTGCTCTGATATTCAGCAAGTCACTAAACTTCTTCAAGGACTCAGTTTCCTCTGTGATAAGAAGAGGAAATTAGATGGAGAACAAGAGGAGAAGATGGCAATCTGGGGAATTTCTAGAAAAGCACACCCAGACCCCTGCCTCCTCTCCTCCAACTTCTGCAGTGTGAGGACTGAAGTCAGGCCTAGGAATTGTGTACTGTTTTGAACTTCATGATGAAAATGTCCGAATAGAAAAAATAGTGACAATGATGACTTCCACCCCTAATGCACATCACCCATTAATACTCCTCCACCATGCTGTCATTTGATCCTTCTCTCCTCTATCAGACCCTCTCCCTTCACTCCTCCAGGCACACCTCACCTCCTTCGGGAGCCTTGAGTGGTATCACCCAACAACTGTGTCCAAGTTTGCTCACGCTTCGGCTCCTGGGAGCTTCGGACAGAAATGGGAAAGCTGGAGGTCCGTGGGAAAAGCCGTTTTCTCCGGCCATGTCCTACCTGGTGAATTACCAAATTCCTCTCCCTCGTAGGCTCAGCTCATGGCAGAAATCCTCAGACACCACACTCCTGTCTGTGCAGCCCACCCCTCACCAACCCTCCCCAGGTACTTTTTTTTTTCTTTTTGGGTCACACCCAGCGATGCTCAGGGGTTACTCCTGGCTTTGCACTCAGGAATTACTCCTGGCGGTGCTCAGGGGACCATATGGGATGCCGGGGATCGAACCCGGATCGGCCTCGTGCAAGGCAAATGCCCTACCCGCTGTGCTATCGCTCAGGCCCCCGATCCCCAGGTACTTTCTTGACATGTGACATTATTTTTTTGGGTAACCTTCCCAACCCTCTTTATTCCTGAATATTCCAAAGAAAAGCCCAAGGCACCTCAAAGGCTAATACCACACTGAGCACAGTATCACCTCTCACAGGCCACTCTACACTTCAGTTGCTCCATTTGCATCTCATCCATTAGGTAGCCCACCTTGAAGGTCTTCCCAACTCGAATCGTCTCCCTCTTGGATAGGTGAAGAACTCGGCTTATAGACTAGAGCCCATCTCCACCTGGTGGCGGGAAAGCCACCTGGTCTGTGTTCAGGAAGTGAGAGCCTGGCTGGGTGTGTGAGATTAGAGCCTGGGAAGCTGCCTTAGCATATCTGTGAAGTCAGGTGTTATGCTTAGTGCGGTCACATTAAGAGGTCAAACCAGGCAAAAACCCTACCCAAATAATTGTCTTTTTCCCTCAGGAGATAGAGCCGCCTGTAGGTCAGGCCGGATTCCCACACAGAGAGCATCATGGCTTCCTCCCAGTCTCTGGAAAGAACAGTCTCCCATCCATATCTGAGGGAGTTAGTTCCCTCTTTTGAGTCTTACCTTAGATCAAACTTGTAATTATATATGCATCAACTTTGAATATTCAATTAGGTTGGGCTTTTTTCTTTCTTTCTCACAGTTTTAAGATCAGAAACATCCGTGAACTACACTCCTTGGGCCTCTCCCAGAAAGAGGCACGCCATGGAGCCGAGCCAGTTGGAAAGCGCCTGGTTGGCAGGAGGGAAGCCGCAGCCCGCAGCTGCTCCTCAGAGGCTGCATCTGACAGGTTACTGCCCATCTCTGTCTCTGGGATAGTGACTGCACCTCTGCCCTCATTCTTGCAGCTTTCGTGCCCCTGGGGGAGTTTCTAGAAACATTTTCTTGTTCATTACCCTAAATTACAGTCCTGGATGAGGTGTCTGGCCAAGAAATCTCTGTTCAAATGGAAAACAGCAGAAGCTGGCTGAGGATCAAAGCCTCTCATTTCTTAAAGACAGTCGCCAAGGCATTGGATTGGGCATTTGAGAGATTGGCGCCAGGCAACATTGCCACATTACCAACTACAAGGAAGCATTTTCCACAGAGGTAGGTGATACCTTTTATTCTAATATGCAAAGAAAATCCTTTCATGACCAAGATGCTAAAACCTAATTTCATCTCAGAGCCCTGCAGGTCTGCTGATGTCCCATCCAGGGGAGACCTCTATCTAGATTCCTAACAGGAAAACCCAGAGGATTCAAGTTGCAGAATGCGAGGGAGTTGAAGAGATAAGCTGGCAGATAAGAACCTGCAAGGCTCTGCCCTCCTCCCTCCCCTTTGCTCACGGCTCTGTGCTTCCCAGAGTCTCCTACCTGGCTCTCCACAGCTTGCTGGAGCTGATGAACAGTAGCTCAGGACTCAGGAGACAGGGAGGCTCAGAGCCAAGAGCTGCAGCTGTACAGGCAGTTAAGAGAGACGTCATCCTGCATCCCTGCGCACAGGATGCTTCTCTCAAAGATATACAGGAAAAATAAGAGCAAAACTTCCTGGAGAAGCAGGGTCTTGACGGCTGATAATCCTAGGCTGAGGTTAATGTGGCTGCTTCAGTGTAGGTGCCCAGAGGTCACACCTGAGATCCTGAGGCATCAACATTTCTATTTTACTTATTTATCTTAGTTACAGTTAATGGGTGGGGGGCACACCCGATGGTACTCAGGGATCATTCCTGGTGGTGTTCAGGAGACATTCTATGGTGCTGAAAATGTAAGTGGGGTTGAAAAACATGCAAGGCAAGTGCCTTCACCACTGCAACATTTCTCTGGACCTGATTGTACTTCATGTGGTGTTGAAGAAAGAACCCAGGCTCTCATACATGCCAGGCCTGTGTTCTACCCAGGTTTATCAGGAATCTGCATTTTGGAATAATCTCCACTTCTCTGTGGCTGAGGCCAGGAGCTGCAGGAAATCAGTTTGAAGCAAAACCCATCTTGCCCTGGGGATCCTCTCAGAATGGAGAAATTCTGAAGGTGTGTGACCACGAGCCTTTGAACTTGCTGTGCAGGTCAAAATGACTTTCAGGAACAGGTTGGTTTGCTAGCCTGAGAGCAGGCCATTGGGACAAACATCTGGATCACTTAGGAAAAGTGATGGCTTTACTCTCAAGAAACAGAAGGCCTCCATTAAAATGCAGACATTAGCTGAGCTATTAGTGGTGCTCACAGCCTGAAGGAGGCAGGGGAGTAGGGAGAGAGGGAGGCTTGAAAAGGCGTCAAGGCTCTTTCTGCTAGCTTGGCTTAGCTGGAGACTTGGCTCAGGCACTGACCCACTGTGTGTCCCTCTGCCGAGTTATTCGTTTGGGTAATTCACCTGTAAGAGGGGAATGATAAAAACCACCTCATGCTGGTAGAATAAGAATTCTACTTTTTCAAGGTAGGGCATGTAAAACACAGAGCTCTGTGTGTCCCAAGCTCTCTGCCTGCGAGAAGTGCCTCTATTCTTGCCTGGAGGTGTGGGAGAAAGAAATCCAAATTTTAGAGGTTCTGCCTTACTCAACTTTCCACCCCCACTGTCAGTAGGAGAGCTGAGGAGTATTTCTCAGCTAGAGACCTGAAACCATGTGTCCCCATAGAGGTCTCCAGGATATTCCACGGGATCCAGAGGTGAAAAATCACATAAATGGGAAGCCACGACTCGAGATGAGGGAGGCAACTGGTAGGTGGGCTGGGGGAGACACAGGAACAAGGTCAGAAGGGGGCCAAGATCAGGCAAAGGTTAAGAAACACAGTTTCGGTGGGTCCCTCATGGCTTCACAATAAAATCCTATAACCCCCAACATGATTTTCCCTTACTGGAGTAATAGCACAGTAGGGCGTTTGCCTTGCACGAGGCCGACCCAGGTTCGATTCCTCTGCCCCTCTCGGAGAGTCCGGCAAGGTACTGAGAGTATCCCACCTGCACGGCAGAGCCTGGCAAGCTAGCCATGGCATATTCGATATGCCAAAAACAGTAACAAGTCTCATAATGGAGACGTTACTGGTGTCCACTTGAGCAAATTGATGAACAATGGGACAACAGTGCTACAGTACCATACTTCCCTATCTCACTCACAATCTTAAATATACACAGTTTAATACAGTTTCCCAGCCTCTCACTCCCTTTTCCTTTCCTTCACCTGGCTGTTCCTCCACTTTTACTTATCCTTTAACACAGCCAAGGCTTCATCCACTAGGAAGCTGACCTTGACCTCCTGCTTCCAACCAGTTTAGACCTCCCAGCAGGGGGTAACTGACTGCTCAGACCCAACTTCTGTGGGTCCATCTGTGGACCTCATCTTGAGTCTCATTAGTATCAGCTGGATTCTCAGAGTCTTCCTGGTGCCTGGCCCTACCTCAGGCTGACAACCTGCAGCAGATACGCCTACGTCAGCCCAGGCTGAAACCCTTCGGGTGTCAGACATGCCAGATGGTTCTCCCAAGCCACCAAGCACAGTGGCCACCTCATTGGTGGTCTTCACTAATCATCTGCACATGTGCCAGAAAGCAGTAGCTGCTTTCAGAAGCTTCTAGAGCTGTGTCACCAGCAAGGAAAACAAGCTGTGCAGAGGTGTCGGGAGACTGGCATGTCAGTGTTCCAGGGAGTGCCAGCAACTGGGATCAGAGGGGGAATCTGGGCTTACAGGCCAGGGTCTGCCTGCCTGGGACTGATCTAGGGGTGCAGGAGGGCAAGGAGGGTGGCTCACATGGCTCACCCTGTCCAGCTCCTTCAGGCCCCGAAGTGTCCTGCTGGAGAGAGAGCACCCAGACACCGCTTCTTCATAACAAAGTGAGGAGACAGCAGCTCTATCTTCCCCAAAGTGATTTTCAACACACTCCAGTCTCGGAACTGTTAGAGAGTTTAGGGAGGACTTCTCTGTGGAGGAGAGGAGAAGAGAGTTGTACCACACCCGATAATGCTGCGGACTTATCCTGGCTCTGCTCAGAGGTCACTCCTGGTGGTGCTGGGCGATTCAGTGTGGCGCTGAGGATCCAACCAGGGTCAGTCACATATAAGTCAGTGCCTTAACCTTGTTTTATCTTTCAGGGCTTTTTTCCCCCTCATTTAAAAAAATTTAACTCATTGCCTTTGGGCCGTGCTGTGGATCGAGCATGATGGAAGAACCCAAAAGCGCGCCCTTGGACTCCAAGCAGCCCACTGAACTAATTCCGGCACGGGATCGGAGACCCCACGGCGGGCTGAAACAGTGGAAACCGGGAATTCCCCAATTCTTTTAACCTCTCTCTCTCAACCCCTTCCTCCCAAGCACAGCACAGGGTCCACGGCTTTCTGAGCGCAAAATGGAGACGCCGAACCTCTCTCTAGGTTTCTCCATCTTATGAGCACCATAAAAGGGTAAAAGTTTATAGTGATGTTATTTCTGGTTGTACTTTCCCTGGACTTTATACAGAAACCCAAAACCGCGAGGCAGCTGTTGCGGCCGCGCGACCTAATGTCATCTTAGTATCAGCAATATGTAATGGTTCCTTCTTAATGGGTCGGACTTTTGTGGGAGATCCTAACAAGAATAGTAAGTTTTTTGCTGAAATATTGAAGGCAATCAAAGGGGTAGCCATCTCTCTAGACTGAACTAAGCTATATCCCCATGCCGGCTGAGAAGAAATATCCTTCTTTCTCGGGAAGAAACGCGGCGTGGCGTCAACCATAGTGTGATGTCCATTAAGCAAACAGACCTGGTGGCGTGGGAATGGGATATAAGGGGAAAAATTATGTACATGGAACAGCGGGACGCTGGTGGAATCTCGAGCCGGAGCCGATACCAGCGCAAGACCTTTGATTCCAGAAACTGCTTACAGACACTCTACTAGACTATCAACTAAGCCAGAGCCCCACGCCGGCTGATGACGGGAAATAACCATCCTCTTCGGTTTTTTTCCCTTTGTCAGACAGCGTGGCGATTACTAAACAGGCATGAACTCGGTGGCGCGGGGCAAGGGGGAAAAAGAAAAGTTATGTAACAAACATCGGGACTTAATATCTCTATATTCTTAGCAATGGAGAACTATCAAATGCTTCCTTGGCAATAGGACTGTCTTTTTCTTTTTGGGGGGAAACCCCAGCAACGGTAGTGAGTTGTGTGTTGAAACATGGAATGTAATCGAGATAAAGCGTAAACGAAGTGAAACTTATCACGTACAAGGGTGGGGACTGGGGAGGTGGGAGGGGGTGGCAGATATACTGGGGGGATTGGTGATGGAAGATGAGCACTGGTGAAGGGAAAGGTGTTTGAGTATTGTATAACTGACATAATCCTGAGAACTCTGTAACCCTCCACTTGGTGATTCAATAAAAAAAATTTAAAAAAAAATAAAATAAAATTCTTAAAACCCTCAGAGAAATTTTAAAAATATATAAGCAATGATACATTTTTCCTCATTAATTAAAATAATTACAAAATATGATAGCACAAAAAAAATTAAAAAAATAAATAAATAAATTTAACTCATTAAATTCTCCCTCCCTGTGTGGCCCCTATTTTAAGTGTTCAGTGGTAGACTTAGGCAACACAAATTTTAAACAACATAACCAGGACTTCGGGGACCAGAGCGATACACGTGGCTGACCTGGGTTCAATCCCTGGCACCCAATATGGTCCCCCGAGCACCGCCAGGAGTAACTCCTGATTCCTGAGTGCAGTGCAGAGTCAGGAGTAATAACCCCTGAGCATCGCTGGGTGTGACCAAAAAAGAAAAAAAAAACATAATCCGGACTTCTTCAGCCACTGGTGGTGTAGGTCTAGATCCCCCAGAGAGCTGGGCACCTCCATTCTTGAGCAGGGAGCTTTCACCAGCACTGGCCTAGGTACTGGGAACACAGCTTGAGTTAATTTGCAAGGCCACCTGTCAAAGGGCTAGCCGTCTAGTGAGAGAATGCAAGTAGGCAAAAGATAGGAAGCCACACACGTATTATGACAAATGGTGCTAAATGCTATGCAAAGAAAGTGAACAAGACCTAGAGAAGAACTGTCATAAGGGCAATGCCAGGAAGTCTGCTTATAAAGTGAACCCTCTCATACAGTTTCCCTGCACCACCAAGGTTAGGATGTTTGAGCAGAAACTGGAAGAAGGCCTAGAAGGAAATAGTCTGACTTAGCAATGACTCCCTCTCCACATCTTAGAGCTCCTGATTTCAACCAGCAGATTCCAATGACATGGGCTGGTCTCGTGTGTTCTCAAATCATCTCACCATGCAGGTAACATTGTTGTCATTGTCTTCGCTAATAAAGGGATTCTCAGAACCACTGTGCCACTAGAAGAGATCATCTCCAAGTGAAACACAAAGGATATGGCCTGTACTGATTTGTGTAGGGTTCTAAACCCAGTGTGTGTATGTGTGTGTGTGTGTATGTGTGTATGTGTGGAGGGGGGGATTCAAATATGATAACAAAAAAATTTTTAGAAAATTTTTATTTTATGACTTTTTAAAAAAATATAGACACTGAAAAGATAGTATTGAACCTGGTTTCAATCTCCAGAAACACATGGTCCTGCAAGCATCACCAGGTATCCTGAGAATCACCAAATATGGCCCCCAAATCCCTTTTTTTTTCCAATAAAAAACAAAAGAGATGATTGTGATGTACTTAGGAATGAGATCTTGAAATCAAAAAGACCATAGACCACACCAGTGTGTAAAATATCTGTGAAATAGAAATAGGAATGCTTTTGCCCATGATACCCAGGGAGAAAAGTCATCACTAAAACACAAAGCAAATGTTTAGAAGCCAGCTCAGAACACAGAGCGTGCTCAGTGGAGGCCAGGGCTATCAAAGCCTACGACCTGATTGAGGGCCCTTAGTGGTCCTAACCCAAGAAGCCCTTTGTTCCACAGGGAAGACATAGTGCAGCATTGACTGCAGCCCACCATCATGAGTGCCTTCAAAGGGTTCACTGAAACTTCTCAGCTCTGCTAGTTTCCCCAGGCCCAGGCTGCTGCCGTGCGGCCCTTGGGAGTATTCATTCCTCCTCTTGCTGGAGTGGCAGGCATATTCCTTTCTGTGACCCACTTGCATTCTTTTATGGAGGGTGGGGGGAAGGTAGACAGGCTTGGGAGCACTGTCATGCAGCAGGGCGTGGAGCCCTGGGGATACACCCATGGGTGCTAGAGGATGCACATGGTGCTGGGGACTGAACTCAGGGCTTCACATGCAAAGCGTGTAACTCCAGCCCTTTGAGCTATCTCCTCAGCCCTCTAGTGACTTCATTTTTGTTTGTCTGGCGGCCATACCAAGCAGTATTCAGGTCTTATTCCTGGCTCTGTGCTCAGGGATCACTCCTGGAGGTGCTCAGGGTATTGAACCTGGGTCAGTCCTGTGCAAGGTAAGCACCCTACCTGCTATACTATATTTCTGGCCCTACTTCCCAGTTACTTCTTGAGAGTGGGGTTGGTCATGCAATCAGAATGGAACCCAGAGCTCAGTGGGGTTTTTGGAAGAAGGAAGCCTCATTCTCTCCACAGTATGGAGTAGAATACTGCACAGTATGGTGCAGTATCTCCCACAGCACCTCTCTCTGTCTCTGTATTTCTTTCTCTCTGTCTCTGTTTCTCTGTCTCCTCTCTCTCTCTCTCTCTCTCTCTCTCTCTCTCACACACACACACACACACACACACACACACACATTCCTACCACTGGGCAGGAGGCCAGAATGAGAGAATCTGAGAAATGACCCTGGGCCTGACTCCCCGCCCTCATGTAGATCAATCAGTGCTGAAATCTTCACCCTGGACTTTTCAGGTCCACGAGTTAATAAATTGCTATATTTTTAAATCATGGTAAATTCCATTTTTCGTTTATTTTATAACCCAAAGCAACTTAACTGATACCCATAACTCATCATATCTCCATGACAACCCTGATGTAAAATGCTTTTATTACCTTTGACAAATGGAGAAACAGGATAGCTGACCTACTGCTGAGTACTCAGGAACAAAAGTTCTGACCTAAGATTCACTGGGCCTCTGTTTCAGGGCCATAATACACTGGCTATGTTAGTTTTTTCTTTCATATTTATAATGCCTGAAGTTCTTTCAAATAAAGCTTTGGTAGGGGGCTGGAAGAAATTTCAGGAATTAGGGACACATGCTTATCTGTGCAAGGATCCGAATTTGATCCCCAGTACCACATGCTCCCTTCACCTCCAAGCACTGCTGGTTGTAGCCCTGGACATCCCCAACCCCAGCACCAAAGAATGTGGTCTGGGGTCCTTGAGCACCTTGAAGTGGCCCTGGAATCCCAAAGCACAAAAGATTTAGAGTGTTGAAATATTTGGTCCCATTTCGAAGGGAGCTACTGAGGATGCACAGGGAGTTAAAAGAAACAGTAGAATGCACCACCAATAAAATACAAGAGGACTTGAGAGCAGAAATGTGAAAAATGCAAACAAAATTACAAACAGAAATGACAGATCTGAAAAACATGGTAGGTGAATTGAAAAACTCAGGGGAAGGTCTCAGCAGCAGAGTACCAGTTGCTGAAGACAGAATCAGTGAGCTCCTAGATGAAGTGCAGAGAATCTCTAGACAGCAGCAGAAAATGGAAAAGATCCTCAAAATAAACCAACAGATGTCAAGAGAAAATCGGGATGAAGCCAAGAGGATAAGAATCATTGGAATCCCAGAGGGACAGGAAGAAAACCCTGACAAGAAAAACTGTCAAAGACATCATTGCTAAGATGTTCCCAGAGCTGAGAGCATATGAGATCAGATTCAGGAGGTCCTAAGGTTACCAGCTAAAAGAAATCCAAATAAAAATACTCCAAGACACATCCTGATCAAAATGACGAAAACCATAAAGACAAAATTCTGACAGACGCAAGATCAAAGAAAGAAATTGCCTATAAAGGAGCGTTCTTAAGATTTACAGCTGACTTATCTGATGAAACCTTAAGGGCCTGAAGACAGTGGTGGGATATAGTGAAAAAACTCAGTGAAATAAATGCCTCACCAAAAATACTTTACCCACCTAGACTCACATTCATATCAGAAGGAACAACACAGCTTCACAACAACTCAGGAACTTCATAGACTCAAAACCATGGTTACAAGAACAACTAAATAGGCTACTTTAAGATGATACAAGCCCCTCAAATGTACCAAACTTCGGAAGAAAGATGGGACAAAACCCCACAACAATAATCTCAACATCATGGGCTAAATGCACCAATTAAAAAACACAGAGGGACAGGATGGATCAGAAAATTGAACCCAACATTTGATGCCTGCAAGAAACACATCTGAACAAAGAAAGCAAACACAGATTCAAAGTCAAAGGCTGAAAAACAATTCTACAGGCTAACAACTCCCTCAAAAATGCTGGAGTGGCCATTCTGGTACCGGACCACATTGATTTCAGACTGAAGAAGGTCACAAGAGAGAGTGAAGGTCATTTCTTATTGATCAAGAGAGCTGTACATCAGGAAGAACTCACACTCCTAAATGTATATGCACCTAATGAGGGACCAGCAACATACTTAACAACTTCTCATAGACTTGAAGAAAGACATCAGTAGCAACACAATACTAGTGGGAGATTTCAACCCTACTTTATCTCCTCTCAATAGATCAACCAGACTCAAGCTTAGCAAGGACATACTTTATGTGAGGGAAGAAATGGAAGAAAGGGGCTTAGTAGATGTATACAAGACACTTCATCCTCAAAAATCTGAGTACACATTCTTCTCAAGTGTGCATGGAACATTCTCCAAGATAGATCACATGCTCGGCCACAGAACATACCTCCATAAAATTAAGAAATTAGAGATTGTATCAATGATCTTCTCAGACCATGATTCAAAGAAAATAGAAGTGAATCACACAGAAAAACAAAATCTAATCAAACACCTGGAAATTAAACAGCTCACTACTGAGCAATGAGTGGCTTAGAAAGGAAATTAAAGAGGAAATCAAAAGATTCCTGGAAACAAATGAAAATGAAGACATGAGTGTCCAGAACTTATGGGACATGGAAAAAGCTGTGTTATGAGGAAAGTTCGTAGTTCTACAAGCATTCCTCAGAAAGGAAGACGGAGCCCATATAAGTAAGTTAACCTCACAGCTTAAGATCTTGGAGAATGAACAACAAAAAGAAATAATAAGGAAGGAAATAATAAAACTTAGAGCAGAAATTTAGGAGATGGAAGCCCAGAAAACAATCCAAAAGATCAATGAAACCAAGAGCTGATTCTTTGAGAAAATAAACAAGATCAATAAATTTCTAGCAAGACTCATAAAGAAAGCAAGAGAGAAAACCCTAATAAACTGAATCAGAAACAAAAGAAGGACATCACAACAGAAACTACAGAAATTCAAAGGATCCTCAGAGATTATTTAGAGAATCTTTATGCCACAAAACAAGAAAACCTTGAGGAAATGGATAAATTCCTGGATTCCTATAGCCTCCCAAGGCTGAACCAAGAAGACTTGGAGCACCTAAACAGACCTATCACCATCAAGGAAATTGAAACAGTAATAAAAAGTCTCTCCAAAAACTAAAGTCCTGGCCCAAATGGATTCACTAGTGAATTTTTCCAAATCTTTAAAGAGGACTTACTTCCAATCCTTTTAAAGATTTTACAGGAAATTGAAGAATCAGAAACACTTTCCATCAGTTTCTATGAAGCAAATATCACCCTGATACCAAAAACAGATACCATAAAGAAATAGAATTACAGGCTAATATCCCTGATGAACACAGACACAAAGATCCTCAACAAAATTTTAGCAAACAGATTCCAAGGACTCATCAAAAAGTTCATACACCATAGCCAAGTAGGATTAATCCAGGGAGTGCAAGGATGGTTTAACATTCGCAACATAATCCATCATATCAATAAAAGAGCAGAATCTCCTGCCTCCACACCAGACTGTCTTCACCGGGATCCCTACGGTGTGGGGGGGAGGGTTGAGTTTCCCTCCCAACCCAAACAGAGCCCCGGCAGCCAAAAACTTCCAGAACCCAGCCACAACTATGCCCAAGGCCACTTTTCACATGCTCAGACGGGCCTCACCCATGAAGGAACCATCAGAGGAACCCAGGTATGTGGAACCCGTGGCTGAGATCTCCAAACCTGCTCGGATTGGGAATGGGCCTCCTCCACCCAGATCCCCAGTTTTCCAGTAATTTAGCAGCCACAACCACAAACTGCCCCCAGCACCATGTAGTCTCATCAATGGCCAAGATCCGGAGACTATAAAGCAAAGCTCCCGGAAGAGAATGATAGAGAATCTCACACAGCAGAGCCTAGCAAGCTACCCGTGGCATATTTGATATGCCAAAAACAATAACAATAATGAGCCTCATTCCCCTGACCCTGAACACGACACAGGCGAATGGAGATGTTACTGGTGCCCGCTCAAGCAAATCGAGCAGGAGACAGTGATACAGTGATACAGTGATTAATAAAAGAAAAGATAAAAACCATTTGATCATATCAATAGATGCAGAGAAAGCATCTGACAAAAGTCAGCACCCATTTATGATGAAAACTCTCAGCAAAATGGGCATTGAAGGAATTTTCCTCAATCTAGTCAAAGCCATCTACCAGAAGCCCACAGCAAGCATCATTCTCAATGGGGAGAAACTAAACGTCTTCCCTCTAAAATCGGGGACAAAGCAAGGTTTCCCACTCTCACTACTCCTATTCAATATAGTACTGGAATTTCTTAGCTTAGCAGTTAGAGAAGAAAAATATATCAAGGGCATACAGATAGGAAAGAAAGAGGTCAAGCTATCACTATTTGAGGACGACATGATACTGTACTTAGAAAATCCTAAGGACTCTGCAAAAAAGCTTCCAGAAAAAATAAGTTTGTCTAGCAAAGTGGCAGCCTACAAAATCAACACCCAAAAGTTTATGGCTTTCCTATATACAAATAATGAAAGAAGAAAGAGATATTAAAAAATAATCCCATTCACAATAGTGCCTCAGAAAAGCAAGTATCTTGGAATCAGCTTAACAAAAGAGGTGAAGGATATACAAAGAAAATTACAAAACACTACTCCAAGAAATAAAAGAGGACACTAGGAAATGGAGCCAAATCCCTTGCTCATGGATAGGGAGGAATAACATTATCAAAATGGCAATAGTCCCCAAAGCACAATATAGCTTTTATGAGGTCCCTGTAAATATACCCATGATGTTATTCATAGAAATAAACAAACACCCCTGAAATTTAAATGGAACAATAACCCCCATGAATAGTTAAAGCAATCCTTGGGAAGAAGATGAGTGGTGGCATCACCTTCCCCAACTTCAAACTGTGCTACAAAGCAGCAGTAGTTAATACAGCTAATATTGGACTATAGTTAATATTGGACTAGAAACAGACCTGCAACCAACAGAACAGAGTTGAATACTCTGTCACAGACTCTCAAATATATGATCACTTAATCTTTGATAAAGGAGCAAGAAATGTGACGTGGAACAAGGAAAGCCTCTTCAACAAGTGGGGCTGTGGAAACTGGACAGCTACCAGCAAAAAAGAAAAAAAATGAACTCTGACTTCTGTCTAATGCCAGGCACAAAAATCACATCAAAGTGAATTAAAGGCTTCAATATGAGATCTGAATCCAAAAGGTACATGGAGAAAAATGTAAGCAGAACCCTCGGTGACATTGAAGCTAAAAGCATCTTTAAGGGTGAAACACCACTGACCAAGCAAGTGGAAACAAACATAAACAAATGGGACTACATTAAACTAAGAAATTTCTGCACCTCACAAGAAACAGTGACCAAAATACAAAGAGAGCCCATGGAATGGGAAAGAATATTTACCTAATACTCACCTGATAAGAGGTTAATATCCAGAATATACAAGATACCATTAGAATTGTACAAGAAAAAAGCCTCCGACCCAATTGAAAAATGGGGAGAAGAAATGAACAGAAACTTCCTCAAAAAAGAAATTCAAGTGGCCAAAAGGCACATGAAAAAAATGCCAAACATCACTAGTCATCGGGGAGATGCAAATCAAAACAACAATGAGATATCATAACACACCACATAAACTGTCACACATCCAAAAGAGCAAGAACAACCAGTTCTGGTTTGGATGTTGGAGAAAGACTTTCATTCATTTTGGTGGGAATGCCGACTGGTA
This sequence comes from Sorex araneus, assembly GCF_027595985.1. Lineage (NCBI taxonomy): Eukaryota > Metazoa > Chordata > Mammalia > Eulipotyphla > Soricidae > Sorex > Sorex araneus. The sequence continues at coordinate 69,966,701 of NC_073305.1, read as the reverse complement.
CAACCTTTTTGGAAAACAATATGGGCATTCCTTAAAAAACTAGAAATTGAGCTTCCATATGACCCTGCAATATCATTCCTGGGAATATATCCCAAGAGTGCAAAAAAAAGCACAGTAGAAATGATATCTGCACCTGTATGTTCATTGCAGCACTGTTCACAACAGTCAAAATCCAGAAAAAACCCGAGTGTTCCTGCAAAAGATACAGTGACCAAAGTACAAAGACAATCTACAGAATGGGAAAGAATATTCACCCAATACCCATCAGATAAGGGGCTGATATCAAGGGTATACAAGGCACTGGTTGGAATTTACAAGAAGAAAACTCCCAACCTATCAAAAAATGGGGGATGGAAATGAACAGAAACTTTCTCAGGGAAGAAATACGAATGGCAAAAAGGCACATGAAAAAATGCTCTTCATCACTAATTATCAGAGAGATGCAGATCAAAACAACTATGAGATACCACCTCACACCACAGAGAATGGCACACATCCAAAAGAACAAAAGCAACCGCTGTTGGTGTGGATGTGGGGAAAAAGGGACCTTTCTACACTGCTGGTGGGAATGTCGACTGGTTCAGCCCTTTTGGAAAACAGTATGGTCGCTTCTCAAAAAATTAGAAATTGAGCTCCCATTTGACCCAGCAATACTACTTCTGGGAATATATCCTGGAGAGGCAAAAAAAATACAGTCGAAATGACATCTTCACTCAAATGTTCATTGCAGCACTGTTTACAATAGCGACTCGGGAAAAAACCTGAGTGCCCTAGAACAGATGACTGGTTAAAGAAACTTTGGTATATCTACACAATGGAACATAATATAAGACTGAAACCCAAGGACAGTAGACACAAGGGCCAGGAACATTGTTCCATAGTTGGAAGCCTGCCTCATGAGCTGGGAGAGAAGGCAGCTGGAATAGAGAGGGGATCACTAAGTCAATGAGGGTTGGAGGAATTGTTGGGATGGAGATATGTGTTGAAAGTAGATAAAGGACCAAACGTGACAGCTTTTAAGTATCTATATTGCAAACCATAATGCCCAAAAGTAGAGAGAGAATATGGGGGATATCATCTGCCAAAGAGGCAGGGGGGGAGTTGGGATGGGGATATTGGTGGTGGAAAATGTGCACTGGTGGAGGGATAGGTGTTCGACCATTGTATGACTGAAACTCAAACATGAAAGCTTTGTAACTGTACCTCACGGTGATTCAATAAAAATAAAAATAAAGAAAGAAATATTTGGTCCTGTTAGCTATGTATTTCAAGGAATGGCCTACAGATCTTTTGAATATTGCTTAGAAGCTTCCCCCACTGTTTATCTTCCCAAGGTTTACATGGGACCCAAATCAAAGAAGATTTCTTAGTGGGAAGTTCACTGTAACCATCTAGTCCCGTGAGCTCTCTACTTCGAAGGCCAAATTCTAGGTCTCTGACCTACAAGTTATGCTGACACACTGACTCCAGGTTGTTATTCCATGCAGGCAAATATTCTGGTTTCTTGTTTTTACTGATAATTTGCCTAGCAATATATTCCTTAACAGCTAGTAATTATATAGAATCTAAGCTAGATGCTGACCCAACACATTGGAAATGCTGACCCAGTTGTGTGGTAAGAACAGGCTTGATACCTCTATTGGTTGGTCTCTAATATAGAAATGCACCTCAATTCCCCAGCATCCTGAGCCTGTAGTCGGTAATGTTTTCCACAGTTGGTTGGTGAATTTCTCTATCCTCTTAGCATTCTAAATATTTTGAATCCTCTGCCTTTAGGGATGAAATAGATAAACACATGTCATCTTGCATTTTTCACTTGATAATAACTTTGAGGTAAAAGTTTCTGTAGTTATTTGGAAATGAAAAAACTGTTTATAATTCAAATAAGAGGATGAAAATGTGTCTTTACCATGAATATACGAGTATGATTTGCCTAAATGATTCAGAGTTGATTTCCCAAATATATTAATCATGGGCAAGAAGACTTATATTCATCATAGTACTGTTTATATTAGAATAGAGTGCTTGTCAAAAACGACCCTTCTTTGATACACAGAGTATACAAGGAGAAAAATGTAATAGATTTATACTTGTTATTTGAGGAATATGTACTTTATTGGACACACTTTGCTTCTGGCTATAGAGAAAATAAATTATCTGTAAGTCATCTCGGTTCCTATCATTTGCCATGAATATAAAGATTAACTGATGGTTTAACAATCCTGCTCAGGGTAACCGTTCTCACTCAAACAACTCCCAATAGTTATTTTAAGTTGTAGCATTACTCATAAAAATATGATGGCAAGGCCTTCTTCATTCATAAAAGTTGACATAGCTCATATTAACAACTTGAAAAGAATGGGTGCACAAATTTTTTTTGCGTCAATTTGCTTGGTAACTGACAACAGTTAAGAATTGGAAAAATAGTTTTTTGCAATCACACTGACTTAATTAGACCTCATCAAATGCCAAGGTAGCAGGGGGATATTATGGAATGATAGACTTCTTTTAATACCTTCGATCAAAACTCTTCAAAATATATTCAAGATTAATGCCAATGTAAACAGGACAACCTATTTTTATTGACTTCATCAATGTCAACATTTTGGTCCAAGAAGCAATATAATCCAGGTTCAAGGACAGCAACCATCTAGAAATTCCTTCATCTCAGGAAAAAAACCAAAGTATCTCTCAGTTCTATTTATAAAATGCTTAAGACATTTTTCTCTGCTGCTGAAAAAAACACAGTCCACATCTGGAATCACTTATAACATAGGTTTGATTGGTTTTTTGGAAATTGAACAATTAATTCAGGCAAACAACCAAAAACTTAATTTAATTTTAAGTTGAAAGAGATGGACATTTATGCTGGCTGAATTTCTAACTTGGCAGACTTGGGTCTACAGCAATTAGTTTAGACAATATTGTGACTCTAGCAAGTCCATTCTGGGAGATAGCCCAAATTTTTAAAAAATGTTTTGGAATCCTAGCCTGACTCCTTTTTATTAATATTTTCCCTGCTTTAAAATAAAAGACTTGAGGGGGAAATCTCAATCCTTTCCCTCTCCCAAGGGCTCTGTGAATTTATAATTGCATTTCACTTGCACCGGAGTAGTCAGACAAGAATTTTTCTACTTTGGGGTACAATTTCCTACATTAGGTCCCACACATATGCACTACAGGATTCACCCGCTCTTCTGCATCTGGAAATCTCAGCCTCAATCAAAGACATAGCAAAGAGTGACCCAAGTTGTAAAAATAAAAAAAAAAATAGGAGATAGTGCAGGGTTAAAGTACATGACTTGCACGCAGCTGACCCCTGTTTGATTGCTAGAACCACATGGTCCCCTGAGCAGGGTTGGATGTGCCCTTGGAGGCCTTGGGCTCTGCCTGGGAGACCAGGGTGATCCCCAGCATTGCAGCACCTGAGCAGGACCAGATCCTCAGGCCCTCTCGTTGAACCACTTGACCAATTCATTGGGAGTGCCCCAGGGCCACCTGAGACACCCACCCCCCCAATACCAAATGCTTCTATCTTTGACTAGAAACTTTTTTCAGAAGACATAACTTCAATCTGCATACTTTTAAGATAATTTTACTTGATTGTGCGGTCTAATTGCCTTATAGGGCAGAGAACATGATTAGCAAGGAAACAGCAATACTAGTATGGTTACTCTGAGCGTTTCCTTCTATTGGAGGAAAGCACTGGATTCCATAGCATCCAGGGAATTCTAGAACTTTCATATCTTTTCATGATCTCCTCTGGTTGCCTAAAGGGACATTGGGGTAAATTTTGAATTTTGGAGTTTTCCCCACTCACTTCCCTTCCTTTCTTCCTTCCTTCCTTCCTTCCTTCCTTCCTTCCTTCCTTCCTTCCTTCCTTCCTTCCTTCCTTCCTTCCTTCCTTCCTTCCTTCCTTCCTTTCTTCCTTCCTTCCTTTTATAAAATAAATCATCTCTGACATTGACATCTATTTACAGTTTCCTCAGCACAGACACACGTTGCTTCATGGATATATTATTTAAATGCTATCCGATCTTCTCCTGAATTTTCACAACTTCTCCCTGCCTACTCAAGCCACAGACAACCTTTCTGCTCTAAATTGTTTCCATGAAACTTTTGCTTCATTTTTCATGCTACTGAGATAGGAGAATTGTTGGTATAAATGCAATATGCAACTGACGGGCAAAGAATCAGAAAACTTTGTCTTTCAAGGGAAAGTATTCCTTTGCACAGACCTTGCAAAGCTTAGCAACTACAACATTCAGTTATTCCCTTGAAACAACCATATGTGTTCTTATGCAAGAACCAGTAACCATTGCACCATGTCCTTTAATTTGTTAACATAATCTCCATTCCCTTTCTTTGATCATGCTTTCCTTGAAATCTCACATATAATGTCCAGGAGCGATATAGATATGTATGTATATATAATACATATATAATATTTTTTTCTAAAATAATGTGTTACAGATGTGAACACTTCACAAGGTGACTACAATAAGTCCCAGGTCTACTTGGAAACTAGAACTAGTTGGAACCAAGTAAAGTCAAGATGGAGCACCAGTGGATGGGGGGGAGAACTCAAAGTGCTGGAGAACATGCATTTCACAGAGATTCTGGATGATTCCTGGCACCACATGTTCTCCTAAGCTGGGAGTGACTTCTAAGCACTAATCCAAGAGTCCCCATGAGCAATTGGCCAAGTATAGGCTCCTCACCCCCACAAATGAAAGACACATGAAGTTACTGATGGATGACTTCCAGTTTCATTCTATGCTCATTATAATACATTTACAATAAAAACCAAGTTCACTAGTGCCATGACAGTTCAAAATTGCCATGACAACCTTAGGGACTGACTAAGTATGCTTCAAATCTGGGTGGGACCTTGACTCTCAGAAATCACTTCCCCCAAACTTCTCTCTTTTCTGAAATTCCTTGTCTGTTTTGCCCCTCATTCACTTATCCTGTGCCCATACCCATTTAGCCTAGAGATTTGCGTAGCAGTGGTCCTACTCCCTGGGGTATGCCTGCTCTCTGACATGCTGTGTGGACTCTTCGTCCTAGAAAACTGCTTCTCTTAGAAGTGACGCTTCTCTTTAGGTTATTCCTTCAGTTTTGTCCTTAAGAGTACAGTTTGCTTTAATAGATTTTTCCCTTAACTTTATTTCTCTGACTCGCTCTCAAATTCTTTGCTGCAGTGAAGTTGAGAGCCTGGACCCTTGGGGCAGGGGTAACCCTTCTAGCCCTGACCAGCCTCTTTCTGTGATGATTTCCATGAGACTCTCTTCTTTGAATGTCCATGCCACCTTCAGACAATTTCTTGCACATGAACTGCTGGCAGTTTTTTTCTCTAAACCATTCTGTTTTATTACACAAATAATAATGCAAAATATGATTATTGAGTGATAATTAAATGATGCAAACAAGTCAATGATTTCGAAGACCCTAGAAGAAGTGACTATAGAACTCTGGGTACACTTTCCCAAACCTTTTTTAAAAGTGTTGAGTCGCACCTTCCTGTCTACTTATGTATTGATAGCAGGCTCTGGATACAATGCGAGAGCATACTCTACATAGGTTAAAACAGACTTTATGACCTAAAACTCATACGCCATTTTTTAAAACATAGAAAGATACTGCTTTCCCTCACCAAAATTTTTTTTATTTACAAATTTAATACCACACAGGTTATAGATTCTCATACATTTTATTCTTCATTTATCATTTTTTATTTTATAAAGTAGTTAAGAATATTTGATATGTTTAATATTCAAACACCAATCTCACCACCATTATACCTTCCCACCACCATGTTTCAGATATTTCCATCCTGAACCCCAACCCCTGCCCAAAAGCAAAACCAAAATAATATATTTTGTATTGTTTGTCATGAAAAACTGCTGAAAATGCTACAAAAAAGTTTCCTTAGAAGAAATAATGTGAAGATTGTTGTATTTCAGAGGGGCCATTAAGCCCTTCTATTAGCAATCACTAACAAGTTGTTAAAGGTTGAACCTTGTGTGCATATGTATATAATATATGTATATATATATATATATATCTAGCATATAAAAAGTATTTTCCTCTATGATTGGCTGCCTCCTACTTTAAACCCCATCAAATGTGGTGTGGTAATATTGGAGTATGGGTAGTGTGTGTGGTATGAAGGGTTCCAGGAATAGGTTCACTCATGGGTAAGACTCAGCCCGAGTGTGTGGAGAGCAGCCCTGAGCATGGTGGCAATTTAGTTCTGGAGGCTTTCGGCTGCTGGGGCTGGGTCCCTTGGGGCGAGAAGGGGTCTCACTCGCCCCTCTCCTGGGGGGCCTTGAATGAAACAGCCTGGTGCTAGGTCCGGTGGCATGGTTATGGCGAGTGTCATAATATGCTCGCTTCTGGGAGAGAAGGACATGCGACTCTATATGGTGGCCGATGACGAGAGTATCTGGCGCCAGCCATAGGTGGCTTATCAGCATGACTGCTGAGTTGCTGGAGATGGGGCATACAAGCGGAGGATCCCTGTTCCTGGTCCCATTGAGCCCAGAGTTCTCAGTCACAAAGTCCCGCATACCTGGGTTTTCTGCGGATTCATTCCCTCACCAAGTTTTATTATTACCTGTCTTTTGATAATGACAACCTTAGAGGATGGTTATTCTCTAGGTATTGATTTTGAATTGTAATCTTCTAATGATTAAAGACATTAAGCGTCCTTTATTATACTTATTAGTTAATACTTATTGGTTACTTGAATATTTCTCTGGATTTGTCTATTTTTTCATGTTTTATCCATTTTTCAACTGCAGTGTCTTTTTAATTTTTGATTTGTAAAAGTTCCTTAAATGTTCTCTATATCAGTCCCTTATCAGGTGGTTACTATTTCCTTCAACTTAGTAAGCTCTATTTTTCATTTTAACAGTGCCCGTTGGTGCATGAATATTTGAAATTTTGATAAAGCATTCATTTTATCAAAGTACATCCTTATTCTGTCACTTATGCTTTTGGTGTATCTAAAAGACTTTACCTAACCCAGGGTCATGAAAATTTCCTTCACTATTTTCTTCTAATTTGTATAGATTTTTGCTCATACATTCATATCTATAATCCATTTAAAATTAATTCTTTAGTATGCTGCAAAGTAAAGGTCCAACTTCACCCTTTTGCAAGTAGATAGCTAGTTGCCCCAAGACGGCTGTTGTAGAATTTATTATTTTTCCCCTTAATTACCAACATCTTAGTCAAAAATCCATTGGTCATAATTAACATGAATTCATTTCTGGAAACTTTTTTCTGTTCCTTTCATGTGCCATATACCAAATTGTATTGATTACTGCATCTTTATAGCAAATTGTACTTGTAGCCAAGTTTTGAAATTGCTAAGCCTTCCATCTTAGTTCTTTTTCAAAAGTGTTCTATTTTTATTTCCTCAAATTTTATTTCCTTTATTATTTTTTATTTTAAATTCTTTGAAATGATTTCTTTTTAATTTAATTTTTTAGTTGAAGAACTAAAATTTACAAAGTTATTGATAGTTGAGTCTTAGGCATATAGTATTTCAACACCAATCCCACCACCAGTGTCAAGTTCCCCCCACCAGTGTTCCCATATTTCCTCCCCACCCCGACCCCTACCTCATCACTGCCTATTGACAATGAGATACTATCTCACACCAGTGAGAATGGCACATATACAAAGTAGTATAAGTATCTGTGTTGGCAGGGATGTGGTGAAAAAAGAGCTCTCATACAGTGCTTGTGGGAACGTTGTCTTCTACAATCCCTGTGGAAAACAGTATGGAGAGTTCTCAGTAAGCTCAGAATTGAACTTCTATATGACCCAGCAATTTCATCTATGGACCTTTGCCCCCAGGATATGAAAACATTCTCTCAAAAGGATGTATGCACTCTATTATTAATTGCTGCACTGAGTTCCTCTTTGAATGTGAGAATCAGCCTATCACATTCTTCACAAAAGATAACTGAGATTTTGTTTGGGAGCTACATATGATCACTCGCTTTGCACACAACTTGATGAATTTTTTGGCAAATATGTGTCTCCTCCGACCACCACCCAGATCAAGATCTGGAACATTTGCAGAACCACAGAAGGAACCACATGCCGTTGGCCCCGGTTCTTTCCTCTACAACTCTTGTGGTTCCCTGCAGACCTCTAGTGGTTGCTTTTGAGCACCTGAACCTATGACCCAATACCTCTGCCTCCCCAAAAGAAAGCATCTTTCTGCTCCTTTCCAATTCACATTTTGCTATAAAAGAAACCACTGTTCTGATATCTATCACTGCCTTTGGTGCATGAATATTTGATATTAATAAATATCATTTTTCCTTTACTTTACTTTTATGTTTCTTTGGTTTTCAGGCCACACTCAGGAGTGCTTGGGAATCGCTCCTGGAGTTGGCCCTGGTGGTGTTCAGGGCACCATATGTGGTGCTGGGATAGAACCCAAGTCTCCCAAATGCAAAACACATGTTCAGCCCATTGCGCTATCTCTCCAGTACAATCTGCCTTTTCTTAAACTTCTCATAGTTAGAATCATTTAGAATGTACTCTCTAGTCTTACCTTGGTCTTAAATATTGTCTGGGAGATTTATCCAGGCTACTGTTTGTCTCTTTAACTTTTTCATTTTTACTGGTAAGTACTTTTCCATTGTTTATCCATTCTCCAGTTGGAAGATAATGATTTGTTTTATTTGAGGACTATTATGAATAAAGCTGCGGCAAACCGTCTTTCTGGGTGGTGTCTACGGTCTTTAGTGGCTATGTGCAGGACTTACTCCTGGTTCTGCACTCAGGGATCACTTCTGGTGGGCTTGATGGACCATATGAAATGCTAGGGATCTAATCTGGGTTGGCTGCATGCAAGGCAAACACCCTAACCACTGTACTATCTCTCCAGCTCCACTGAAAACACTCTTGAGAATGTCTTTGGATGGACAGGTGCATTCATTTCTGACTTAACTATATATTTAGAAGCAATAACTAGATTCCTTGGGGATAACTAATAGCTATTCCTAAAGAATAATGATATTCTCTGGAAGGAATTGCTAAGTCATAGGGTATTTATATTCTTTGACTTGTAAGATATTGTTGAACAGCTTTTCAAAGTGACTGCATCAGTTTATACTCCCTCCCGCAGTGCATAAGAGTACCAATTACTCACATCCGCACCAGCACTTGCTATTAATTGCTGGCATTCTGGTTCATGGGAAGCAGAATCTCACTGTGATTACAATTTACATTTCGCAATGACTAAAAATGTTTATTATCTTTCATAAGCTTTGACCATTTGTGTAATCACTGGAGAAATGGTTACTAAAGTCCTTTGACAACTGTTTTATATTGGTTGTCTGTCTTTTTCCTACTGGTTTGTAGGAGTCTTTTGTTAGATGCATGTATTAAAAATGTTTTTTTTTTACAGTTTTTGGTTTTACTTTCACTCTTAATGTTGTCTTTTTAAATTTAATTTTAAAAATTGAGATTTATTTATATACCATATAATTAATCTTTAAAGTATAAAATTTAGTGGCTTTTACTGTTTTCACAAAGTTTTGCAACTATCACAACTACTTAATTTTAGAATACTTTAAATTATCCAAGAAGGTGATTCTATATCCATTTTCCATTCCCCTTCCCTCGCCTATTAAATTCTAGCAAACACTATTTTTTTTAATATTTTCAGATTTGCCTATTCTGGACATTTCATATAATTTTGTTTGTTTGGGGGGCACACCTGGTGGTGCTCAGAGGTTACTCCCGCCTGTGCATTCAGGAATCATTCCGGGCAGTGCTCAGAGGACCATGTGATATTCAGGGCATCAACCTGGGTGTCTGTGTGCAAAGCAAACACCCTACCCGCTGTACTATGTACTATGGCTCTCACCTCAAAGTTCATATAATTTTAATCACACAACACACTGTCAACATGCCTGGCCTTTTTCATTTAGCATATTTTCAAGGTTCATCTGTCTTACACCTTGACTTCTATTTTGTATTCTTTTATTGCCAAGTAAGATTCCACTTGTATAGATATACCATATTTTACCTACTCCTCTATTGATGAACTCTGAGTTTATAAAAAAAATTTTTCTTTGTAGTCACAGAAGTTTTTTTTTCTATTGTTAATGTTAATTTTATTTTATTATTTTGTTATCATTTCCCCCTTTTTTTGATTCATTGTGAGATACAGTTACAAAGCTTTCATGTTTGAGCTTCAGTCATACAATAATCAAACACCCATCCCTTCACCAGTGCACATTTTTCACCACCAAAATCCCCAGTATTGTCCCCCTCCCCCATTCTAACCCTTCCCCTGCCTGTGTTATATAGCTGAGCCGGAGGTGGTTTGTGGGTAGCGTTTCCACATACCTAATTTTTGGCCATTTAATTTCTTGGTAAACTTGGTTCCAAGTTATTGGGTTCTGGCTAAAGGCACAGAGGCAATTTGGGGGTATCAGGAAGCCTGAAGGCACCATCAGGTTGCTGATGCACTCGCCCCACAGGCACAGGTTGACCTAATGGCAGCACCATACCCCCATTGATATACTCTTAAACAAGGACTTAAACCTGTGATCAGATAAAACAATTTTCACATAAATTGATTTTATCTGTTTATTTTAATATTGCAGCTTTGTTAACTAAGGATAATTCTAGAACTATACCTACAGTTATGGCTTTCTTCTGTGTTAAATAAAATGTTTTTTAAAGAAAGAAAATCAAGGGCTTGTCCCTTCAACAGACAAGCAGTAAGCAGTGCCCAACTTAGAGATCATATATGGTCCGTTGAGGCCAGACACAGCCCAATCAGCCTATAGTATAGTGGAACCATGAAACAGGGGTGATAAAATCATAGATGGCTTCCACATAAGAATCGTTGTGGGTTTTTTTTGTTGTTTTGTTCTGGGTTTTTATTTTATTTTTTTTAATTAGTGAGTCACTGTGAAGGTACAATTACAAATTTACCCATCTTCATGCTTGTGTTTCCCTCATACAATGTTTGAGAACCCATCCTTCCACCAGTGTCCATTCTCCACCACCAATGAACCCAGTATCCCTCCTACCCTCCAATCCTGTCCCCTTCCCACCCCACCCCACCTCTGTGTCAGGGATATCCCATTTTGTTTTCTCTCTCCTTTTGGGTTTGCCAGTTTCCAAGCCATGGAGCCAACCTCCTTGTATTATACACTGCAATTCTTGGATGTTAGTCTCCTACTCTGTTATTTTATATTCCATAGATGAGTGCAATCTTTCTATGTCTGTCCCTCTCTTTCTGACTCATTTCACTTAGCAAGATACTTTCCATGTTGATCCACTTATATGCAAAGTTCATGACTTCATCTTTTCTAATAGCTGCATAGTATTCCATTGTATAGATGTACCAAAGTTTCTTTAACCAGTTATCTGTTCTCTTGCACTCGGGTTTTTTCCAGATTCTGGCTATTGTAAACAGTGCCACGATGAACATATTAGAGCAGATGTCATTTCGACTATAGTTTTTTGCTTCTCTGGGATATATTCCCAGAAGTGGTATTGCTGGATCAAATGGAAGGTCAATTTCTAATTTTTTGAGAAGCGTCCATATTGTTTTCCAAAAGGGCTGAACCAGTCGGCATTCCCACCAGCAGTGTAGAAGGGTCCCTTTCTCCCCACATCCTCTCCAACAGCGGTTGCTTTTGTTCTTTTGGATGTGTGCCATTCTCTGTGGTGTGAGGTGGTATCTCATAGTTGTTTTGATCTGCATCTCCCTGATGATTAGTGATGCAGAGCATTTTTTCATGTGCCTTTTGGCCATTCGTATCTCTTCCTTGAATAGTTTCTGTTCATTTCTTCGGCCCATTTTCTGATGGGGTTGGATGTTTTCTTCTTGTAGAGTTCAACCAATGCTTGATATCAACCCCTTATTGGATGGGTATTGGGTGAATATCCTTTCCCATTCTGTATATTGTCTTTGTATTTTGATCACTGTATCTTTTGCAGTGCAGAAGCTTCTTAGTTTAATATAGTCCCATTTGTTTATCTCTGTTTCCACTTGGTTGGTCAGTTGCACGTCATCTTTGAAGATACCTGCAGCTTCAATATTGTGGAGGGTTTTACCTGCTTTGTCTTCGATGTACCTTATGGGTTGTGGTCTGATGTTGAGGTCTTTAATCCATTTTGATCTGATTTTTGTGCATGGTGTCAGGTCGAGGTCTAAGCCCATTCTTTTGCATGTGGTTGTCCAGTTATGCCAGCACCATTTGTTTAAGAGGCTTTTCTTGTTCCACTTCATATTTCTTGCTCCCTTATCAGAGGAAAGGGACATGAAAAACGCAATACCGTTCACAATCGTGCCCCAGAAAATCAAGTACCTTGGAATCAGCTTAACTAAAGAAGTAAAGGACCTCTACAAAGAAAACTATAAAATGCTACTCCATGAAATAAAAGAGGACATGAGGAAATGGAAACATATCCCCTGCTCATGGATAAGGAGAATCAACGTTGTCAAAATGACAATACTCCCCAAAGCATTATACAGATTCAACGCATCCCTATAAAAATACCCATGAAATTCTTTAAAGAAATGGATCAAGCAATCCTGAAATTCATATGGAACAACAAACGCCCACGGATAGCTAAAACAATTCTTGGGGAAAAGATGATGGGAGGCATCACTCTTCCCAACCTTAAAGTTTACTACAAAGCAGTAATAATTAAAACAGCAAGGTACTAGAACAAAGGCAGAGCCGCAGACCAGTGGAACAGGGTGAAATATCCCTACACACAACCTCAAATGTATGATCATCTAATCTTTGATAAGGGAGCAAGAAATGTGAAGTGGAACAAGGAAAGCCTCTTCAACAAATGGTGCTGGCATAACTGGACAACCACATGCAACAGAAGTTCTTAACTGAGAGGCTGGGGGCATTTTTCTGTGCTAAGGGCTTCTGCCTCTGTGCACAGGGATCACTTCTGGCAGTCCTCAGGGATAATCTGACGTGCCTTGGATTGAACCTGAGATATAGCATGCAAGTCAAATGCCTTCCTGCTATACTATCTCTCTAGTCCTACAAGTTCGAAACTGTAATGAAGCTCAGTTTTTCTTTTTCTTTGTTTTTTTTTTTTTTGTGTGTGTGTGTTTTGTTTGTTTGGGAGCCACACCCAGCAGTTCTCATGGGTTACTCTTGGCTCTGCACTCAGGAATTACTACGAGCAGTATTCAGGGGACCATATGGGATGACACAGATCGAACCCCAGTCAGCCTCATGCAAGGCAGCTGCCCTACATGCGGAACTATTGCACTGGCCCCTCAATCTTTTCTTTAATGAATGATACTTTACTGCATTCTGTTTAATAAACTTTTGACTATGACCATGGCTTGATTTGTGTGTGTGCTATACTTTTTATGAAACAAAATTTTTTGGCACTGTACTGCTAATGACAAGGTTTCATGCATACAAAGTTCAAACAGTGTATCCTCCATCAGATTATCTGTTCCCTTCACCGCTATCTTGCTTATTCTGGAAACCTTCCCACATCTGGATGTGGAGATTTTGCTACTGAGTCCTTGTAGTCACTTCTTTATTGCTGAGTATTTGGGGTGATTTTCAGTGAACTGCAATTAAAAACAGTACTGCGTTGAAATTTTTGTGTTAACTTTGCACTTTGCACATGTAGGAAGAGATATATTTTGGTTATTTCCTTAGCTGTAGTGTTGCCAGATCAGAAGTTTTTGATAGAGTCAGTTTTAATAACCATTTGAATTGGTCTTCAAGAAGAAGGGAGTACCCATTGCTCCTTATCTAGGCTGTCCCTGATACTACCAGTCTTTAAAATCTGTGCCATAGAGTAAAAGAAAGAAATACAGGGGGGAGGATGAAGATGAGAAAGAGAAGTAATGGGAGGACAGGGGTCAGGGCTTCAGTTTTACTGTGACTTGGGAGAGGGCTAGAGCCATGTATTTAAAGCACAGACTCAACAACACTGAAAACACGAGCTCTAAACTGCAATCACTGAACTTTGTTTTGTGTTTTTTTTTAATTTTATAACTTTATTAAATCATCAGTTTAGCTACAGATATTCGATATTCCAACACCAACCCAAACAGCATTGCACCTTCCCACACCCATTTCCAATTTTCCCAATTTTCCCAACCACCCCTTAAGCTTGCACCTATGGCAGGCCTTTAATAATGTATATTATATTGCTAGTTACAAGTAATTTGCCAAAAAGATGATCAATAATGTTTCTTTATAAGAAAATTAGTGAAAATTGTTATATCTCACAAAGGAGCCATTGAACTCATGTGCAAGAGATTACTAAGATGTTACACAGATGTTCTGTGTTTATATTTTGTTCATCGAAATTGGTTGCCTACTACATTACATACCATCCAATCTAGTGTGCTACTGCTGGTTTATCAGTGTTGTAGAGTTTGAAGTATCACTCCAGGATGTCCAAAATTTTTAACAGGGTGATACAGCTAAAGTTAAATTTTTAACTGGGTGGCAGCTTTGAGGCTTCTGTATAAGGGAAAGTAGCCCATACCCAACTCTGGAAAAGCCTGGAGATTTCCATCACAAAACCCACATACTGAGTTTTTCAACAGATTAATTTCTGAATGAGGCTTGTCCAAGCAGTAGTGTGCAGCCAGGAGTCTGATGGCGATTGTGGAGTGTGGAGGCTTTTGGCTGCTGGGGCTCTGTTTGGGCAAGCACTGGGCTCACCCACCCCACTCCAGGGTGCCCTGGATAACTCAGCCTTGCTCTGGGTCCTGGAAAAATTCTGCCACATTCATACAATTCTAATAAATCTCTTTTGAGATTTATTTATGACTCTCTGGATCATAGCCAGTCAATGAGCTTGCTTGGCACTAGAGGCAATTCTTGGGTGTGACTGCTGGGCCTCTGGAAGTACAGGGAGATGGGGATGGATGTAGCCCATCCCTGACTCTGAACCACTGAATATTATAATGTGCCTGTCAAGGTGTCCAGTGGTAGGCTGGGGTATGGAGTATGGGAACAATAGTGGAGGGAGCAGATACTGATGGTGGAATTGGTGTTGAAATATCATATGTCTAAAACTAAACTATCAAAAATAAATTAATTAAAATCGCTGCCGTTAGAATAACCTTATATTGACATTTCCTTGCTTGCTTTCACAAATCTCTCTTGCTTTCACAGTTACTGATGGATAGGGACATCTTTACACTGATTCCTATAAGTAAGTGGGCATTATTTCAGAACCAGAGAAACAGTGCTATGGCTGACCCTTCTTTGATTCCCCAGCACCAAAGATGGGAGCCTGAGCACCTCCAAAAGTGACCCCTAAGCAAAGAGCCTGGACTAGGCCTTGAGCATCATCAGGTGTGGCCCAAACCACCCCTCACCAAACTAAAAGTAAGTGAGCATTTTTCTAAATTTCAAACCTTGTGATATCATCATGGAGGAAAAGACTTTTCTTGTATTCTCTTAAGTTCAGTTCTGGGGCTAAGTGAATTAAACTAACAAAAGATAGTTAATAGAGGAAAAGGCATACAGTTTTTATTAAGATTTCAGTGCACAGGAATTTACAGGGAAAAAAAAGAAACTTAAAGAGGCTATTAATCTTCAGGGCTTATATGCCATTTTACTAAAGGAAAGGGTTTTAAAGAGTGAAAAGGCCTGGGGCAGTAATTAGGAAATTTATGAAAGAATTAATGGGATGTTCTAGTAAAGTCTGTTCATGCAAACTCATCACAGGACCATCTCCCTCAATAATAAGAATCTCTCCTCTCTTTTCCTGGGACTAAAGACATCTCCACAGCAGAAATGGGTGCTTCTAGGCAGATTGAGAGAGGAGGGGCAGAGAAAACCTCTTTCTGCACATGCTGATCCTTCATTGCCTTTAGTTCAAAAGAACACTTACGTCAAGCTGACAAATCTAGAGTGACATATTCTGGCTCCTTCTTTGGGTAAATGAATATAGACTGTTGATTTAACAAATGAAATAACTATGGGCTAGATTTTAAGTTTAAATCATGACAGAAGTCTTTGAAACAGAAGTGTAGATTGTTTAGGGTCACTTAGATGAACTTCGAAGTCAGCTTGAGGTGGTTTCTAGAATCTTCTCTCTCAGACTTCAGAGCTTTGGTCTGAGTTGTAAAGTCTGTCCATTGAAAAGCCTCTGCAGGCTCTCAGTCTGAGCAGTGACATTAGGGTTATAGGCATTACCTTTTTTATATAAAACAACCATTCATACAATTCTAATTTAATGCATTTAACATGGGGCTGGAGAGACAGGTTCAATCTTTGGCATCCCATATGGTCTCCCAAGAAACTCCAGCAGTAATTTCCGAATGCAGAGCCAGAAGTAAACCCCCTTAGCATTGCTAGGTGTGACCCAAAAACTGGGGGGAAAGAGTTTAACAAGAACAAAAGAGTACCTTTGACCACCTATCTGTCCTTTCCTCCTACGCAACTGAGGGAAAAAGTGCTTAATGCCAGTGAATTCATTCATCTGGGAACCCTAAGAGCCACCTGATTTTTGAATAATAATGCTGTCTTTCTACCCTTTCTCCAACATTCCAGGTATACTATATTGGGTTGTGGTTTCATCTGTTCTTCTTTAATGCATCTTAGAAAGAGGATAAATTGGGAACATGAGGTAACATACTTATTCTTTGGTTCTGGACTGAGTATGAAGCCAAGAAGACCAATTCCTGATTTTATGAATCAAGTTTCAATTGGTGCTTTGCTCCTTAAAGAAGCTGTTTGTTGGTTTAAAACCTTATGAGTTAATTACTGGCTTCAGTTCTTTAAATCATTGGTTGATTTTGAGAGTTTTTAGATTATGGAATTAGCAGACTAACTAACATGTACTTTAATTCATGAGGCACCTTGGTTGAAATAGACGATTTGCCTTGGCAACAAAAATGGAAACAGTGTTCACTCACTTGTTTGCTAATTATTCTCTTTCCTTTTCTTGTCCCCAATGTGTGAATAATTAGTGCAACAAGAGCACTGAGTAGAGAGTGCTCATCGCAAACAGAGTTCACAGGACACCACAGGACAGCAGGTGCCATCTTCCAGGTCACGTCAGGCCAGGCTTTGTATATATGTATGTGAAGGAGTGATGGCTGTTGCAGTATTTAAATGATTATTTCTCACTTTTGCTCAGGGTTTGACTGAGATAGCGCAATTGAAATTGTATGAGTCAATGTTGCCTTTCTAGATTATTTCTAGAGTTTAGTTAGGAACTTGTTAGGAACAGAGACCCATTCTTTCTCTAGCTTGAGTAAAATTACTCATTCTAAGGAAGCTGGTAAAAATTTGGAGAAATTTAGAGATCAGAAGCCGAGAGTAGTCATGCCTTTACAACAGTATTGAAGGGGTTTCCTTTCTTCATTCTCTTCTTTCTTCTTTATCCCCGGCTTTTCTATTCTCTTCCTTTCTCCAATTCTCTTGGCCCACCAAAGTTTTCATTCCCACACTCATTCACATTTCAGAACCCCTACGACTGTCCTACTTTCCTCTTTGGCACGTCTGGGGACAGCAGCCATCAAAGCTGCCAGGCCACCTGGAAGGTCATGAGCAGAGGGGTGGGTGGCATCTCTGCAGCAGCCCCTCCCTCCACACCACACTTTTCTCTTCCCCACACTCTGCTGACTCTACCGCCTTCCCAGCACACTGGATGCTATGTGTTTCCTGATTTACATGTTTCCCCTCCCATCCATGAACTTATTTCTATGAGGAGCTTGTTTGTTCTACTCATCCAGTTATCTATAGTCCCAGAACATCCAAGGGGCTTCAGAAATGTTTGTACAAGAAAGTATTTTATATACCCCCCTACTGCGAATAGCTCTATGTTTCTGTCAAGATTGCTGTAACAACAACCCACAGGCTGCATGGCTTAAACAGCGAATTTTTCTTTTTATCTGGAGACTGGCAGGCTCAGGAGATGCAGTTTTTTTGAAAGCTCTCTTCATGGTTTGCAGTTGACCGCCTCTTGCTGTGTCCTTACATGGTGGGGTGGAGGGTGGACAAAGGAAGAAGAGAAGTAGCCCCCTTTCATAAAACACTAATCCTACCATCCTTGGGGGTGGGGGTATTTGGGCCACATCTGACAGTGCTTAGGAATTACTCCCATCTTTATACTCAAGGATCCATCCTTCTGGTACTCAGAGGACCGTGGAGGGTACTGGGGATCCAACTGAGGCCAGACATTGCAAGCAAGTGCCTAATATTTTATCGATCTCTCTACTCTCTCGTGAGATTTTTTTATAAGCACCCACTCTCACAATCTTATCTAAGTTCAATAACATCCCAAGGACCTTCTAATACCTTCTAATACCACCACATTGTGGGGTTGAAGGTTCAGTACGAGTGGGTTTAGGAATCCTAACTTCTGATTTGTAGTACTAGTTCTTTCCATTGTCTTTCCTTTGGGAAGAAAATGCAGCTGAAATCGATGCAATGCCAGTCCTTTCCCAGGACTCCTCTGTGCTCCTCTGACAAAGGCTGAAAGAGCAGATGAGCACAGAGCTGGGAGTTCAGCTACTGCTGCTTTCCCCCCAGAGTCCCCTGCACCAGCAGTGCCCAAAAGGACTCAGGACCTGCCCAGCGCCTGCTCCCAGGCACCCCCACCTGGATGCTCAGTGCATCAGCCTCATCTGTCTGCTCGCAGCAAGCGAGCATGGAGACATTTCATTCCTGGCCTCTGCTCCCACCATCGGCTTGCTGTCAGCTTTGCCATTGATTTTAAATTTTATTATTGGCTTTTAGAGCACTTGAAGACCCCAGGCTTTCCTTCACATCGATTTACTTGTTCCTGGCCCAGGAGATGTGTTCTACCATCTTTCTGCCCTGGATGCTGACCAGCCCCTCATTCTGGACACTTCCTTGGCTTGCTCTGGGTCAAATCTGGGAGTCTGGGCGCATTCTCTCAAACATCTGTGGTGCAGAAACACTTTGCTCTGAGCCAAGCACAAAGCCCTGTCTGTTCACCAGGCTTCAGTGACGAGCGCCATCACCTTTGGAAGTTACACCCCTGTCAGTTACTAGGCTAAACACTTAATGAGCAACACCTTCCTAATCCTCTGCAAATCCCGAGGACCAAGATAACCTATCAGAGCTACAGCAACTTGAGATCACCTTGGAGAAGCATTAGCAAGTCCTGCAATCCAGCTGTGCTTCTCAGACATGTGTGACGAGGCATGAGTCATACTCAGTCCCGCCTGCATGTACCCCTCCTGCAGCTTCAAGCTCAACACAAACATGTCTATGGTAGGGCCAGTGAGAGCAGCCAGTGAGAGCATGCTGAAATCTCCGCTACATTGGATTGCAACAAAATTTCTAAACTCTGCCATCTCGATTCTGTTCTTACCTTGTCACTGAGAAGGAACAACAATTTCCAGACAAGAACAGCTCCTGCCCACACTGGCTCTGGGACTCAGGACCTCCCCATTGTAGAGATGCTATAGTTTCTCCAAAAGGATCAACCTGGGTTCTTGCCCACCTTACTGTCTCCTCTACAGTCCTGGCAGAGGAGAATCCCATGACTCGATGTGTGTGGTTTGCCAGGGAAATACTCTGAAACTCAGAGCTGAAATCTCTATCTCCGTGTGGCATAGATATGGGGCAGGCGCATTACCAGTCTCTGCCTTCTAATAGCCTGTCTCACTCTCTCTCCCCTCTCCTCCTTGTGGCTTTTTCTCCTCCTTCTCACCTCCTCCTTCTTTCCCTCTGCCCCCACCTCCACTGTGTTCTCTCCCCTTCCCCTTTGTGCTGTCTCTATTTTTCTCCATAAAGCATATGCCTGTCACTGTTCCTTCCCACCAGGCACAATCAGCCCCGTGACAGGCAACCTGGGCAGCTGGCTGGCACGTGCCCACAGCCGGGAGGTGACAACAACGTGGCTTGCGCTACGGGGGAGTGGATTCTGGCCGTAGCCTTGCCAGCAAACTGACAGGCTGGAGCGCAGCTCACAGACCTCTGTGTGCTCACACAATGGGAAGGGAGGAATCTTTGAAGGCTCACATTTTTCACAGCGCTGTGATCACAGGGCAAGTGTCGTCCCCCAGGCAGGAGGCGTGTATTTAATTTATAGACCTTGGCCACCAATAGTTCCCATTGGATATTCCTGGGTTGCTTTTGCTTTCCGGGTGCTCCGTTGGAGCTTAGAGTTGAGAACAGGCCACTGCCTGGTGGGCATGGCAGGGCAACATCAGGACTGCTCATTTGCAGTCTTGTGGCAGCCCGTCAACACCTTCACTCCCTAATTAAGTCAACACCAACAACCCGCCCCCCCCCATCTCAATTCTTTATATGTCAAAGAGGCGTTAGGGAGAAAAAGTAACTGCCCTGCAGAAGCTGGGAAGAATGAAAAAGGTCATTTGTTTGAAAGAGACAGGAGCCTAGCACCAAGTAAGGACACTGTGTATAATATATGGAGTTTTACTGCCATCATCCTTGTCTACAATTTACAGATACTGTCTAGAAAAATTGATTGAACTGCCCAAAGCCAGCTTACCAGCACAATGTGAAATCAGGACTTGAACCCAGGCCCTCTCATTCCCAAGTCCAAGCACTTAAGTGTTGTGCTTTACTGAGACTCTTCTATAGGAGTTGTTGATTGATGGATAAATTTTTGAAAACCAGGATCAAGATGCTGTCATCTCTGCCTCCAATGCCTATCACGGGTTCTGACATGTAGTAGGATTTCAGTCAGTTTGGATTTACAGATGATGAAATCAGGAAGAACATGAGTTCTGGAGAGATCATCCTGGGCCCATGAAGTCAGGATGTGGAGGGAGCAGGGCTCGGGGTCTGTTATGTAGCATTGTCATTATCAGCACTCATAGGATACATACTGAGATTTTTTTTACAGAAAAATTATGCTTTATGTTTCATTTTAAACATTCACATTTCATTTATTTATTTATTTTTTAAGTTTTTATATTATTGACTCACTGTGAAAAAAATTACAAAGCTTTCAGGTTTAAGTCTCAGTCATATACTGATTAAACCCCCATCCCTTCACCAGTGCACATTTTCCACCACTAAGAACCCCAATATACCCCCCTCCCACCCACCCCCCACCTAAGTAGCTAATGATCTTCACTTTATTCTCTCTATACTTTGAATACATTCAATATTTCAATAAAGAACTCACTATTATTGTTTGGAATTTTCCTCCAACAATCAGGTTTGCTGAAAAGGCATCGTTTAATAATTTCTTTTCATTGCTGAGAGTGAAGACTCTGAGTTCGTGGCCGCGCAATTTTGGGTTTCTGATATTTTAGCTCAGTTCAGTCTAGATGCATTTCTGCAAGAAGCTGCTCTGGGTGCCAAAACTGGGTTAGAAGACCTCTTAATCATAGTCTTTAGGAGCAGAGGGTCCGTTTCTCGTGCTGCAGTTCCGGATCTTATCTGGGCGGAAGGCGTGCCAGTAACGCCCACCCTCCTAGGACCACCTACAGGCTACGTCACTAAAAAGTCCTATCTCTCGGTTGGGGGTCTTAGAGGGTGGCTCTCGCCATCACATTTCATTTAAAACACATTTTTTATTATTGCTAGGAATTTGGAAACAAAGTAGGAGCTAGTGTAACGCTGACTCCACCATATCTAACCACTGAGATCCCTCTACTGGTAGAGCTGGTCTGACCCCAATTGCCTTACTCCCATGAAAAGTGAGTGTGTATGCATAAAATGAGATGGTGGCTGAAGCAGAGATGTGATGAGTCAGAGGTCACACATGTACTTTCAAGCCATGGATTGTAAGCTTCTTCATGCTGTCAAACCATGGTTTTCCACTTTCTCTGAATGCCAGCCAGGATCAGTCAATCAACAGATTCCTATTGGCTGCACTTGAGAAGGATATGCCCGTTTCCGATACATATTGAGATATTTATTTTCATAGAATAATTCTGCTTTATGTTTCATTTTAAACATTTGCATTTCATTTTAAAAACATTATTTTTATCATTTAAAGAAATTTGGAAAAACATAGCAGTCAGAAAAAAATATTTTAATTACTCCAAGTTCCCAAACTTGGACATTTGACTGGTTGGAGCTGGGAAGACAGACCTCAAAGAGCTGAGCATATGTGTTGTATGTAGAATACTCAGGTTTAATCCCCAGCACCCTCAGAAGTAGCTCTTGAGCACTACCAGGTGTGCCCCTCCCCCAAAAAAGATAATAAAATAAAATAAAGAAGTTTGGTTGAAATTTCCTTCTAGGAGAATTCTAGTCAATCACTTTTAAACGGGATCACATTGAGGAGCTGACAGTACTACACTTCTTTTGGATGACGGGGGATGCTGGCAATGCTCAGTGGTTATTTCTGGCTCTGCACTCAGAAATTACTCCTGGCAGTGCTCAGGAGACCATACAGGATGCCAGGGATCTAACTCAGGTCAGGTGTGTGCAAGGCAAATGCTCCACCTGCTGTACTATCCCTCCAACTCCTTTAGCTAATACACTTCTGACGAGTTCTTCAAGGTTTTAGAGGGAGGAATCTGGGCTTCTAAGAAAGATGGGATGTTGCCAGGGGAAAGACCCTCCAGAGGCAGACTGGGAGCCTGTGGGTCCTTTCCTCGGTGACCTCTGATGAGACCCTCGCCAGGTAGATTTCAGTGTATTGTCGCTCTTCTTTGAACCCATCTTGGCTTCTCAAGCACTCATTTGTGGAAGGGTCCTGTACAGACGCAGGAGCAGCACTCCCAGAGTCTGTGCCCCAGCTTCCAAAGATCAAATCCCTGAAAGAAAGCCCTGATATTTATTCTTCCTAAAGATTCAACTTTTCTGAGTGAGTGCTGATGAATACAGCAGGAAAGGTGGCTGCCATATGGTCAAAATCCTCACCCCAGAACTAAAAAAGCACCCACTTAAGCAATTAAAAGTCTTTGATGACTCATACTCCACATGATCCTCATATAAGTCCTATGGCTGCTGTCTGTCTGCCCTCCAAGAATGCAGACTTGCCAAGGGTGGGTCATGGTAAGACTCCGGAGTCTAGTAGCTGTCGTCATTTCTTAAGGCCACCAGAATGAAAATATTACAAACTGGGTGGCTGGAGACAGCAGAATGTAAGCCTCTGGTAATCCTGCAGACTGCATTTGTGATATAGCTGTGGGCAGGGCCACTCACCCTGAAGGCTACCGGGAAGGCGTCCTATTTGTCCCGTCTGGGTTCCAGCAGCCTCAGCCATTCCTTGATCTGTGGCCATGTAACTCCAAGTCTACCTCTCTACTCCCTGTGTCACCTCCTTGTATAAGGACACACCCTCAGCCCTCATCACCCTCCTTGAGTATGGCCTCATGTTAATTCATTCCCTCTGCAATGACCCTTTGTTCAAATAAGGCCACATTCTGAGGCCTGGGGAGTTAGGATCTCCACCCAATTCCTATGTGGGGGACACGATTAAGTCAAAGCAGTGGTTGTGCTGGTTAATTTTATGTGTCAATCTGTTGCACCCATGGTGTTTCTATAAAGGTGCATTAAGGATAACATTTAAATAGGGATCTTGTCTCTGCTCCCAGTCACTGACTGTGGACCTTTGGACCTTTGGCTCTGTTACTTATCTGATCCTTATTTCCCTGTATTCACAGCGGGAGAAAATCAGAACCTACAGGTTGCTGTGGGAGTGAGTTACAAGAAAATTACAAGACTCTGTTGGCTCATGATAAATACTGTGTCAGGCATTGGCCGTCAGCTTAGATTCTATCTTAAATGTCTAAAATAAAGATTACAGGCCCTAGGAGATGGCTCCATGGCTAAAGCTCCTGCCTTGCAGGCATGAGGTTATGAGCTCTATCCCTGCTGCCACACACAGGTGCAGAGCAAGGTCTTGGCAGTTCAGTTTGGTTGCTTGAGCCTGGGTGCTCTGCTATCTGAGATCCCTGGTGCTGAAAGCGATTTCCAGCTGTACTCCAGCCACGTGAGTTGCAATACCACAACCAAAAAGGACATAATCCCTTGAGCATGGCAACTCACAATAAAAGCACTTCCACCAGTCGGGAGAACCCCTGGCAAGCATGAGTGTGAGCACCCAACGAAAGTGTGTGTTAAAGCCAGCATGCATTTGCACAGTGCTGCAGCAAAGCAAGGGTGAATACCCCCCTCCACCCTGAGCAAACACCTAGGCTGAGTGCATGAGCACCCCAAACTGATGTATAACATCCAGTGAGAATCTAGCACGACTGCAATCTCTGGTCAGAGCACCAACACGAGCAATCAGAGAAAGAGAAGGGTTACATCCAGAAAGAAAAGAAAATACATTAGAAAAAGTAAAACTAGGATGGTACACAACAGAAGGTGAAATGCATTTCCTGACTGGCTCTGCTCCCTTGAGGCTGAAGTCCAAAGCACTGGTTCAACAAGCTCCAAGCAGCTCTCTCTGCAGCCTGTCCTGCCATGGTTTCAAGCATAAGCAGCTGATCCTGAGACTAGGGTTTTAGGCTAGTTGACAGGTCTGACTGGAGAACCCAGGGTGTCCCAAAGCCCCAGCTGGTACAAGACTTCTCTCCTCTCTCCAAAGTGGGAGTTTTACCCAGCACACGCAGCCATAGAATGAGTTCAGCTCAATCTATGATCTCCAAAGCAGAGCGAGACCTCCTGTCTCTCCTTCCCTGCAGACCCTTGACTGTGTTCTCCGTGATAGAGGCTAAGTGAGTTATTCTGTTCCCACTCCCTTCATAATCAACATCAAAAAAACAAACGAAACCAATAACCTGAGTCAGACCTTCTCACGGTCTGCTAGAAGGTGAAAAGTTAGCCCCCTCACTGTTTTTACGGGACTTTACCTAGGTGGTGTTTGGAGCTAATGAGAGCTCAAGAAAAAAAAATAACATTGAAATTAGGAAGCAAACAATAAGCTAGTTCTAATCACATAAGTTATCTCCATGGGCGGCTTGCTCAGGAAGCCACATATAAGCTTCTAATTAAAGAAATATTAGAAGAATGCATCTATAAATTTCAGAGCCGGCCTAATTTTCTTGTTTGAAAACTGCCAGGGAGGAGAGTGGATTGCAAATATATGAAATATGAGAAAATGAGACTTAATGAATTCTAAGTTTATTCACTGAAGTATTTAACTATCCAAGCCATCCATGGGGATAATAAATTTGAGTGTGTCATAAGACTGGCCCACTTTAATTCACATTTGTAAAATGAGCTATAAATATAGGGCCTGATTCTGGGCTTCATTTTCAGAGATGCATTAACTGCTCGTGCCTGGGTCTCTGGAGTGGTAGGCCCTGAGGGAACAAGCGGCTTCCTGGGGCAGGAGGGCCTGGTCTGGAATTGACTCTGGATGAGTCAGTATTTGTAATCTGCACAGCCACCTCCTTTTGGGTCATGAAAATCAAGTTAAAATCAGGGTGAGAAGCTAAGAGCGAAGAAAAGGTCATGGACAGCCTAACAGAGGAGTGTTTGATGAAGAAGGTAACTACAGTGGCCCTTGAATAAAGGTTTGCCCCTGGCTGTGCAACCTCCATTTCTGGAGGAAGTTTTTCTTTCCAGGACTTGTACATTCAGGGCTACAACCAACAGAAGATATGGCGGCCCTGATACTAAGAGCCATGGGGGGACTTATGTACGAATGCTGACAGTGTGGGGGCCAGTGGGGCTGTGTCCTGGAACCACAGATGTGGGCATTGCTAATGGACTCAGCCACGGATTCTGGAATGCTAATTTTCCCCCAGCCCTACGTCTGAAGGAAACAAAAAGCTTGGGAGTGGCTCTGAACTGTACCCCACCTCAGCCCCCACATATGGAAATTATAGGATGGAGGGTAGAGTCAAATAGCAGAGAAACATCTTTTCAAATATTGACAAGTGCTTTGGAGCTGGAGAGATAGTCCGGGTGAAGTCACTTGCTTTGCATGTGTCCAACCTGGGTTCAGTCAAAGCACCCCAAGGTCTCCAGAGTCCCTCCAGCAGTGACCTCTGAGCCAAGAACCAGATTTCTGAGCCAAGATCCCTGAGAACTGCCAGGTGTGCCTCCGAAGGCACCCCTACACGCACACAAAAGCAGAAGCAGAAACTCCAGTAAGATAGCAGTTACGAGGCAACTGTAGCCACCAGAGGAGAGATGCAGGCAGTTAGGGGCGGGGAGGGCTGCAAAGGGTGCCAGCTGTCATAGGTTCTTCTTCCTATTGTTATTTGGCCTCAAGATAGTTGCTCCCTGAAATTGAAATAAATTTTTTAAAAAATTTAAGTAGTGTCCTAAATTTTCAGCATGCTACTTTAGTATTTGTGAAATTAGAAAAAAAATTAACTTTTCAACTATCAACTTGTAGGATAACATTGCTTTGTCCTTTCTTCCTTGCCACAAGGAGCTTAGGTTTATCGGGTTACACCCATCACAGTGCTCCCAAGTCATTCCCATCCTTCGTTTATCTGTAAAGCTTCTTCTCTATGCTCTCTTCTCCAACTAGTTAATCAGCTTTTTCCCCTAATCAGACTCTGTTAACTTGTAAGGTCAAATTCCTCAGAAATCCGTGATTTTATATGTATGAGTGAAATACTGCCTCTCTCCTCTCTTTATGTCTTTTGAATAGTTTACTTTAAAGCAATGTCCTTTTTTTGTAGACACAGGAAGACAGTTAATATTATGCTCTTCTAACTTGGGATTTAATTGGCTTTGAATATTATTCACTTCCAGGCATCTGCTTTCTCAACTTAAGCCTCAGTTGCCCTTAGTTCCTAGCACCCCCAAATCAGAGCCCAAGGAGGGACTGAACAGACCCAGGGAAAGCTGTGAGCTACCCTGGCATCAATATGGGCCAGGCCAAAGTGCCATGATTCTTAGCTATAAGTTAAGAGCTTGATCATGGACAAATGCTGTCATGATCCAAAAGTAATGATGAAACTAGGACTCTGCTAAGAATAGAAAGACTAATCTGGCCTGAGCACTGTACTCTGAAATCGAGAGGACTCCAGGAGAGCAATTCTATAAGCTTAATGTATCTCTTACTGTGTCCATACAAAATGGTTGATATTATGAATGCTTATATGTTTGTTGGACAAGGAGAGGAGAAACACACCCATGGGATTCCGCTCTTGGGTGGGTCTTCCTGCTAAAAGAAAATCTGTCCTAGAAGAGGCATCCCCTGAGGGAAAGAACTTTAACCCTATTGATTGTGACCACACCTATGTGTAATCCCCAACCCCTCATGCTGGGGATTTAGCTAGGCTGTAACAGTGGGCTGGGGAATCCAGAAGCCAGAACCAGGAGGAAGAAATTGAGAGAGATGGAGAAGGAGAATGAAGTAGCATGGGGGAGGGAGATGCAGGAGAGAGAGACAGGAGTGAATGGAGACGAGAATGGACTAAACTGCAACTGAGACCAACCAGCTTGGCTCTCCTTCCTTCCTTTGCCTGCCCATCACCATCGACTTCCCCGGGATGGGAGAAGTGGCATGAGACTATTGAACTTCGGCGCAGGAGAGATAGAGCACCACTGCCCTCTCTTGTGTTTAGACATCAACTGAAGGAAAGAATTAGGGAGGGGCAGTTGACTATACACATCCCGAAAGAGAAAAAGTGCCAGGACTTTGGGGCCTAATAAGCTCTAGACATAGTGAGAGATGCCATTTCCAAAAACAATGAAACACTTGGTCTTGGTGAAGAGGGGGATTCTGTGAGTAGCTTGAGGGAATGATTGGTCACATACTTATTTATCCCCACATACGTCTTCACAGCTTCACTAACACCCTTGAAAGGTGTTCTATTGTGGCACAAGACATTATAGTTGTGCTTTGGGATGGAACAATATTACAATGCATAGGGTGTTTACCTTGCATGCGGCCAATTCGGGTTCAATCCCTGGCACCATGTATGGTCCCCTGAGCTCCACCAGAAATGACCCTTGAGCAAAGAGTCAGGAGTAACCCATGAGCACTTTTAGGTATGACCCCAAACCCAAAAATAAAATAAAATTTGGCCTTGTCCTAGTTCCTAACAGAGATTTCCTAAAGCCTTTCTGGTTTCCTAATGATTATGATGTCAGGAGCATTTGTTCTCACTTAGGGCCTTTGTCACTCTCCCACATACCCACCCAGCTCCTGGCACCAACTCTAAATGCCCCCGAAACTCCCGAGGGACTGGGGTATCCTTTGTTCTCATGAAAACTCTGTGAAATGATAGCTTCTTGATTGGGGCCTCAGGAACCCAAGAGACTTGGAATGTTGCATCTAGCCTCAACTTTCATTTAAAAGAGAGGCTGCAGAGGCCCGGAGGCTGAGTCCACAGTGGGGTGTGCTCCAGCGATACATTCATAAAAATTCCTGAAGGAGGGAGTTCAGAGTGCTTCTAAGTTAGTTAACGTGCTGAAGGTTCACAGCCCCAAATCCACAGGAATAAAAGCTCCTGGCTGATCAAAAGCGCCAGTCTTGGCCTGCTATATCTCATTATCTGGTAGTTCGTTTAGATCCTTTATTAGAAACTAGAAAATACAAGTTCTGAGATCTGAGTCATCACAGAGTACTGAATCTAAGGATAGGGATTCCTGAGTTATAGCCAATAGAACTTAAGTGTGGGTCACCTGAGGGCTGGCTAGTCCTGGAGGATATCCAACGTTCAGTCTTGTGGACTGAACCTCTATCTATGGGGACTATTAATACTAAAGCATTACTGTCGGAATTGAACCAAGCTGGAGGACAGGGTCTAGAGAGGACTGAAAAATTGTGCAAGATGGGGCTAGGACAATAGTACAACAAATTGAGTGCTTACCTTGCACGTAGCTGACCTGAGTTTGATCCCCAAGTCCTCCCAAACTTGGTCCTCCCAAGTCTGCCAGAAGTGAAGTGATCCCTGAGCACAGACCTAGGAGTAAGCTCTGAGCTCAACCAGGTATGGTCCCAAACATAAATAAACAATTGTTCTGGGTGGACCCACACATTTGGTCTCAGAAGTCTATGAATGAGAAAGTTATCCTTTCAAAGGAGAAGGAGAAAGAAATTTGTTTTAAACCAAATTTTTAGCAATCCTGTTTTAAGACTAATGCTAACAATATATGTGTGATGCCCTGAGGAGTTGCGTATAACTGGCGAAATAGTTGAGGGGTGATCACAAAAATCAGGAGGATCTTTTGAAACCAGAACAGCAAAACATTTGTAAAAACCAGTGTCAGTGTCTGCAGCTATAAGCCTTATTCCTCTTGGAGAATGAAGAGAGCCATTGACTGTTAGTGAAAAGCCTAGATAAAGCCTCCTCAAATCATTCCCAGGCCCACCGTCCCCCCCCCAAAAAAAAGAACCTTGTTATATTCATTGATCTGTGTGTCCTCACTAGAAGGAACAAGGACTCCTTACTGGAGAGATCTACACTCTCCTTTTACATTCATTTGCATTGTTTACTATCAGTCTCCTGAGGGCGTGTGGGGAAAGCGGGACTCCTTCCAAAAGATGATGATCACAAACACACTCACCTAATGAAGAACTTGATCTCTAAAGACAAATGAAAAAGTGACGTTTGAAGGCTCAGCCCAGGGACCTCAATCTGTAAGGTCCTGTCTGGGTATGCCTTTGGTTTCCTAATGTCCATCAGCTAAGTCCTCGCAATGATTATAATTACTCAAGGAGGTGTATTAGTTGGTAATATTAGCAGAATATTATACAGAGGCTTTTTGGCAAATTCTTAGCAAATGTTTCACTCATAAATTCGTTACCCATCAAAACTAAAATTACCATACATTATTCATTCCATGCTAAAGGCTTTTCTGTTTGTTCCCAACTGCCTTGCCAAAGTTAGGGGGAGGAGTTGTTTGTTTTTGTTTGGGAATGACATCCAGTGGTGCTCAGGGCATACTCTTGGCTCTGTGTTCAGGCATCACTTCTGGTGGGCTCAGGGGACCAAGAGAGATGCTGGGAATTGAACCTGGGTTTGCCATGTGCAAGGCTTGTACCCTACTTGCTCTACTATCTCTCTGGTCAGTTCCAAAGTTAGTTTGTTGCTGTTGTTGTTGTTGTTGTTTTTAATTAAATCAGCATAAGATACAGTTACAGAGCTGTTCATGATTGAGTTTCAGTCATACAATGGTCCAACACCCATCCCTCCAACTGTGTATGTTTGCCACCCACAATGTCCCCAGTTTCCCTCCCACCACACCCCTCAAACCCAGCCTTCATCTATAGCAAGTGCTTTTCTTCTTTCTCTCACTGTCTCTTTCTCTCTCCTTTGGGCACTATGGCTTGCAATACAGGTATTGAAAGGTTATCATGTTTCTCCCTTTACCTACTTTTAGCATGCAGTTCTTATTCAGAGTGATCATTTGCAACTACTATTGTCATAACAATCCCTTCTCTATCCCAACTGCCTTGCCCCCCACCCTGTATATGAAGGAAACCGTTGGCAGAACCCTCCATAACATTGAAACTGAAGGCATCTTCAAAGATGAAACACCACTGACTAAGCAAGTGGAAGCAAAGATAAAAAATGAGACTACATTAAACTAAGAAGCTTCTGCACCTCAAAAGAAATGGGTTCTGCACCTCAAGATACAAAGACAGCCCATGGAATGGGAAAAAATTATTTACTCAATACCAACCTGATAAAGGGTTAATATCAAGATACATAGAATACTGGTAGTACCCTACAAGAAAAAAACATCCAACCCCATCAAAAAATGGGAGAAGAAATGAACAGACACTTACTCAAAGAAGAAATACAAATGGCCAAAAGGCACATGAAGAAATGTTCCACAGTGCTCATCATCACTGTCACTGTATCACTGTCATCCCGTTGTTTGTCGATTTACTCAAGCGGGCACCAGTAACATCTCTATTCCTCCCAGCCCTGAGATTTTAGCAGCCTCTCCTTACTCAATTTCCCAATGATTGGAGGCTCTTTCAGGGTCAGGGGAATAAGACCTATCGTTACTTTTTTTGGCATATTGAATATGGTAGCTTGTCAGGTTCTGCCCCTGTGAGTGGGATACTCTTGATAGCTTGTTGAGCTCTCTGAGAGGTATGTAATATATATATATATATATATATATATATATATATATATACACCTCTCTGATTTGTTGCCTACTGTCTGAATTCTATCAAACATGGTGTGGTAATTATGGAAAATGGGTAGGAAGTGTCTTATAATTTCCAGGTCCGGAAATCGGCCTGGAGAGTGGTTGGGTAGTGGAAGTCGGCTGCCGGGGCTGGGTCCTTTGGGGCGGGGAGGGTTCTCACTCATCCTCCTCTGGGGTGCTCCAAGTGAAAACA
Organism: Sorex araneus; assembly: GCF_027595985.1. Lineage (NCBI taxonomy): Eukaryota > Metazoa > Chordata > Mammalia > Eulipotyphla > Soricidae > Sorex > Sorex araneus. The sequence goes on along the minus strand of NC_073305.1, from coordinate 69,935,510 downwards.
GCCTGGCACGCTGACTCATGCCACTGCCTGGCACTTCTTATCATCAGAGAGATGCAAATCAAAGCAACAAAGAAATATCTTACACTGGCACACATGAAAAAGAACAAGAACAACTGGTGCTGGCGCAGATGCTGGGAGAAAGGGCCTCTCATTCATTGCTCATGGGAATGCCAACTGGTCCAGCCATTTTGAAAAACAATATGGGTATTCCTCAAAAATCCTAAAAAATAAACCTCTATACAACCCAGCAATATCACTTCTAAGATGTACCCTGGGGGCCCCAAAACACACTGCATTCCTATGTTTATTGCAGCACTATTCATGATAGCCAGAACCTGGAAAGAACCTGAATGCCCAAGAACAGACAACTGGATAAAGAATCTGGTACATCGACACAATAGAATACTATGCAGCCATGATAAATGAAGTCATAAAATTCGCTTATAAATGGGTTGACATGGAGAGTATCATTGCTGAGTGAATTGAGTCAGGAGGGTAGAGACAGACTTAGAATGACTGTATTTTAGATATATGTGTATATATATGTATATATGTTTGTGTATATATATATATATATAATGTAGTATAAGACTAATACCCAAGAACAGTAGAAACATGGGCCCAGAGGATATTGGTCCACAGTTGGAAGCTTGTCTCCAAAGATAGCCTTAACTGGATTTCTAATCCATCCTCTGAGCCAGATTACTGTTGGGACTCACTAGCTACTTAGATTGGTCAGATCACTGTCATTTTCTTTTTTTTATTAATAATTTATTTTTAATTAGTGAATCACCGTGAGGGTACAGTTACAGATTTATACATTTTCGTGCTCATGTTTCCCTCATACAAAGTTCGAGAACCCATCCCTTCACACCAGTGCCCATTCTCCACTACCAGTAAACCCAGCATCCCTCCCACCCTCCCCAATCCCATCTCCCCCCACCCCACCCTGCCACTGTGGCAGGGTATTCCCTTTTGTTCTCTCTCTCTAATTAGGTGTTGTGGTTTGCAATAAAGGTGTTGAGTGGCCATTGTGTTCAGTCTCTAGTCTACATTCAGCACGCCTCACCTTTCCCCCGCATGGCCTCCGACCACATTTTACTTGGTGTTCCCTTCTCTGAGTTGCCCTCTCCCCAGAATGTGAGACCAGCTTCCAAGCCATGGAGTCAACCTCCTGGTACTTAATTCTACTATTCTTGGGTGTTAGTCTTCTACTCTGTTATTCTATATTCCACAGATGAGTGTAATCTTTCTATGTCTGTCTCTCTCTTTCTGACTCATTTCATTTAGCAAGATACTTCCCATGTTGATCCACTTATATGCAAAATTCATGACCTAATTTTTTTAACAGCTACATAGTATTCCATTGTATAGATGTACCAAAGTTTCTTCAACCATTCATCTGTTCTAGGGCACTCGGGTTTTTTCCAGATTCTGGCTATTGTAAACAGTGCTGCGATGAACATATAAGTGCAGATGTCATTTCGACTATACTTTTTTGCTTCTCTGGGATATATCCCCAGTAGTGGTATTGCTGGGTCAAATGGGAACTCAATTTTTAATTTCTTAAGAATCGTCCATATTGTTTTCCAAAAGGGCTGAACCAATTGGCATTCCCACCAGCAGTGTAGAAGGGTCCCTTTCTCCCCACATCCTCTCCAACAGTAGTTGCTTTTGTTCTTTTGGATGTGTGCTGGTCTCTGTGGTGTGAGGTGGTATCTCATGGTTGTTTTGATCTGCATCTCTCTGACGATTAGTGATGTAGAGCACTTTTTCATGTGCCTTTTGGCCATTCGTATCTCTTCCTTGGGAAAGTTTCTGTTCATTTCTTTGGCCCATTTTCTGATGGGGTTGGATGTTTTCTTCTTGTAGAGTTCAACCAGTGCTTTATATACCATTGATATCAACCCCTTATCTGATGGGTATTGTGTAAATATCCTTTCCCATTCTGTCGATAGTCTTTGTATTCTGGTCACTGTATCTTTTGTGGTGCAGAAGCTTTTTAGTTTAATGTAGTCCCATTTGTTGATCTCTGCTTCTACTAGATTGCTTAGTTCCGTGTCATCTTTGAAGATACCTTTATCTTCAATATCGTGGAGGGTTTTGCCGACCTTGTCTTCAATGTACCTTATAGCTTGTGGTCTGATGTTGAGGTCTTTAATCCATTTTGATCTGACTTTTGTGCATGGTGTCAGGTTCATGAAGCAGAACTTAGCTCAGGTGAACAAAATAAGTGATTCTCCCAGTAGAAATGTAGGGTTAGTGGAACTTGAACCCTGACTAGATTTTTTTTCATGCTTTGCTTCTCCTTGAGTGGGTCTTCTCCTCAACTAGCATTCACAAGTACACTTGTTTCTAAGGCGAGCTGTAGCTCACTCCCCAGAAGCCATTTTCATAAGACAGACTGCTTCTCTCAGACACCCGGGAATGAGCACAAGCCACAGAGACACTTGGTGTGACATTTGAACGTGGGATCAAAGCAGCAGTTATGGTTCCTTGTAAGCGTGGAGGTTCTTTGTAAGCAGGCAGGGAGGATCACCACCCCTCACTCATGCCACTGTTTGACAGTTCACTGGCCTGGTGGGGTTGGCCTGCTGGATTGGCACCTTCTCCTGCACCCTCCTCCCCCTCTAATTCCAGGATGGGTGAGAGCATTCAGCTTCATGGGGAGGACGACAGCTTCTCCGCCAGCTACTTTTATGGCCCAGAGCTGGTGGGTGACCTGCATACTGTGGTCTCTCATGTGAGTTCCTGCTCGTCTCGCAGGCCTGGTTTCCTGCACCCCTAGGGAAAGAGATGTCTCCCCTGGGCTGCTTTGCCAATTTGACCATCACAAAGAGCCAAACTGACAATGATCCCCAATCATATGTTCTAAAGGTCCTGCTAGAAACCCACTAATGTTCAATGGTACAATCCCACTGGTTAAGGGACTTCTGTGGACTCTTTTTCACTCCCAAGCAGTACTCAAAGGGCCTACCTGGGCACCACATCCAGTGATTCTCAACCGGCTAGGTTGCCCTTCACACCTGAGCAGTTCTTCATCTCCAGGCCCAGGGACCAGCAGGGGCATCCCAACTGTGCTCAGAGCAACCAATCAGTAATATCGAGGGTCATATGGTGCCAGGGATTAACCAGAGTTGGGCATAGACCCCCCAATCCATGCGTGCTCCCATGCCATCTCCCTGATCCTCTTTGAGGGATTTTCACATAGTCTTGGTCTTATAGAGATGATCTCTTATCAAGCCCATCTTCAGCCCCCTCTGCTTCCCAGAGGTTGGAGAATGAGCTCAAAGTTTCCAGGCTTCTGCTCTCCAGCTTTCTGGAGTGATCAAGTGAGTGGAAAGGGCACATAAAATTGCACCCTATCAGGTTAACAGAGAAAGAAACTTTTGTGATGTCACTGACAGAAATCAGTGTTTTTTTGTTTGTTTGGGTGTCACACCTGACAATACTCAGAACTTACTCCTGGTTTTGAGTTCAGGAATCACTCCAGGTGTGTCTAGAGGGACTGTGTGGGACCAGGGATCAAACCTGGGTTTGCCATATGCAAGGCAAATGCCCTCCCCACCGTACTATCACTCTGGCCCCAGAAAGCAGGTTTCAAAGAGGACTGGGAAGAGAGGCCAGTCCAGTACTTAGACTGTGCCCTGCAGATTTGGGTATGTAAACTGAGAAGTCATCCTGCCTTTGTGTTAGAAGAGGAGAGAGGTGGGTGAATTCATCCACATCTATGAAAGACTTTCCACTGAGGTTAGGGGGTGAAACCTGGGTCCCAGCAGGAGGGAAGAGTGATGGGCAAAACAGATGCTCATACCCTCTTTCCTGCATTCTGCTTGGGTGGTGGTGCTGCCTTCATTTGGTGATAACAGGAGATCCCATGGAAATGGCTCCTTGGAAATGGTTACTAATAGTCCAGCAGGGCCTTTAGCTCTCATTTCAGTTTCCCAGTCGTTTTCACAAGGAAATCTAAACCCAGAGAGGTTCCTGGGATGCATAGGAGCTGGAGCTTGAGTTCTGATTTATCTGTCCAGTCTCTGAGCTTTCACCCCATTTATTTCAGATACCCAATTATACCAAGCTGCATTAAGCTTAGTGATAAATACACTCTCACTTTGTCATAGTCACATAGCCTTGTGACTCTGTGCGCATGGATCTGCAAATGTAAAGAAAAGCCTATTCTTTCTGTACTTCTTTCTGAGAAGTAGATTTTGTTACTTCTACAGGGAGAAGAGCTGTGTTGTGATTTTCTTTAGTGATTGACCAGAGGACACATAGTTCAAAATTTCAGGGCACAGGAAGAAGGAAGAATCTTAATTTTAACCAGGCAGAAAGGCTGGGCCATTTTTAGGATGCTGGCAGAAAAAGTTGTTGCTGAGTGCAGCTGTCACCTCACTGTATTATTAAGTGTTTATGACATGCAACTTCTTGTCACAATGAAGAAAACTTTTCATGTTAGCTCATTAACATATTTTAAAACCAAATGGAAAAGAATGAAGGTTTTATTTCTAATTGTCCATTCTTCAAAGCAGAACTGAGCAGCAATTTAGGGGAAAGTGGATAACTTGTGTCTTGTGGGTGAGAGGTCAGTAGGCTGGTTATGGCTTCAGTGCACTATGGACAACTCAGTCCCTTCCACAAGATTCCACTTCTTCGTGTCACGGAATTGTGGCATTGCTTAAAGCCCATGGATCCTTATTTTCTTTTTCTTTTTTTTTTTTTTTGGTTTTTGGGTCACACCCGGCGATGCACAGGGGTTACTCCTGGCTCTTCACTCAGGAATTACCCCTAGTGGTGCTCAGGGGACCATATGGGATGCGGGGATTAGAACCCGGGTCGGCCGCGTGCAAGGCAAACGCCCTACCGGCTGTGCTATCGCTCCAGCCCCGGATCCTTATTTTCCTGCTTCATTAGGAATTTTGTTAACACCTGAAAGGTGAGGAGTATTATTACTTGCCCATCATCTGGCTACGACACATCTCCACTGCAGCTCTTTAAACGGAGGAATTGAAAGGAAGGGCTTGGGTGGAAGATGCTGCATAGTTGGGAGGCTTTTTCTCTGCAGTTTTCCTCTGCATGTGCCCCAGAAGAGCGAGGCGGACCCCAGCTGCAGTGAAGCTGCAGCCGCCGCCAGTGCGGCTCAGGAAGGGGCTCCCAAGAAAGTGGTTTCTGCCTTGTGACTCACAATCAGATCTGGATCCAGTTCACACTCTACAAAGTGCTTTAGGGCCCGTCATGAGCATCTGTGTTTTCTGGCGGGAAGCTGTCATGGAGTTCAGGAAACCGTATGTACAGAGACTGGCCCGGTGGTTTGAGGGCGGGATCTTGGGGCCAGAGCAATTGTACAGTGGTTAGGGCATTTGCCTTGCACGTGGCTGACCAGGGCTTCATTTCTGGCATCTCATAAGGTCCCCTGAGCACCAGCAGAAATGTTTCCTGAGTTCAGAACCAGGAGTAACCCCTGAGCATCGCTGGGTAAGACCCCAAAAGCAAAAAAAGGAAAAAGAGGAGGCAATCTCAGGAAACCCAATTTTACAGAATATTGTCTCTTGTGCATTATGGGGAGGACCAGAGAGAAAGGTAGGAAGCTGGGAGAACAGAGAAGCTGATATAGGAAGGAAGGAAGGAAGGAAGGAAGGAAGGAAGGAAGGAAGGAAGGAAGGAAGGAAGGAAGGAAGGAAGGAAGGAAGGAAGGAAGGAAGGAAGGAAGGGAGGGAGGAAGGGAGGGAGGAAGGGAGGAAGGAAGGAAGGAAGGAAGGGAGGGAGGAAGGGAGGGAGAAAGGGAGGGAGGGAGGGAGGGAAGGAAGGAGGGAAGGAAGGAAGGAAGGAAGGAAGGAAGGAAGGAAGGAAGGAAGGAAGGAAGGAAGGAAGGAAGGAAGGAAGGAAGGAAGGAAGGAAGGAAGGGAGGGAGGGAGGGAGGGAGGGAGGGAAGGAAGGAAGGAAGGAAGGAAGGAAGGAAGGAAGGAAGGAAGGAAGGAAGGAAGGAAGGAAGGAAGGAAGGAAGGGAGGAAGGAAGGAAGGAAGGGAGGGAGGAAGGGAGGGAGGGAGGGAGGGAGGGAGGGAGGGAGGGAGGGAGGGAGGGAGGGAGGGAGGAGCCCACCAGTGTCATGTTTAAAAGCAAACAAGAAACCATTATGGAAGAGGAGCTGAGTTCCCTTGGGTGTGGGATCCTGTGAGGAAGCACCCCTGAAGTTGTCCCTTCATCATTTATGGGTTGAGGACTGTTCCCAATAATTTAATAATCTGTACTAGAGGGCCCAAACAATGTACAGCAAGTAGGCTGCTTGCCTTGCATGCAACCAAGCTGGTTTCGATCTTGGGCATCCTATATGGTCCCCCAACCACTGCCAGGAGTAATTTCTGGGTGCAAAGCTGGAAGTAAGCCCTGAGCACTGCTAGTTGTGTCCCCTTTCCCCAAATAAAATAATTTGGACTACTTCTAGCCTGCAGGAGACATCTGAACTAAAAAATGGAGGATACTGAGCTCAGACCCAGACTCCTTTAAGTCTGAGTCATGGCGTAGTCAAATAAGTTTACAAGAGTGAGACAGCAACAGCAAAGCAAATTTGTTAAAGCAAGTTTGTTAAAGCGAGGCAAGTTTATCCACTGTTTCACCTCACACAGTGGAGGCCTCCAAAGAAACGTCTGCCCAGCGTACTTAGGGGACACACTTTTTAGCGCATTTCTGGGGTGCTCCAGGTGGGAAATTTCTGCTTTTTATAGATTAATAAGTTCTGGAAAAGGGAAAGCAAACTATATACAAAATATTCTAAGCCAGTCACATAAAAGGGATAAAAATATGTGGAATAATTTGGATCCACTATAAAATGTTCTAAAAATATTCTAAAAAATTTTTATTGTTTGAAGACAATAAAATGTATATGAAATCATTTAAGTTTATCTCTGGAAGGAGAAGGGTGGTCAGTCCTAGGAATGTGGGTGGCAAGGCCATAGAGTGTATCTTTCCCTGGGCCTGACTGGCCAGAGAGGGACCGGGGGCCAGAATGGAGCCAGGGCAGGGCACCAGACTCTCCTGGGCACCGTGGGTTATTTTAGCAAAAGGGGTTCTGCCTGCTGGGCCTCCGAAATGGGGGTTCAGAGCGGAATCTTCTAGGGATCTTCTGCTAGATCCCTTCAGAAAAAGCAAATGATGGAAGGGCAGCGCCTCAGTGGGAGGGGCACTGGCACCGCTGCTGGTACTGTCGGGGGACCCCACTCTCACCCACTTTCTATAGGATTACCTCCCTGCCACCAGAGACCCCAGTTATCTCTTTTCTCCCTGTGAACAGAGACAGATTCTGCCCAACCCCTTTCTACTCAATTCTCTCTCTCAGCCTCGCTGAAGACAATTAATTGTTCAGCAACAGCTTAGTTCTGCGGGTGACTGTCTCCTTGGCAACCTCCTCCCAGTGTAGCAGAAATGAAAGACGTTTTGGGGAATATATATATATATATATGTATATATATATATATGTATATATATGTGTGTATGTGTGTGTGTGTATGTGTGTGTTAGAAAAGTGCATCTTCCTTTTTCATTTCAGTGTCTTTAAGTGAAACGTGGGTTTGGAAGAGCGATGAACTTGCCTTTCCAGCACTTGCGTGAGCCAAGAGCTCCCCATTGCCTGCCAGTACACAAGAGCTGTCTGCATATGTGTTTGCCGGAGACAGGCACAGAGACCCCCAATCAAGGCCACCACTACTTTTTTATAGCAAATGACACCGTGCCACAGGACAGATGCCACCATCCTGGCACGCCTGTGACAGAGTCTGTCACCATCACCGGTCTTTAGGACAACACACACTTCCTGGAAGAGCTGGCTGGTCACTCACCTTCTCTGGGGCTTGGCAGCCTCCTCTGTGAAAACCCAAAGATTTGACAATCTCCCCCTGTCCCCTTAGATCTCAGCGTGGCCGAGAGTTCCCCAGCTCTATGGCTGTTCACCACCCAGCTCTTGAACTCTGCTGGCTCTGCCATTTCTCCTCTCCCTCTTGCTCTCTGGGGAAGAGGGCTCTTTCCAGAGAGATCACCCTCTTCTCTCCACCCATCCATCTCCCTGTCATCTATCTAGCCATTTATCTATCATCTGTCCAATAAATCTGCCTGTCATCTGTCTTCAGCCTCTAGCTATCCATCAAGCATTAACTATGCTTCGCTGCTACAAGTTCCCCTCTTCCCCCAGTTCTATTATAATAATATACATACCATAACCTCCTGAGGTACATTATTAGTGTCCACTGGTTTGTCTTTTTGTTTTGACTGTTCATCAGCTTTAGAACCTTGCCTTTCCCACAGAGGTGAGCTGATCCAGTACTGGTCTTCTTTCCCTCTGACTTATTTTGCTTCACGTAATTCCCTCGAGCTCCTTCCATCGCTGGATACGCGATTTCGACAAGTCGATGATTTCGACAAGTCGATTAACCTCTCCAAACCTGTTTCCGTAACTGAAAGATGAGGTAAGTAATTGCACTGACACTTTGGAGTTATTGGAAACAGTTAAGGAAGATATCTAGGTAAAACTGCAGAGAAATTATTGCTTTTCAAAGAATAAAAAGAATAAAAAGTTTCTGTCTTCTTGGCTTCTCTCCTCTATTCCTCTCTCCCCACACTTCCTCTCTGGAATTGGTCTCCTGGGATTGTAGGTATTTTATTTTAATCCTACCCCCAACCCCCACCTTTGTCATGATTTTTCAATTCCTACAGATCAATTGTGTTGATGATTCATTATAATTATTTTTATTTCTAACTAGCACTTCACACTCCTTGTGAGAAAATAAAGGGTTTTTTTTTAATAGAATAAAGAAAATAGGAGCACATATAATCTCTCACCAGGAACAACCAGAGAACAGGAACTAGATTTCTGAAATACTCAGAAAAGATGGGACAATGGGAAATGGAAGAGGTCCTTTTATATACATTCCCATTTTTAAAGTGTGAGTATCTCAGCCCTTTGCTTTTGGACTGGTGTTAACCTTTTTCATCATTGGATGAGATAAATAAAGGGCTATTTTTGGAGGCATGATGCATAGGAAAATTCTCTGAAACTGTTTCCTAATCCTCTTCATTCAACACTAAATGGTGTGGCTCTGAGGGTTGCTCAGAGGCTCAGAAAATGACTTTGCAAGGACTGGCTGACCTTAAGGGATGTTTCATATTTCTGAAAAACTTTTGACAAATACATTTTGGATACATGAAGCAAAGACTCATTTAAACAGAAAGCTCAGCGGCAGTGCCTCAGGTAAGAGGAGTAAGGGGCCTTCTAAGAAATAAAATTCAGTTTTTTTGACCTCACACCCTCACACACACCCCTACCCCACCTCACCCCTAACCCCCTACTCATTGCCATAGGCTTCCTAGCAACGACTATAATGCCTTGCTGTCAGTGCTCAAAGCCCAGCCTCAAGATATGACTTAGGAGTCTCTAGGGGGCACCATTTTGCCTACCATTTGCTGGCCGAATGTCCCAAGTTCATTTTTATACTGCTTCCAAAAACCCATCCTGTGAAGGTCTCCACTGATGTCTTGCTATCCTTCTAAACTGCAAATGTTTTGGGGTTGAAGAAAAGCCTATTTTGATAAGTCACCAAGTCCTTTGGCTTGACCCAAACTGCGGCAGAGTTATGACAAGAATGTTTTTATACTTTCTGTCACTTGCTATTTGTTTTACAGATTTGTCAGACAATATTGTCCCCCAGTTGGGAGAGGAGGAAACTAGTGTTTAGAGAACTGAAATGACTTGCCTCAAGTCCCGGAATTTAGGAAATTCCCGGCTGTGATCTGAGTACAAGGACACCTGACTCTCCCGCCCTTCCCCGTCTAGCCGGACAGCTGGGCCCTGGATGGCTCTGCTGTGCAGGAGGAAGCAGCCGGCAGAGGCTATGGATGAAGTGTTGGGGGTCAGGGGTAGCAGGGTGCCAAAGGGAGGCTGAGGATAGCCGGGTCTGCCCAGAATCACGCTGAGGGAGGGACAGATGGAAAGCTGTCACCGCCAGGACCCTGCCTTCACCCCCTGGCCCAGGGCCACAGGCACCACAGCGTGTCAGCCAGCTCCACAGCTTGGCTATTGTCCCCAGAGCCAGAGAAGAGCTGGTACCGCTGGGAGCCCACTGATTCCCGCTGCTGCTGGCAACAGAAGAGCCGTGTCTTAACGGTGCTTGCGCCCTTTCTCCATTGGCATGACAGACTCCTTTTATCTTTCCTCCTTAATCAAAGAGAGACCCTGTTCAACAAACACTCTGCCCGCGGCACTCTGCTAGCTGCTGCCTTGTTCTCCTGGCTTCCAGGTGACTGGCAGTGGCCCAAGAAAGGCTTATTTCTGGTTCAGTGGATAGAAAGATCTGTTTCTAATTTAGCACGGCCATGCTACCCTCTGCTGAGATCCCCCAGGGGGCTCTACCAGTGCACATAGGGGCTGGGGATTCTAGGATCTGTTTCCTTGCTGTATCTGCAAGTTCTATTTATTGAGGTCTTTGGCACTCTCTATTACAGGGTTTCTCAACTGGGGCCACATAGCCCCTCTGTGAGCCCCAAGGCACAGGTAAAAATCGCATAAATGTGGTCCATGGCATGAGACTAGGGAGCCAACTACTAGGACAAGAGCAGGGGAAGGCGAGGGTTAGAGAGGACAGGAGCAAAACACAGTCAGAAAAGGTTGAGAAACACTGGTCTACAGTAATCTCAATAAGGGTAACCTCCTGACTCCAAGTAAGAAAAGCTATCTCTGTAATAAGGGTTCCCATTGAGTGAATCTGGGAATGTTTCTAAATAAGCAAACACAAACTATCTAGAACATGGACCCCTGAACTCACTTTGATGAGGAGACCAGGTAGCCAGAGCTGTTGAAAAGCTTTTGGGGCCAGACAGATAATATAGCACTGTCTTGCATGCAGATGCAAGGTGAGGTCAGGTTCAATTCCTGGTACCCCATATGGTCCCCTGAGTGTGACCAGGAGTGATCCTTGAGTACAGAGCAGGAATAAGTCCTGAGCACTGCCAGGTGTGGCCTTAAAACAAAAAACAAATACACACACAGGAAAGAAAGAAAAAAATAAAGAGAGAGAGAAAGAAAGAAAGAAAGAAAGAAAGAAAGAAAGAAAGAAAGAAAGAAAGAAAGAAAGAAAGAAAGAAAGAAAGAAAGAAAGAAAGAAAGAAAGAAAGAAAGAAAGAAAGAAAGAAAGAAAGAAAGAAAGAAAGAAAGAAAGAAAGAAAGAAAGAAAGAAAGAAAGAAAGAAAGAAAGAAAGAAAGAAAGAAAGAAAGAAAGAGGGAGGGAGGAAGGAAGGAAGGAAGGAAGGAAGGAAGGAAGGAAGGAAGGAAGGAAGGAAGGAAGGAAGGAAGGAAGGAAGGAAGGAAGGGAGGGAGGGAGGGAGGGAGGGAGGGAGGAAGGAAGGGAGGGAGGGAGGGAGGGAGGAAGGAAAGAAGGAAAAAGGAAGGAAGGAAGGAAGGAAGGAAGGAAGGAAGGAAGGAAGGAAGGAAGGAAGGAAGGAAGGAAGGAAGGAAGGAAGGAAGGAAGGAAGGAAGGAAGGAAGGAAGGAAGGAAGAGGGGGAGGGAATGAAAGCGGGGCGGGGACGGGGAAGCTCCCCAGGTGATTCCACACTCAGTTCCTCAGTGTGGAGCTGAGACTCAGACTTGATGCCTGGAACCCAGTAAGCTGATGACAGGATCTCACTGAAGACCTACAGCACTAAATCCCAAGACCCACAGACTCCAGATTCGGAGTCTACAGGACCAACTGCTCATTGCTTGCAGTCTCCCACCTTTCGTACCACTGTGGATAGAGATTCATGCCTAGGGGAATGGACAAATAATTAAGCATGCCACAAAAGGGCCCCTCAATCATTTCTATTGGTCCTTTTCAAGATGCACTGTAGAGTGCACTGGTCTGTAAGATCAACGACGAACTCTTATTCATAGAAGAGAATGACCCTGTTAAAGCAAAGTATATTCATGAGGTTTCCCTCTATCACATTTTCAAACTCTGTTAATTAGGAGACCAAACAAAGAAATGTTGGAAGATACTCAGAATCCGAATCTTTAAAACATGAATATGCTCAGAACGGCACACAGATAATCAAGCATGTGGTAGGTGCCTGGTGCTTAGGCCAGAAAATGTAGGTGCAGTTACAGCAACAGTCCTACAAAATAAACACCCCCTCCTGTAGACTCACCCTCACTGATTCTAGGCCTGATCATGTGACTTGCTTTAACCAAGAGGTCAATAGCAAATCTAACAGAGTAGCCCTTGCACACTGGACCTTCCCTGTTTATTTCTGCTCTTTGGATCTTAAAAGGCATCATATGAAGAAACCCAAGATGATCTGCTGCAGGATGAAAGGAGCTAGGGTAACCTTTTCTTCCTCATCAGAGCCTGCCCATTCTGTGAGTAAGCATCTCATCATCTTTATGCTGGGGATCAAACCCAGGATCTAATACATGCACTCTTCCACTGAGTTACACCTCTAGTTCAGTAAGATGCAGCAATTAGATCAGTCACCTGTAAACTACTGTATTCAGTCAAGCATTCTCAACTGAAAGAACCACCAAACTGATGTAGAAAAAACTTACGTTTTCATTGTAAGCTTCTAAGATGATTATCATGCAGCAAATGCTGAATACACAATAAGCAAAGTTATGAACACGGCTGGTTACTTAGTCCCAATGTTGTTTCCTGGCAAAAAGTTGGGACTGATGAGATATGAACTCTGAGCAGGAATGTCACATACCAACTGTAGAGCATGTCCTTCTCCCACTCTCCCACCTAACAAATGTGTCGACACTCCTCTTGCCCTTTCCACATTGTTTTGTGGTGACCTTGGGAAGCTTGGTGACCTTGGGCTAAGAGCGGAAGTCACATGTCAGAAGGCACAGAGGCTCTTCCAGGGTACACCAAACCCCCCTGGGCTACCAGGTGAAATCGGAGAAATCCTCAACTCTCTGTAAGTCAATGTCCTGTGGGAGTCTTCTTGTTGCAGTGCCTTTGCCTACCCTAAAACACCCTCGTATTACTGACATAACTTTTAGGGATTTGTTATCATTTTGATGCTTATATACCTCAAATATAAACTTAATTTTCTCCCCTCATAGTGTTGCAAACATAAAATAAGGGAGCACTAAACCACACAATACCGCCTAACTACTGAATTCTCAGTGAATGGCAGTTCTCAGGATGTTTCCAGTATGGTTTTGCCCTTCAGATGTTTGTGGACACCAGGTTCCACCAGCTTTTCAGCTTACCTCTGGACTGAGGTAAGTCCAAGATTAGTGAGAACTGTACGTGAGATTTTCTTTCATCAATTTCCTTATTGGACTGAGAATTCTTTGGCATGCATGACTTATTCCTGATTCTAGCTCTGGTAAATCTATGGGCCTGGTAATCCATTGTTGCGAGCTAAGTCATCCCAAGCATAGTGACATTAGATGCTATCCAGCTTCTTTTTACTGCACGTTTCTGAGGGTTGCCTGGGAACTTGTCAGGGTTTCTAATGCAGTTATCACATGGCCAGATTCTGGAATTTTCCTAAGGCTTTATAATCTGCATGTATGGTGATGGAAGATGGCCAATGCTCTCAGTTGAACTGTTCACCAGATTCTGGACAAAAAAACTCTCCACGTGGTCTGAAGGCAGAGTTTTGAGACAAACTGCACAAATCTCTACTACTATTAGGAATTTTGTCTCCTGAGTCATATCAACATTACATTTGTTATAGTCAGGAGTCTTCCAAGTTCAAAGGAAGAAACACTGACTTGGGCTCTCAAGAGGGTGAGAGAGTTCACAGACTTTGATTTAAAACCAAAAACACAGGTTTTGGGTGTAAATCAGATGCAGAAGGGGGAAAAACAGAAAGACCAGTCTGGGTATAAATCTTCACCTTGTCCATGTCTGCTCTATAAACTTGGATGAATTATTCCACTTCCCAATGAACTATTCTAAAACATTGGGATAATGGTAGAATCAACTTCATAACACTGGGCTGGGATGGTTCTGTACAGCATCAATTGTAAGGAGTTGTGTGAGTTTAGTAAATTTTAGGTGTGATGATGATGTTCCTGTTGTTTACTGGTAAATGGAATTTTCTGGTAGACTTTGAATCTCCCTTGATCAACTGCGTTAACAGCTCCCATCTTCAGATTTCAGTTGAAGGAGCTGTTCTTCCATGGCTGGCACCCTAAGATCTTAGGAGGTATAGCTACTTATTACAGTGACTCTCTACCCCACCCAGAGGGATGAATAGTGCCAAGATTCTCAGTGGATGAAACTGGGAGAGAACCAAACCTTCTGTGCCCTGTTGTTTTCTATACATACAAACACATGATACTTTCATTTATACATTAGGTACCAATAATTTTTAAACAAGCATTAAGGATTGAAGAAATAACACATCGGGGAAGATGCTTGCCTTGCACATGGCCAACAAAGGTTTTATCCCAGGCACTCCACTTCCTGGAGTCCTGTCAAGAGTGATCCCTGAGAACAGAGTCAAGAATAAGTCCTGAGCACAACTAGATGTGACCAAAAACCAAACAAAAAAGGTTTTTTAAATAGTATTCTGTAATAAAATATACACAACTATGCCCTTTCAAAATATCCTATTGTAAAGAAAATGTATATGACCTTTGAATGCAAGAAGCTGCAACTACAGGTTGGAGGGGCTGATACAGTGATCTTTAAGTTACTAATATTGCTATGATTGAAGAAATATTGCCAGGCCTTGAAATTCAGGGCCACTTCTGCAATCATCTTCCAATTCCTGAGAGCATTTTCTTTTCATTTATTTGACCTCTTTTCTTTTCTTCACCAATTTTTTTCAAATGGCTCTGGACTGTGACATGAACACGATGATGAAAAGGGGTCATGAACCAGAAATACAACTCATCACAAATGTTTCATCAAAAGAGGGACTTAGCAAAGAGGCTCTCAAAATCATTCTAGAGACACCACAAACACTCCTTCTCTGCATCAGCGCATAGCTACTGAGAGCTTTCCCAGGGAGACCAGGACTTACCACATTGTTTCATATTAATTTTTAATTAGACCACCAATCCATGAATGCATTCTCCCAGCAAATAGAGATGTACTGTACAGATAATGCTATAATCTCTTGACTACTTATAAAAAAAACATGCAGATCTATGTCATCTGATAGCCACCACTATTTTTGTCTGTATCTCTCAGACTTTTCAACTTTCACATACATCTCCTGGAACCATTTAAAATATTCGATTCAGCTTGCCTTTAAGTCCGTGTTCTCCCTTGAACACATCTTTCTCTTACTTGTGTTGTTGCTTGCCTATTTCCACTCCAGAAAAAGCTGTGTTCTCTGTCAAACATGTACAAACATATATTCTCCCACTTTCCATCTTCCCTCACATCTTTCTAAATAAGGTTCAATAAAACTTACTTTCTTGACACACACAGAAATCTCGGGCCCAAGCAACTTGCGGCAGAGATGACCCGGGACTTTTCAATAGGCCTTCTCCACTGGGCTGCTTCAGATGGGGGCAGGTGCTGTCCCACCATCTGCCCTCTAAGAGCTCCAGTGGTCACCATTTTCTAGAAGCCAGCAAGAAGCACCAGTTCCCACCTGGCCACGATCCAGAGACACACACAGGAATCTCGGACCCGAGCAACCTATGGCAGCAATTTCTTCAGACCCTAATTATTAAAATCTTAAAATTCCTAAGATTCTAAGGAATCTTAGATGTCAGCCACGTGGCATTATATTATATTCATAACTGTGGCACTGTCACACTGTCGTCCCATTGTTCATGGATTTGCTCGAGCAGCCACCAGTAAGTCTCCACTGTGAGACTTGTTGTTACTGTTTTTGGCATATCGAATACGCCACAGATAGCTTGCCAGGCTCTATCGTGTGGGCAGGATACTCTCGGTAGCTTGCCAGGCAGAGGGGTGGAGGAATTGAACCCGAGTCAACTGCATACAAGGCAAACACCCTACCTGCTGTGCTATCACTCCAGTCCAATATCCATAACAAACAATGCAAAATACATTGTCTAACAATTGTATTTTCAGCAGATATGATGGGAGATAGGACTGGTCTTGAAATATCAAAGGTAACTAAAGTAGAGAAAGAAAACCTTGCAAATTGTCTGCCACACAAGCAGGGGGAGGTATGGAATGGAGGGGGGTGGAGGGGAGAAATACTGGTGATTTTGGTGGTGGAAAATGTGCACTGGTGAAGGGATGGGTGTTGGATGACCATATGATCAAAGTTCAAACATGAAAATTTTGTTACTGTATCTCATGGTGAATTAATAAAAAATAAAAATTTTTAAAAACTTACTTTCTCCACAAAAAATGGATTCATGTGTGTGTATATATGTGTCTGTGAGAAAGAGAGAAGAGAGAGAGGGGGGAGAGAGAGAGAGAGAGAGAGAGAGAGAGAGAGAGAGAGAGAGAAACTGCTATATAACAAATTATTCCAAACACAGCAGTTTGAAATAATTTGTCCTCCAAAAAATTATCCTCCAGTCTGGGATCAGGAAGATGAGGAAGAACTTAGCTTAGAATTTTGGGCTTAGAGTCTGTCATTATGCTGGATTCATCTGGAAGCCAGACCTGAGAGAAGGTCTGTATTTAAGTCCATTCATATGATTGGTGGCAGGCCCTGTTCCATTGCTGTTAGGGCCATCCGTCAGGAAACTCATGACTGGGAACTGAATGAAGGTGAGTAGTCAAGACAGAGCACCCAATAAAGAAAACACTTTCTTTTGCAGCTAAATCTCTGAGGTTACCTTGCTTCATTTCTCTCACACTTTGTTCACTAAGTCAGTTAACAGATCCTAAATCTAATCTAATCTGGAGAAGATTGACAGCAGGGAGGGAGGCGGTAACTGCATAAAGTGGAGATCACTGGGGCTTAATTTAGCAGCTACCTACTATTGAATGTTTATTAAAAAATGTATTACACTGACACTCTACAACCTGCTTTAGTCAACTACTTAAATGCAACATAGTGTTCCGTAGCATATATCAGTGTTTCTTGACTGTTTTTTTTTTCTTGGTTACAATCCTAATTAGATTCCAAACCTGCAACAGCCATTTGATTGTTTCTGGAATTAGGGTAAGCATGAGTCTTCTTAAAAGTGATCAGAAATGTTTTTAGGGCATAATAAAAGTTGGGAACTATTGGTGTGGATAAATGACGATTCGTCCATTATTTGACCAATATGATGGTTATTTAGGTTGTTTTGGTATTTTTTTAGTAAATAAAAGCTGCACTGCTAGGGAATGTCTCTCTTACAAGCCTCTGTGTGCGTGTGCATTAAAATATGAAGTTGTTTTGAAGAGTAAAATATGTATTTTGCTTTCTAAATAATGTCCATGTGATCCTCAAAGCTTCCCTCTCAAAAATGTTATCAAATCTCACCAGCACTTACTATTCTCAAACCCTTGAATTTCAGCGAATCAATATTTGGAGGGGGGAAAAAGGTGTTCATTGTTTATATTTTACCATATTTGAGAGCCATCTAATTGTATTCATGGTCATTATATGAATCTTGTGCAAATAATTTATTTAAGCTTTGTTTAAAAATATATAAGAAGATCTAAAATAACAAAGATATGGGAAGATCTATACTTCAGCGTCCTCTGCACAAACTCTTTGTTCGTAGGTTGGGACTCAGTCCTTTTCTCTTCCTGCTCTGCTTCCATCTGTCTTTTACCTTACTTTCTCTAATCAACATGTGCAGTCTCAGTATAATTTAAAGACACTAGGTATAGAATCGTCCCTGCAGGCAACTCTTTGATGAAGCGCCCTGTGCTGGGAATTCAAAATGGGAAGAAAGAGGGGACCCAGAACCTCTGTTGGCAACTGATCAACTGATCTCTCATCTCAAACCCAAGGCAGAACAGCGATGGTCAGGAAGCCCAACACTTGCTAATGCCGCTTCAGTCAGTCTCTGGAATTCTGGGAAGCAGGCGTTTCTCCTTTGTATTGTTGCTGTTTGGGAGATGCCAGGGTTTTATTTATTTATTTATTTAAATTTTTAATTTTATAAGCTAGTTTACAATACTTGATTACATTTAATATTCAAACACTAATCCCACCACCATTATACCTTCCCACCACCAAATTTGGGATGCTTCTAGCCCAAGCCCCAATCCCTGTCCCAAAACACAACCAAAATGATATGTTTTTGTGGAGTTCGCTGGCGGGGCTGGGTCCCTTGGGGCAGGGAGTGCTCTCGCCTGCCCTCTCTCTAAGATGCCCCGCGTGAAAGCAGCCTGGCATGGAGTCCAGTGGCATGGCTATGGGGCCTCATGTTATGCTGCCTTCCGGGAGAAGCAGCCGTGGGATCTGGATGGTGGCCAGTGATGAGACTATCTGGTGCCGGCCGGAGGTGGTTATGGATGTGACTCACGCATTCCTTCTCCCACTTTGTCGTGGCTTCAGTCACCATGCCCTGCAACCTGCCAACAGTCTCTTTTTATCGGAAAGCTGTTGCTAAAGATTCTGATTCTGCGTTTCAATTTCCCGTTGCAGATTGCGTTTATATTCTTCATCTATAGCAGTTACTTTCTCTAGAATTTCATTCTGGAAAGGTAGACATATCCAATATTGGCTATACAAAATATCATATAGTTAAAAGTCATGATTGACTTCCTTTGAAAATTACCTTTTCCCTAAGTTTAATACCTAAAACTACTATTTAAGCTATTTTTGGAATAGACTCCTGCCTGGGTCAGAGATGCAGTACTGGGGTAAGGCACTTGCCTTGCATGCAGTGAACCTAGGTTTGTTCCTGACACCCAATATGGTCCCCAGGGAACAGAGCCTGGAGTAAGCCCTAAGTATTGCTGAATGTGGCCCAAAACCAAAATCAGAATATAGACTACTGTGTTGAGATTCATTTCTCTCCAGAAAGAGTATATGCCCCTAAATAATCCTCAGAAAATAAGAGAACAAACGTATATTGCAAGTTATAGTCAAAACGAACATTGTAACCAAAGCTAAACTCTGAAAAAGTCTTCCAGGAACTCCCTTGTTAGGGCCAGAGAAACTACTCTTAAATTTTTGAAGTCTAACTCATAAAACATTTATCTTAAACTAAATTTTAAAACATGTGAGTTTTAAAAATGTGAGTCTGTGAGAAATATAAACATAAAAAGATTAGTTCTCATAGAAAAAGTCTCTATAAAACCAAGCTTCCGGACATCTAATAGCCTAGTTCTCCCTCTTGGAGAATCTGACAAGCTACTAAGATTCTATTGCCCACACAAGAGAGCCTGGCAAGCTCCCAGTGGCGTATTCATATCCCCAAAGCAGTAAAAGACATATACATACCTCTCAGAGAGCCCAGCAAGCTATTGAGAGTATCCCGCTCGCACAGCAGAGCCTGGCAAACTACCTGTGGGGTATCTTATATGCCAAAAAACGATAGGTCTCATTCCCCTGACCCTGAAAGAGCCTCCAACCCGTTGGGAAAGACAAGTAAAGAAAAGCTGCAAAAATGTCAGGGCTGAGTGTAATAGAGACGTTACTGGTGCCCGCTCAAGTAAATCGATGAACAACGGGATGACAGTGATGACAGTGACAGTGATACATGTATAGAATTTAAAATTTCTCATTCTCTAATATAGTGACAACACCATTATCCAAGTAGAGACAGAAAGTATGTCCCCCACGTAGGGAGAGTGAGTAATACAGCTGAATGGGTAAAATTTCAGCTTGAATCTACTGAAATCACTGCAAATTTTTCACCAAAACTTGTATTACTCACCTGAAATCTCTAAAAGTGGTCTGGGTAGAGAACTCTTTGATAGATTGGAGAGAGAGGGACATCCTTGTCAAGAAAGATATCCATCAGTGCCAGAGCAATAGTTCAGCGGGTAGGGCATTTGCCTTGCACTCAGTCAACCCAAGTTTGATTCCTAGCATCCCATGTGGTTCCTGAAGCACCACCAGGAGTACTTCCTGAGTGCAGAGCTAGGAGTAACCCCTGAGCATCGCTGGGTATGACCCCAAAAGCTAAATAAATAAATAAACATTATGCCTGTCCTTTAAAAAAGAAAGAAGGAAGAAAAGAAAGAAAATGAAGGAAAGAAGGAAGGAAGGAAGGAAGGAAGGAAGGAAGGAAGGAAGGAAGGAAGGAAGGAAGGAAGGAAGGAAGGAAGGAAGGAGGGAGGGAGGGAGGGAGGGAGGGAGGAAGGAAGGGAGGAAGGAAGGAAGGAAGGAAGGAAGGAAGGAAGGAAGGAAGGAAGGAAGGAAGGAAGAGAGGGAGGGAGGGAGGAAGGAAGGAAGGAAGGAAGGAAGGAAGGAAGGAAGGAAGGAAGGAAGGAAGGAAGGAAGGAAGGAAGAGAGGAAGGAAGGAAGGAAGGAAGAGAGGGAGGGAGGGAGGAAGAAAGGAAGGAAGGAAGGAAGGAAGGAAGGAAGGAAGGAAGGAAGGAAGGAAGGAAGGAAGGAAGGAAGGAAGGAAGGGAGGGAGGGAGGAAGAAAGGAAGGAGAGAAGGAGAGAAGGAAGGAAGGAGAGAAGGAAGGAAGGAGAGAAGGAAGGAAGGAAGGAAAGAAGGAAGGAAGGAAGGAAGGAAGGGAGGAAGGAAGAAAGGAAGGAGAGAAGGAGAGAAGGAAGGAAGGAGAGAAGGAAGGAAGGAAGGAAGGAAGGAAGGAAGGAAGGAAGGAAGGAAGGAAGGAAGGAAGGAAGGAAGGAGGGAAGGAGGGAGGGAGGGAGGGAGGGAGGGAGGGAGGGAGGGAGGGAGGGAAGGAAGGAAGGAAGGAAGGAAGGAAGGAAGGAAGGAAGGAAGGAAGGAAGGAAGGAAGGAAGGAAGGAAGGAAGGAAGGAAGGAAGGAACCCATCACGGAACATCAAGTGCAGTTTTCTAAGCCCATACTAAACACCAGGTATAATGAAGAAATGGAAGAATTAGGAGCTGAAGAGAAAACTCAATGAACTAAAGTGCATGCTTTGTAAGCAGGAAATCTGGCTTCAAGCCTAGTACTGTATGGTCTCCCAAGTAAACTGGCCATAACCCTCAAGCACTGAGTCAGGAGTACCCCTGAACAGTCTGTTTGATGTAGCTCAAAAAAGGAAAAGCAAAAAAAAAAAATTGAATGGATAAATTCAGCTTTATTTATGGATAAAGATTTGAGCCTAGAAGAATAGAAAGATAATACAGCTGGTAAGATGTACCTTACATTAGGCCAACCCAAGGTCAATCCCTGACAGCACATATAATCCTCTGAACACCACCAGGATTGATTCTTAAGCACAGAGCCATGAGTAAGCCTTGAGCAAGCTTTTGTAAAAAGGGCCTGCAGAACCCCAAATATATCAGAATATTTAAAACTCCCTGATGATGATTTCAAAAACATAATAATAAAGATTCTCATTGAATTCAGGAAATCGATGGAAAAGAAATTCTATAAAGACCAAGAACATATGAGAAAATCCAAACAGAAAAAACTGAACTAAAGAACATAGTAACTGAACTAAAAAATATAATGGAGGGGCTCAACAGTAGAATGACAGGGATGAAAGATCAATCAGATCTCAAAAATAATAAAAGATCACCAGAAAAGAACAAAAAACTATTTAATGACGATAATATTAGTTTTATGGAATAGTCTCAAGAGGCACATAATTCATTTCATGAGGTACCAGGAGAAGAAACAAAAAAAGGAGAATTCTTTTTTTTTTTTTTTTTTTTACATAGCTAAATAGCAACTTTTATTGAGTATTTATCAGGCTGTCAGAATCACATGTTATATCCAGCAGTGAAGAATCTAGGCCGTTCTGGCAATACTGCAAGCTGGAGATCACTCCGGACCCCAGACCAGGCCAACAACACCAGGGTGCCAGACGGAGAAGGTACAGCCAGCATGCCTTCTCCAGATGGAGCCCCAGCGACACTGAGCTTCTACTAACACAGCTCTGGTATGCGGGACTGGGACGTCGAAAGGAGAATTCTTATTCAACAAATCGTACTTGAGAACCTCCCCAAAGTAAAGAAGGAGAGAGATAACCAGATCTAGGAAACTCAAAGAATTTCAAACAAAATTAACCCAAACAGACATCAAAATACATTGCAGACAGAATGGCAAAAGTCAAAGGAAGATTGAGGTAGAATCCTAAAAAGCAAGACAAAGGCAATGAGTTACACTAGGGGAAACCCCTGAACACTAACAGCATTTCTCAACTAATGTTCTATAGACCAGAAGAAAAATACCATAATATATCCACATTTTTTATAAAACAGAATTTAACCAATAATACTTTATCCAGAAAGACTATCATTCAGATTCAACAAAATGATAAAAACCCTTTTCACACAAATAAGGTAAAGTAATTTGTGGCCATTAAATCAATTCTACAAGAAACACTAAAGGGTCTTCTAGAAAAGAAAAGGAAACCCACAGAAGTAGCAAGATACTGAATAAAAAAAAACAGATGATATGGAAAAGAAGGAAACTAGTATTGGAATCTCTTGGAACCAACTTGACATTTGTTTGCTTTAAATTTATAAGATTGAAGATTAGAACTTAGATGTAAACTTAATGGTAATTTCAAAACATAAAAAGAAACCCCCCAAAAGAGGCAAATGGAACTTGATCACTCCACAAAAGTCAGTTATTAAAGTTTAAGCAGAGAAAATAAGGAAACAGACAATAGCCAGAATCTGGAAAAAACCCGAATGCCCTAGAACGAATGACTGGTTGAGGAAACTTGGTACATCTATACAATGGAATACTATGCAGCTGTTAGAAAAAAGGAGATCATGAATTTTGCATATAAGTGGATCAGCATGGAAAGTTTCATGCTGAGTGAAATGAGTCAGAAAGAGAGAGACAGACATAGAAAGATTGCACTCATCTGTGGTATATAGAATAACAGAGTGGGAGACTAACACCCAAGAATTGTAGAAATAAGTACCAGGAGGTTGACTCCATGGTTTGGAGGCTGGCCTCACATTCTGGGGAAAAGGCAACTCAGAGAAGGGATCACCAACTATAATGTAGTCGAAGGCCATGCGGGGGGGGGGGGGGGGGGGAGAAGGGTGTTGCGGGCTGAATGAGGGCTAGAGACTGAGCACAGAGGCCACTCAACACCTTTATTGCAAACCACAACACCTAATTAGAGAGAGAGAACAAAAGGGAATGCCCTGCCACAGTGGCAGGGTGGGGTGGGGGGAGATGGGATTGGGGAGGGTGGGAGGGATGCTGGGTTTACTGGTGGTGGAGAATGGGCATTGGTGAAGGGATGGGTTCCCGAACTTTGTATGAGGGAAGCATGAGCACAAAAGTGTATAAATCTGTAACTGTACCCTCATGGTGATTCACTAATTAAAAATAAATAAATTTAAAAAAAAACAAAGTTAAAAGAGAAAAACAAGGTACTTATATTTGTGGTGTTTAAGTTCTAGAAGAAAATAATATGAATACCGCATTAAATAAAAAAAGCATGATGTAATGTCAAATAATAAAAGGAGATTATAGAATAAAATTGATATACTTAGGACTAGACAGGAATTAAATTTTATTTTTGGTAATGTACTCAGGGAACTTGTTTCTGCTTTTGTTCTCAATTGGAATAAAATGACCAAAAAATTAAAAAAAAAAGAAAATAAGGAAACAGATGAAATACAAAAGACACCCAGAATTCATATAAAAATGGCAATAAATATTTGTATCAATAATCTCTAAACAGAAAAAGATATGTCTGAACTCATCAATCAAAAGGCACAGAGTGGCCAGTGGCTCTGGAAGCAAAATTCAAGCCTTTTGTTATTTACAGGAGAGCCACTTAAACTTTAATAATAACACAGGCTCAAAGCAAAGACTGTAAAACAACTATGAAGGCAAATGATAGCTGTAAATTGACAGGGATAGCCTTACTTATTTAAGATAAAATAGATTTCAAAATTCTAAAAGGTAATAAGAGACAAGAATAGACATTATATAATAATTTAGGGAGCAGCGTATCAAGGAGACACAATACTCATTAACCTATTATGCAGTAAAATAAGAGGCATGAAAATGTATAAGGTAACTGTTAAGTCTGAAGAAGCTTTAGACAAGAGCCAGGGAGAGAATTCATAGGACTGGCATGCATGCTTTGCTAGAGTTCTAGGTTCAGTGGTTCAATTCCCTAGTATTTCCCAGACCAACCCTCAGACTAGCCAGGGAGCACACCTTGAGTATCACTGAGTGGCAGAAAAAACAATAAATATAAAAACAGCAGAGACTTAAACATCCTGCGCTCACCATTGAACAGTAGAAAATCAGTAGAAAATCAGGACAGAAACAAGATCCTTGCATGAACAGTTGCAACAGTTGAATTTAAAGAACACTTACAGGGTTCTCCATCCCAGAAAATTCAAATACACACTTTTCTTAAGTATAAATGTAATATTCTTGAGGATATATCATATATTGGTGCAAAACAAGTGCTAATAAAATTATGATTCTGTGAAAATTATATCAAGTATCTTTTCAGATCACAATGGAATAAAACTAAAAATTAATCACTTAAGCAAATGTATGAGGTAAAAAGTCAAACTTTTGGAGGCTAAAGAGTATTGTTAAATAGCAATTGGGTTAATGAGGAAATCAAGAAGGAAATGTAATTTTTCGAGAAACTGACAAAAATTAAGACTCAAGTTATCAGGACACATAGAACATAGAAAAAAAGCAATACTAAGAGGGAAGTTCATAGCAAAACAGGCTTACATCAAACAAAAAAAAGAACTCAATAGGCAATCGAAACTTACATCTTAAGGAACTAGTAAAAGGAGAACAAATGAAAAACCAAAGGTAAATAAGGAAAGAAATAATGGACATTATAGTAGAGATAAACAAGATAGAAATACACAAGATAATACAAAGGATTGATGAATCCAAGAATTGGTTCTCTGAAAGAATAAATAAAGCTGACAAACCCACTTGGCTCATGAATAAAAAAATTTAAAAAGACTAAAAGGCAAACTAATAAAGAGACTCAGAAACTAAAGAGGGATGGTAGTAGCAGAAACCACAGAAACACGTTCATAAGTGACTAGTATAAAAAACTTTAAGTGACTAAATTCAAGAATATTGAAGAAATAGATATCTTAGAAAGAATATCTATTACAACTTTCCAAGGTTAAAACTAGAGAAGCTTAGAAAATCTGAATAGATGAAATATTAGCAAATATTTAATTATTATTAAAATAGTCAACTAGTATTACTTCAAACCGTAAGCCAAGGTCCAGATTGCTTTACTAACAAGTTCAATAAAACCTTCAAAGATGACCCATTACTATCCTCAAATTCTTAAAAATAATGTAAACAGACATCTTTCCAAGCAGCGTCTATGAAGCCAATCTTACCCTGATACCAAACTCTGACATCATTATTACCAAAAGAAAAGAAAAGAAAAAAAGACCTGAGAATCAATATTATTGATGAACATAGATACTAAGATTCTTAATAAATTCTTATTTGACCATAGTATACCAATAAATTGAAAGAATAATACATGATGGCTAAGTGAAATTTATTCCAGGGATGCAAGAACAGTTCAACATAAGCAAATCAATTAGTGTAGCATATCTCATCAATAAAAGATACAAATCATATGATCATGTTAATAGATGCCAAAAAAGATTTTAAATAAAATTCAACCTCTCTTTATGATATAAAAATGTCAACAAAATGGAAATAAAAGGAATATACTTTCAACAGAGTAAAGACCATTACAAGTCCACTCAATTGAACACCATACTAGCATCTTACTAAATGGGCTAAAGCTGACAGCTTCTCCTCTAATACTGCACATAAGACAAGGATGTTCACCGTTATTGTTCAGTGTAGTATCTTAAGTCCTAGCAGAGCAATTAGGCAAGAAAAAAATAAATAGAAGGGATTAAAATGGGAAAAGAAGACATTAGACTATCACTATTTGCAGATGACTTAATATTCATAAAAAATTTCTAGAGACTGATAAGACACTGTAAAACTAACACTATTAGAAATTATAAACCAATACAGTAAAGTGGCAGATGACAAAATCAAAGTAATCTTCATTATTGATCAGGGAAATGCGGATCAAAGTGAGTACAAGATGTTACCTCATGCCAGTGATACTAGCATACACCAGAAAGACAGAAAATTTTCAGTGCTGGTAAGGATGTGGTGAAAAATGAAAACTTCTGGGGCTGGAGCAATAGCACAGCACATAGGGCATTTGCCTTGCATGCGGCTGACCCGGGTTCGATTCCCAGCATCCTATATGGTCCCCTAAGCACCGCCAGGAGTGACTGCAGAGCCAGGAGTAACCCCTGTGCATCGCCAGGTGTGACCCAAAGAAAAAAAAAAAACTTCATCCATCATCGGTGGAATGTTGTCTAGTTCATCTTCTTTGGAAACAGTATGGAGACTGAAAGAACTGCAGAGTCCAAGCAGAGAATTGGGTTAAAATGGGAGTTTGCTCCCAGGCAGAACTCACAAGCCTCTAGAAAGGCTAGAGAGGGCCGTGTGCCCAGCCTGTGTTTTAGGGTGGGTTTATGTTGAAGTATAGCAGAGCATGGATTACATATTTGTGACTAGGTGAAAAGGACAAGAAAACATTCACACTTTTTTTAAAATTTATTTATTTTTAATTAGAGAATCACCGTGAGGGTACAGTTACAGATTTATACACTTTTGTGCTTATGCTTCCCTCATACAAAGTTCGGGAACCCATCCCTTCACCAGTGCCCATTCTCCACCACCAGTAAACCCAGCATCCCTCCCACCCTCCTCAATCCCATCTCCTCCCACCCCACCCTGCCACTGTGGCAGGGCATTCCCTTCTGTTCTCTCTCTCTAATTAGCTGTTGAGGTTTTCAATAAAGGTGTTGAGTGGCCACTGTGCTCAGTCTCTAGCCCTCATTCAGCCCGCAACTCTCTTCCCCCACATGGCCTTCGACTACATTATAGTTGGTGATCCCTTCTCTGAGTTTCCCTTTCCCCAGAATGTGAGGTCAGTCTCCAAGCCATGGAGTCAACCTCCTGGTACTTATTTCTACAATTCTTGGGTGTTAGTCTCCTACTCTGTTATTCTATATGCCACAGATGAGTGCAATCTTTCTATGTCTGTCTCTCTCTTTCTGACTCATTTCACTTAGCATGAAACTTTTCATGCCGATCCACTTAAATACAAAATTCATGATCTCCTTTTTTCTAACAGCTGCATAGTATTCCATTGTATAGATGTACCAAAGTTTCCTCAACCAGTCATCCGTTCTAGGGCATTCGGGTTTTTTCCAGATTCTGGCTATTGTAAACAGTGCTGCAAAAACATTCACACTTTTGAGACTGAAATATTTTGACTTGTATCTTTTTTGAAAACTTAAAAGCTATTTGCTTCAGAAAAGCTTATTTGTTAGCCAAGTTGAAATGATTTCTGTAAAATAGTAATATTTACCTCATAGACTCAGACTGAGAAACTACATATTCAATGTTTGTTTTCTCTCTAACTTCCGTGATTAAATGATCAATTAAATGATTAAATATTTTTGCTGCCACTTCATTTTTTGAAAGACAAATAAACTTTTTGTAAGTATTACAATTAATTTTTCTCTTTTTCCACATTCCCTTCCTTAGGATTAATCTAAGGAAGGGAGAAAAACACATGAATAGTTGCTTTTCCGTGCCCTAAAAGCCAAATTGACCTCAAAGCCCAAATTAGTAAATCCTGATTTTTAAACTGACCATGGTTCCCCACCAAAATAATATCATGGTTTTTCTTTTACCATTGCCTTGAGCTTTGGGGGAGAAAAGAGCTACATGCATGCAAAAATGATTATTATAATTACATACACTGTTATACAGATTCCAAACTACCCACTGTGGAGTTCTATTCAGATTAGAGAAAAGGGTGGAGAAACTTCAAGAAAAAAAGGGAGAAGGAGGCGTCACTCAACTACAGGCTTTCAAAGCCATTCTACTGGGACCCTCCCCACTCCTAGTCCTTTCTGTGACCTCACTAATCTATCCACCAGCGAAAAGGGGAAGTAGGCAATGATTTGTGGAAGTACATCAGTTCTTTGATTATATATCCTTTGGGGTTATGCCATTTACATAAACTTTTTCTAGAAACAAATAGTATCATTATTATAATCAATTATTATAATCAAGACGTGTCCAGGAATATCACACTAGCACCTTGAATGTTTTTCTAAGTATTCTGCGCAGCTTCTACACCATGCAGAATAAATACCAAGACCTAAGTTAACAGTGAAAATATAAGAGGTAGTCCCTCAAATACACATTGAAAGTGAAGGAAAAGTCAGATTTTACATATAATATTTTTTTCAACTATTTACTTTAATCAACAAGTCACTTTGTCCGTCCTAATCCTTCCATAAAACGTAAGTTTGAATATTTCTTAATGGAGTGCCTCCGCAAGAGGTCAGTTAAAATCTTGACTGGAAGACTTTCCTGGAATATTTTGTTTCCCTTGGAATTTACAGTACTGTCTAGTTGAATCTAATTTGACACTCTAACAATTGGAGTATTGTATTAGGCACAGTGAAGCAGAAAATTCACCCTACCCCGATCTCCATTCATCCTTCCTTTGCCCTTGTGGAAATTGCCCACCGTCTTTCCCACTGAATCAAAGTGTTCAAGAGAAAACAAATGTCACATCTAATTCAGTCAACTATTCCATTCAAGGCAGGTTTTTAGTGCCAAGAATAAATCTTCCATTCATTCAATAAATAGTTTTATTTAGTGGTGGCTCTAGTGTTTAAAATACAAATTGTTGACTTATTACAGTCTACCTTCCAATGGCATCTAACCACTTCACATACAATGTGATCGTGTAACAACTTACTTCTGTTTTCCCATCCTATCCTTTGTGCTATTGTCATACATTTTACTTACCCATCTGCCACTATGCTCTGATACACTATTATTCTTGCTTTAAACAGTCCATTATATTTTAAAGAAGTTCAAAATAAGAGTAGAAGCTTTAGTTGTACTTACCAACTTCATTTATTTGTGTTGAATTCAATTTTCATTTGTTACTACTTTGCTTCCCCTTCCTTTAACATGTCCTGAGAAGTTGTGTTGATTATACAATTTGTCAGCTTTTATTAATCCAATAATGAGTTTATTTCTCCAGTTTTGAAGGATATTTTTATTGTACATGGAATTCTAGGTAGACAGGTTTATTTTCTTTCAGTACTTTAAAGATGTCATCCATTATCTTTTGCTCAGGTTGGGTTTTTAATTTTTGTTTATATTTTTTGCTTTGATAAGTCAGCCACAACTATATGATTGTTCTTCTACCTGCAAAGTGTTCTTTTTCATTTTGGGTCCTCCTAAAATTTTATTTTGCCATTGGCTTCCATTATTTCCCATGATATACATAATGTGGATTTCTTTTGTTTATCACCTGAGTTTTACTGAGCTTGTTGAATCTATTGATATATATTTTTTATAATTATTGACTACATTTTTTAAAAATCCTTCTCTGCTTCTCTCTTGCTCACCTTTCCATCAAGGTCTCTAAAATACCAATCAGATTTGGTATTATTCTAAAGGCCATTAAACTCTTAAGATAGTTACATTTCTCATCTTTTTAATATATGTGTATATGTATGTGTATGTGTGTATATATGTATATACATATACATATACATATGTTTTTTAATTTGAGTAGTATTCTTGCTTCTCTGATATATTCTTTGGTAGAATCTTAGCTTATGTTAATCTCATTCAAATGAATTTTTCTTATTGTATTTTCCTATGTGTCAGTTTCTAGCCTTCCATTTAATTATGATTTTAGTTTCCATTTCTTTATTAAGACTTATCAATCTCTATATTTTCCTCAAATATCCTGCCTGTATATACAAATGCTGTGGCAAAAGCCTTGCCTCCTGATTTCCTCAATTTTGCTTTTAATGGTTTATTCCAGTTATTAACAGACTTTCCCCTCCTGCTTTCCCATTTTTCTGCTTTTTTGTGTACCTAATAATATTTTATTAAATGCTAGAAATTGTGAATGAACTGTCACTGTCACTGTCATTGTCATTCCGTTGCTCATCGATTTGCTCGAGCAAGCACCAGTAACGTCTCCATTGTGAGACTTGTGTTGTTACTGGTTTTGGCATATCGAATACACCACAGGTAGCTTGCCAGGCTCTGCCATTCGGGTGAAATACTCTAGGTAGCTTCCTGGGCTCTCCAAGAGGGCGGAGGAATCGAGCACAGGTCAGCAGCGTGCAAGGCAAACGCCCTACCTGCTGTGCTATTTCTCCAGCCCCAAGTATATGGAATTTAACAACTTCCTCTAAATAATGTTGAGCTGTGTCTAGAAGGAAGCCAAATCTCTCATGGATCAGCTTGGATCTTTGAAGTTTTGTCCTTTTGGGGTTTTTGTTGTTTTTTTTGGGGGGGCTGTTGGTTTTGGGAGACCACACCCAGCTGCACTCCATACTAATTCCTGGGTTGGTGTTCCCCTGAGCATATGCATATGGTTCATTCCTGGAACCATATGCAGTGCTGGGAATTGATCCCAGGTCAGCCACATGCAAAGCAAGTGTCTTACCTGCTATACTATCTCTAGCCCCAGATATTTTGTTCCCTTTTGCTAGAGAAATTTTATTTACTAGAGAAGTTCTAGTTTATCCTTAACTCTGCATGACCCTTTCCCTAATGACCCTTGCCCTAATGTTTTTTGTGTATTTTAACTGACTGCCCAGAATTTTAAAAATAATCTCTTTGCTGATGCTTACAGTACAAGTCACTTGGTATTCAGCTCAAGAGTCTAGGAAATGCCTATGCAAATTTAGGACGTTCCTCTGTAAGGTTTCCATCATTCTAGATCTTCTCAGCCTCTCTCTCTCTCTCTCTCTCTCTCTCTCTCTCTCTCTGTCTCTCTCTCTCTCTGTCTCTCTGTCTCTCTCACACACACACACACGCACACGCACGCACACACACAAATATTTTAATTTTATTTATTTATTTGGTTTGAGGTTCACACCCAGTATCTCTGGGAGTTACTTCCAGTTACTTCCCTGAGTCAATTCCCAGGGGTATTAGGATATTGGGTGGTGCAAGACCATCAAACCTGGAGCTCCTTCATACAAAGTGTTGCTTCATCTATTTTTTAAAGCTACATTCATAGCCCAAAATACTTCTCAGTTTTGCAAAAGCCCCAGATTCTCAATTTGTTTTTGTTCAATTCATGTTTTCTCCATCCATTAGTTTCCTCCATCCAATATTTGCTTCCCACTATTTATTCTTTGCTTTTCCTCCTAGATTCTTGTCCCATGCACAGGTCACTTGATATTTAGCTCAAGAAATAGGAGATGGCTATGCAAATTTTGGATGCTCATCTGTATGGCTTCCATGACTTTAGAAAACTATCTTCCAGGTTCCAGCCCTGCCAACAACCTCATCTCATCACTTCTGCTCAGTGAGACTGCCATTCCATGCTACAGGTTCCTGCCAGCCCTCTCATCCAGTCTCCACCCATCCCACTAGCAAATGCCATGATCTGGTAAGAGTTTCAAAAGCAAAATTTTTTTAAAATCAAAAAACAAATAAAAACAAACCCAACCAAACCAGGGCAGTCAAGGGGTTCTCCAAATGTATCTGAAGGTTGGGTTATACTGTACACAAGACTCCTGCCAAGCTGTCCACATGAATCAAACCTGTGACTTCAAAGTGTCTATTATAAGCTTGCATGAAAGAGTCTGTGCAAAATGTTTTTCATGAACCAGATAAGTCATGGATCTCCATCCCCTTAACCAGCAGTGTAAGGCTCAGTTGAGGCAGGTAGCTGTGCAGCTAGAGGCAATCTCAGGTGATACCTCTGGTGTCTTCCAAAGGTGTCTGTCATGGGGCTCACTAGATTTTTTCAGCCTAGTCATGGAAGAACAGAAAGCATGTCTTTATATTTATAGGGCCAGGCTACGGCATGGC
The DNA here is from genome assembly GCF_027595985.1 of Sorex araneus. Classification (NCBI taxonomy): domain Eukaryota; kingdom Metazoa; phylum Chordata; class Mammalia; order Eulipotyphla; family Soricidae; genus Sorex; species Sorex araneus. The sequence continues at coordinate 69,903,606 of NC_073305.1, read as the reverse complement.
CCTATAGCTTGAATAGCTCTGAGATTCACTCCGTGGAAGACCCATTGAAAATTTCTCATATGTTCATTTCAAACTCTCACTCACCTTGTAAACACTCACTTGTGATATTCATGTGTAAATTATCAAAGATTCTTGCACTCAAGACTTTTCAATGTATCTGAAATTGGGTCTTTCTGATAAAAAGCAAAGGTGACTGTGCCTGGTGGATAATTTCCTCCCTTGGGCAGTAGGTAGCACAAATGAACACGTACAGGACATCACACTATGCGCCAGAGTTTAACCTCCCCTATGTCCTGTCCTTCATATAGTCAGTATGAGGGAAAATCTGAAACCTGTGCCCTGAAGGATCAGGAGCTGACAGAGACAAGGGCAACAAAAGAACCTGGGAAATGTTTTCTCAGAGGATAATCTGGCTGCAAAGTCTATTCTCCCATCATAATCTGATCTTTCATTTTAAACTCCAGCTTTACCTCAGATCTCTGAATCTCCTGAGATGACTAACATGGAGGTCTTGGGTTTCATTAGAAGAGAATTGCAAGGTGAGGGCTGCTCTGTGTGTCAGAGCAGGTTACATTTAAAGTCTGCTCAAACTTAAGGGAAAGGGAAGTCACTTTGATAGGAAGAGCTCTTAAGATTTTAAAGGCTGATTTCAGTCCCCATAAAGTAATTGCCCTGAACAAGAAACAGAGTTCCACGAAAAGATCAGCGGGACCTTCGAATGGGCAGACTAAAGGCTCACCTCCACCCCCTAAATGTGATGTCTGAGGTGAAGTCTTATGATTTATAAGAAGTACATATATTGGACCATTCAGATAATCAAAACATTTTTATCATACATATTTGGTCTCATCCCTAATTCCTGTTTCTCAAGCCCCCCAAAATTTGGGATTTCCTGAGTAGAAGAGTGACATCTGTGTCTCTTGTTCTGTGAATAGATGACTTTGGGGGAGTAGCTGAAGACAGGGCCCAGTTGCCTGGACAATCAACTATGTGATTAAAGGATTGAAATGTCCAGACCCACACTAGGAAGGGAGAGGGACTAGAGTTTGAGTTCAAGCGCCAATCATCAAAGAGGTCAGCCATTGTGCCTATGCTATGAAGCTTCCATGAAAGAACTCAAGAGGAGCTCCAGAGAGTTCCCAGGGTGAACATCAGGAGAGTGGCAGGCCTGAAGGGAGCCCTTCCCCCACACGCTACCTCACTGTTCCTGAGTTAATGCCTTGTCATGAATTGGTGACATAGTGCAGTAGTCTTCAACCTTTTAACACCTGCATACAGGCACCTGTCCTGCATACCCAGCTATAGACTGGGCAGTTAGAACCAGGAAGATAGATAGGGAATGGTGGGGGCCGAGTGGTGGTGGTAGTTTTCAACTTTTCAACCTGTGGGCAGACACTGCTACATGCACCAGTAGTAGCTGAAGACTCATGTTGTGAGTAAGACTCTTTCCTGACTTCTGTGGGCTACTTTAATAAATTCATTAAACCTGAGGAGGAGGGTTCCTGCAACCTCTGATAGTTAGAAGCATCTGGGTTTGTGACTGATACTGAAGTCTCAGCTGGTTTTCCAACAGGTAACCAGTTGATCAAAACTACCTAGATTTGTGGCTAATATCATAAGAGGAGGACAGTCTAGGGTAATTGAGCTCATGGGCTGTGGATTCTGAACTATGGAGAGAGTACATAGTGTTAAAATTGAGTTTGAAGTCCCACCACTGCCCCCCACTCCCTTGCTGGTGTCTGAGGATCCCTTGTTATGAGGGGAAACCTCCATGCATAGTCCTACTGGAATCAGGTCAGAACCTCAAACATATTTCAAGAATAAAGAGCCATTAACTAGGAGGAGAGAGACAGTGGAAACATCAAGATCTTCAAGGGTCAAGACGGATGGCAGCTATTGCATTTCATAAGTGAGAAGATTGGAAGAGTTCTTCATTTGCAAGATCTGGAAATCTCAGGGAATGGTGAAAAGCAACTTCTTTGTCGGAGAGTGAGAGGAGATGCTGAACTGAGCCAACCTGGAGGACTTTCTACTCAGACCTTCCAAATGACATGCCCCAAGAGGGGGTTCTTGATCTAAAATATGGAGAAAACAAGGGAGTTTGTTGCTCAACTTCTTAGAGACCTCAAAACTTCCATGTATTGGAACCAATGAATAAAAGATGAGTAATTGACTGAGGGAAAAGTAAGCCCTGACTCTGAGCGTTGATCAGCTCCTAGCATATAAACACTTTTGCTCTGACTGATTACAAGTTTCTCCCAGAGTGAGTGGACCACAGGGTGCATAAGCACCTCACAGAATTCCTGAAAACTTAACCGTGGGCTCCCATTAGCTGATGCCAACAGCTCCAGCATAGCCATGACACAGAAAGACAGGAGCAGCCCCCAAAACTTTACACCAGCATTTTCACAGGACATCTGAAATATGTACGTTGTGTAAACACGTTTCAAGAAATTTAGCTTAGTTATTCTGTGTATGGGGAAACTGAGAAAGTAAGTGACTTTGCCTGAGAACTCACATCCTAACAAAAATTTTAGCTTGTCTGAACCTCATCTCATAATGAAAAATTGAGTGTGCCTCCTTTCAAAGCTGTCTTCGATTTATAACAGTCATTCACAGTTATGTGTCACTTAGGGACATTTTTGGTGACAATAGCCCAATATATATGGTGGCGCCATAAGGCTAGAGAGCCTGTGTGCTGTAGGCCTTATCTCAGTTAGTAGAATTATACCTCACAATCTTCACATAATGATAAAATCAACAAATGTCATTTCTCAGGATGTATCTCTGTTATTAGTGACACGTGTCTGTTCCAGCCATGTTCTGTGTCAGGCACTCTGCTCAACAATTACACACAGCACAACATTTATTGCTTCTGTTGCCCTGTGGTTCATGTGATAATATTACCCCTGATAAAATATTACTATCTCAGCTAACTGAAATGCTGAGATAGTAGCTAACTCCAGCAAATGAAGCCAAGACATGGTTTCTAAGACTCCTGGCTTCCACGCAGAGACCGCAGGACCTCACTGCCCCAAACCATAATTCACTAGCACAATAACAGGGCTTGCAATCTCCGACTCAGCCAGAGCTTTATCAACCCACATGTACCCTGTTCCCTGCTCTGGTCCTTAAACCAAAATATCTCCACATGTCAGCTGTTCAGCCACCCCTCAGGTGTTTCCTGAGGGCTGACATTACGTCGTGCCCCAGGGTTATATGCTGAAACCTAGCTCTCAATATGCTGCCATGGGGGGATATGCCTTCCTTTGGGAAATAATCACATGCAGATGAGGTCATGAGGATGACTCTTGTGATGGGATTAGTGTGCTTAAAAGAAAAGAAAGTGAATGTGTGCGCATGTGCACAGGCATGCAGAAAGTGAGTCACATGCACACGGGAACATGGTGGCTTTCTGTAAGCCAAGGGAAGACAATTAAAATAAAACCAATGTTTTTGCACCTTGATCTGGGACTCCCCAGCCTCCGGAAGTATGAGAAGCAAAGTTCTGTAGTTTAAGTTGATGCTATTCTGTTTTTATCAGCCCAAGTTGCTATTATAAGTCCAACTAATGCATAAAGTCAACTGCCTTCCAGGGCTGGAGCACGGAGGAAGAAAACAACTAATTCAATGGTCAGAAAATTCAGGAGCCCACTCCCTAATTACTTTGGTAGTGTGATAATAGCTTTTAACTAAAACTCATTTTCTTCCATGATGTCACTTCAGCCTTAGAGTACTGTGTGAATATCTCCACAGAGGTTTGACCTTGCCCAAGGTCAGATAGCTACAAGGTCAGCAACACTGATTCAGTTTTGGCCCCTGTACCCTTTCGGAATGTCAATCAGCTTTAGGTGGTGGAACTAGACCAGTGTTTCCCAAAGTGGGTGATACCGCCCCCTGGTGGCACTAGAACAATTCCGAGCAGACTGCAGCAAAGGGCAGAGGGGATGCTTTCTGTTTGTTCTCTTAAAGACTGTGGATTTCTAGGGGTGGGGAGGGCACCGAGTGATTATTTATTCTGAAAAATTAGAAGAAGGCCAAATAAGTGAGAACCTCTGGTCTAGACAATAGCTGAAATATAACTCTCCCTGAATATTTGAGAAGCATTCAAGGTTCAGAAAATGTGGCATGTCATATACTCAAATGCAAGTTGAACTGAAGGCATCACTGTCATCACTGTCTGTCATCTCTGTCATCCCGTTGCTCAACTATTTGCTCGAGCAGGCACCAGTAATGTCTCCATTGTGAGACTTGTTACTGTTTTTGGCATATAGAATAAGCCACGGGTAGCTTGCCAGGCTCTGTCATAACTGAAGGTATAATATTTATTAATAAGTCACAGTTGCAGGAACTGAGAACGAAGGCCAACCTGTAACTAGCACACCTAAACCTTTGCTACTTCCTGTATACAGCCACTTGTTGGAGAGTGTTGCATGGTCTTAACTCACAGAACCTCCCAATGATAACCTATAGCATAGCTATATCATGTCATGCTGCCACGCTAGCCTTGACTCAAGGTATCCCTAGATCTGCTGTGTGTGCAAAACGATGGAGGAGAGGAGGGGGTTATTCCAAATCTCACTGTCCCACTCCTCTGTGTCCCCAGTCTCCCAGTCACACGTTTATATCAGCAGCCCAATTTCTACTTGAAAGCACCATTCAACACCCTTTCAACTGAAGGCATTGAAAAATTCTGTTAAAATGCAAATCTTACCCTGGAGGGGAAACACATTAAACCACAATTTTCCACCTAAGCCTTTTTGTTATGAATTCATTTTCTTTATTGGTTTCTGATTCATCAAAAAATCCCACCCAGCATGCAAAAACCAAGGGTCTTGTGACTGCTGCTGCTGGAGAATGGGACATTCAAAGTACAGACCCTCTTTCGAGGCAGCATCACTGCAAGCTACTGAGCATCAGCACCACCCCATTGGCCTGTTGTCTCTGACGTTCTCACGAGCCAGGTCCTACCAGGTGAGAGTTACTATCCCAATTTTACAGATGAGAAAACTGAGTTCTGGGAGGCGAAGTGATTTCCTTGTGTAATGAAGTGGTAATGCTGAGACTGGATGGCCCAACTATGCCATCACAACTTTGAGTGCTCTGAAAAGCTGGTAAATACCCAAAGAGAGGATGTGCATTTGGTGTGTGGGTGCAAGGGAGGTGGGAGGAGGTAAGGGAGTTATTACAAGAAGAGAGCACCCCCCAAGTATAACCAAAGCCAGGAAATTGCTCAAAGAGTCATTTGTGTCTTGCATGCATGAAGTCTTGAGTTCAATCCCTAGGGTCACATGACTCCCAGAATTGCTCCAGGTATGGCCCCTAGCACTGCTGGCCTGAAGCAGTGCCACAATATTGGGTCCAAACATTGAACTGTCTGATCTGGTTGGTGGAGTATCGCAGGGAGGGGGTCCCCTGGTTCCCTGAGCATTGCCTGGAGGGCCCTTCTTAAAAAGAAAAAAAAGTCAGAACTGAATATAAACAGAGCAGGATGGGATTCTGCTGCCTTCCCTCCTGTTCCAAGCACATTATATTCTCTGTTCCAGAAGACCCGGATGACCTGTGGGAAGCTCCCCTCTTCCCTGGACTCTGGGCTCCCCTGGAGAACCCCTGCTCAATGTGCCCTCGGGGCTCACTGAAGTTCAGTCTCCACCAGAGGTCCAGCTGCTGCTGGCATTGCTCGTCTGGTTTCCTGGGTTAGGCCTAATTTTCCTTAAGTCACTAGGTCACACGCTTCTGAGGGGACCTGACAGCTGGCAGAGAAGAGGACAATGTCGGTCCCTGGAAGACCGAACTACAGGCTGAAAGGGCATGTGGCCTTGGAACCCGGAGGCGCGGCTGCAGCCTCCTCCCGCAGGGGCGTGCAGAGCCCATGCGTGTGGCAAAGACGGGGACTGTCAAGTCACTCAGTGTCCTCACATCTGAAGCGAGGGTTCGAGTAACACTTCCTAGGCTGTGAGTCTGACTCGTCCACAGAAAGAGGTCAGCACCAGCTAGCCGGCCATGCTCTCCGCTAGCGTTGAGGGTGCTGACAGCTGGGCCTGCTGTAAGACTCTTGGGCCACCTTGGGAAGGAGCCTCTCTCACCCTCCAGCTCCACCACACACACACCCCACAGCAAAGGCAAAACCCTCAGATGGGAAATGCATTTAACTCTGAGGGGCTACCCCTTGCTAGGCGCTTTCCTCGGTGACTCCCGGTCTCTGAGCTAAGGAAGACTTGAAACCGGCTCAAGTGAGCCCTCAGAAGTCACCCCCTGGAGGGTTCAGGCCAAATCTAGCTGAAAGGCAGGACAGTGTCACTTAAAGCTGGGGAAATCTAGGGCCTCCACTTCCACCCCTTTCTTGTTCCCCACCTTCCCCTACTCCATCCCCGTGACCTCCAGGGCCCTGCAGGCTGGACTGTGTCCTTTCTCCGCCGAGCCCCAGCCCCGCTGCAGTCAGAACCACAGGTTCCTTGAAGGGGCTGATGAATCTGTCTCGCTGCTGCAGGGGGTTAAGCGGCTGCTTTGGAAAGGACAAAGCCAGAGATGACACGATAAGATAAGGAGCTCGGTTTTCTCGGACCTCGGCAAGAACAGGCTTTTGCTGTGATCCAGAGGATAAGAGGCTGAGCCGCGCATTCATCACCCGTCCCTCGCCCCCCCGCAGCGTACTCGGGCCGCCGCGGCTTGCGGGCGTCGCTGCTGCCATCTGCTGGACCGCCCTGATTCTGCAGCTGGCCTGAGGTGTTCGCGCTCAAGTTTCTTTTTTTTTTTTTTTAAATATGTTTGGCTGCTTTATTTAATTTTTTTTTAATTTATTGATTTTTAATTGGAGAATCACCGTGAGGGTACAGTTACAGATTTATACACTTTTGTGCTTATACTTCCCTCATACAAAGTTTGGGAACCCATCCCTTCACCAGTGCCCATTCTCCACCACCAGTAAACCCAGTGTCCCTCCCACCCTCCCCAATCCCATCTCCCCCCCACCCCACCCTGCCACTGTAGCAAGGCATTCCCTTCTGTTTTCTCTCTCTAATTAGCTGTTGTGGTTTGCAATAAAGGTGTTGAGTGGCCGCTGTGCTCAGTCTCTAGCCCTCATTCAGCCCGCAACTCCCTTCCCCCACATGGCCTTCGACTACAATGTAGTTGGTGATCGCTTCTCTGAGTTGACCTTTCCCCGGAACGTGAGGCCAGCCTCGAAGCCATGGAGTCAACCTCCTGGTACTTATTTCTACAGTTCTTGGGTGTTAGTCTCCCACTCTGTTATTCTATATACCATAGATGAGTGCAATCTTTCTATGTCTGTCTCTCTCTTTCTGACTCATTTCACTCAGCATGAAACTTTTCATGCCCATCCACTTAACTACAAAATTCTTGACCTCCTTTTTTCTAACAGCTGCATAGTATTCCATTGTATAGATGTACCAAAGTTTCCTCAACCAGTCATCCGTTCTGGGGCATTCGGGTTTTTTCCAGATTCTGGCTATTGTAAACAGTGCTGCGGTGAACATACATGTGCAGATGTTGTTTCGATTGTACTTTTTTGCCTCTCTGGGATATATTCCCAGCAGTGGTATTGCTGGGTCAAATGGGAATTCAATATCTAATTTTTTGAGAGTCGTCCAAATTGTTTTCCAGAAGGGCTGAACCAGTCGGCATTCCCACCAGCAGTGAAGAAGGGTCCCTTTCTCCCCACATCCTCTCCAACAGCGGTTGCTTTTGTTCTTTTGGATGTGTGCTAGCCGTAGACCAATGGAACAGGGTGGAATATCCCTACACACAACCCCAAATGTATGACCATCTAATCTTTGATAAGGGAGCAAGAGATGTGAAGTGGAGCAAGGAAAGCCTCTTTAACAAATGGTGCTGGCACAACTGGACAACCACATGCAAAAAAATGGGTTTAGACCTTGACCTGACACCATGCACAAAAGTCAGATCAAAATGGATTAAAGACCTCAACATTAGACCACAAACCATAAGGTACATTGAAGACAAGGTCGGCGAAACCCTCCACGATATTGAAGATAAAGGTATCTTCAAAGGTGACACGGAACTAAGCAATCTAGTAAAAACAGAGATCAACAAATGGGACTACATTAAACTAAAAAGCTTCTGCACCGCAAGAGATACAGTGACCAGAATACAAAGACTATCCACAAAATGGGAAAGGATATTTACACAATACCCATCAGATAAGGGGTTGATATCAATGGTATATAAAGCACTGGTTGAGCTCTACAAGAAGAAAACATCCAACCCCATCAAAAAATGGGGCAAAGAAATGAACAGAAACTTTACCAAGGAAGAAATACGAATGGCCAAAAGGCACATGAAAAAGTGCTCTACATCACTAATCATCAGAGAGATGCAGATCAAAACAACCATGAGATACCACCTCACACCACAGAGACTAGCACACATCCAAAAGAACGCGCTCAAGTTTCTTTAAGCCCAGAATCCCAGGACTTGTCCTCATGAAAGCCTGGCTTTGCCGCTGCAGTTGTTACGACTTACTGAGCACTCCATAAGAGCCAAGACCATACTTATAATTTCATGAGTCTTTTTTCCCCACTTAATCCATTCAAGAGAGTGGAAGTCCACACATACAGGGATTTAGATCCCTTCCCAAAGACATCCTTAGCCTCTGACTAGGCTCATGCTTTGTGGGTGATCGAGAAGAAGCGCAGAAGATCCCTGACAGCTCGTCTACTATCCCGAACGGGCCACACCCAGCCATGCTGTGTTTACTCCTGGCTTTGTGCCCAGGGATCACTTCTGGCAGGGCTCGGGGTACCATATGAGATGCCAGAGATCAAACGCAGGTGTGCTGTGTGCAAGGCCAGCGCCCTACCAGCTGGGCCCAGTCCCAGCTGAATTTGAAGGCAGCATTGTTTGGCTACTGGCAGGAATGAACACGCCAGGCCTGGGTCCTGGGAATTTAGAAAAGCCAGGGCTGCGAAGCATTGAGGGATATAACCCAAATCACTAGAGTGTTGCCAGGAAGTGAGGAGGTCGGGGGCACTCAGGACTGTGGCTGAGATCAGGGGTCCCTAGGCAGCCTTTGCATTTATTGCTGTTGTGTGATTAGTAGCAGTTTTAAACTTATAGAACAAGTAAGGTGGAAAGTACAAGGAGTCCCTAACCCCTCTCACACCAGTTTCCCCTATTATTTACCGCTGTCATTAATATGGTACTTCTGTTACAATTGTTGGGCCGATGTAGTTACATTATTCTTAATGAAAACATATGGCTTAGGGGCCGGAGCTATAGAACAGCAGGTAGGATGTTTGCCTTTCAACCGGCTGACCTGAGTTCAATCCCTGGCATCCCATATGATCCCTCGAGCACAACCAGGAGTAACTCCTGAGTGCAGAGCCAGGAGTAGCCTCTGAGCATTGTTGGGTGTGACCCCAAAAGCAAATCAATAAAATGAAATTTAAAAAATAAGACACATGGTTTACAGTAGGATTCATTCTTGATCTTGTACATTCTAAACCTTGGCAAAAGTATAATGACAAATCTCTCCCATTACAGTATAGTTCAATATAAAGTCACTGATAATATCTTCCCATCTTTCTCCAGCCTACCCTTACTTGCTGAACCCAGGACACACACAAATTCGACTACTATCTCTGTTACTGTACCTTTCCCAGGATGTTATACAACATCTGGGTCATAAAATACATAGTTGTCCTGTTTATTTTTTCCTTGAAGATTGGCTTCTTTCACTTATCAAGGTGAATTTAATGTCTCTCCTTTATGCATCTCTTCAAAACATGCTTTTTTTTATGAGTCACCATGAGGTACAGTTATAGACTTACAAACTTTCACGCTTACATTTCAGTCATACAATGATCGAGTGTCTATCCTTCCACCAGTGCCCATTCTCCACCACCAATGTTCCCAGCATCCCTCCCATCCCACCATCCCTCCCCCACTCCCCTCCCCCCTCCTGCCCCCCCCCGCCCTGCCTTTGTGGCAGGACATTCCCTTTTACTCTCTCTCTCTCTCCTTTAGGGTGTTGTGGCCTGCAATGCAAGTATTGCGTGGCCATCATGTGGTCTATAGTCTACTTTCAGCACACATCTCCCATCCTGAGCGGGTCCTCTAAACACCCTTTATTTGGTGGTCCCTTCTCTATATGAGCTGCCTTTTTCCTCAGCATGTGAGGCTGGCTTCCAAGCCATGAAGCAAACCTCCTGGTACTTATCTCTAATGTCCTTGGGTGTTAGTCTCCCATTCTGTTACTTTATAGTCCACAAATGAGTGCAATCTTTCTATGTCTGTCCCTCTCTTTCTGACTCATTTCACTTAGCATGATACTTTCCATGTTGATCCACTTATATGCAAATTTCATGACTTCATCCTTTCTAACAGTTGTGTAGTATTCCACTGTGTAGATGTACCAAAGTTTCTTTAACCAGTCATCTGCTCTTGGGCACTCTGTTTTTTTTCCAGATTCTGGCTATTGTAAACAGTGCAGCAATGAACATACAAGTGCAGATGTCATTTCTACTATACCTTTTTGCATCTCTGGGATATATTCCCAGAAGTGGTATTATTGGGTCAAATAGGAGCTCAATTTCTAATGTTTTGAGAAACGTTCATACTGTTTTCCAAAAGGGCTGAACCAGTTGGCATTCCCACCAGCAGTGAAAGAGAGTCCCTTTCTCCCCACATCCGTGCCAACACTGGATGCTTTTGTTCTTTTGGATGTGGACCAGTCTCTGTGGTGTGAGATGATATCTCAGAGTTGTTTTGATCTGCATCTCCCTAATGATAGTGATGAAGAGCACTTTTTCATGTGCCTTTTGGTCATTCAGATTTCTTCTTTGAGAAAGTTTCTGTTCATTTCATTACTCCATTTTCTGATGGGGTTGGATGTTTTCTTCTTATAGAGTTCAACCAGTGCCTTGTATATTCTTGATAAAAACATGACCATTTTTTAATTGCTGAATAATATTTCATTAAGTGGACATACCACACTTCATCCAATCCCTACTAAAGGACATCATCGCTGCTTCCAAGTCTGAGTCATTATGAACAAAGCTGTCATCAACCTCTGTGTGCAATTACTTGTGCGGATACATATTTTTCATTCCCTGGGTAAATAACAAGGAACCGGAGTACTAGCTCACAGTTTTCCAGAGTGGCAGAGTGGTTGTCCCTGTTCTGTATTTTGAGCATGGTCTTAGTCACAGGTCTCCTAGACTGGGTTTCCATCCTCAGGCTGGCAAGGAGTGAGGGAGGATGGAGCAGGACCCCTCCCATCCTGGCTGCATCCGGCTCCCTGCTGAGCCAAACCCACTTCCACTGCTCAAAGGTGAACAGAGGCTCTTTTCTTCTCATCTTATGCAGAAGGATCCATTTTAAATACCTACTAAATACCCACTGCTATGGCTCTGGTCACTTTAACTTTCTGTCTCCCCCAGGGGCCAGTGGGAAAGGTCTATACTTTAGGTCATCTTGTGACTCTCCTTCAAAATTGGTGGCTGGACCACAGGCGTGTGGGCTAGAGCAAATAGCTACTGTTTGGACCAGTGTGTACACTTTTGGGTTCTACTTCATGAAGCCTCAGCAAGCTGGTGTGGCTGAAGTCAGAACACAGCTACAGTTCGCATTCTGCTATTTTTAAAACAGGTAATTTTATATATTTTAAAATAGAAATTTAAAATAGAAATTAGATCATTTAACCTGTGTCATCCAGAAACAGTGATTTAAATGTTCCAGAGACAATGGAACTATATGCAAACAAAGTGTTTGCTTTCCCTTTTCTTCTTCTTCTTTTTTTTCTTTTTCAAAAGGATCATAAAGCTATAGGCCCAGCTCCTTCAAAGTTACTTTAAAACAAAAGTTTAAAGTTTGGCTGACATCAATTGCAACTGCAGAAAAGAGAAGGGGCGCTTTCTGCTGTCTACTTTCCTTCAGTTGACCAAATACCACGTTTGACTGCCTCTTCTCAAGGTCCAAACCAAACAACAGTAACTAAAGTAAGCCCCAAACATTCCACCAAAGAGCAAGTCTTCCCATCGTGGAACTATCCATCCAATCACGGAGTCCGTCGGCCAATCCTAGAGCAAATGTCCAATCAGGATTCAGATTAAGAATGAAGGCACATGCTCTTACTGACTGCTGAGAAAAACTGGCTGGAATTGCTTCGATGTATGAAAAGAAAAAAACCACTTTGGCTCCTTTGGTAGGACGAGGGTTTATTTATTTGTCTCAATTTACAAGCCTAAGCACTGAAAATGTAAACTCGCTGAAGGAAAATTTTGTCCTAATTACTTAACTGAACCCAGAAGCATCTGCTTTGGTTTACTAGAACAACCCAGTTTGTTCTGAAGCTGGCCTTTTACAGCATGCCGAGGTAAATTAGCTAATTTACCAGTCCTACCTTCTCCGCTCCAACCAAGTGTTTCTCAAAGGGCGGGGATGGAGAGAGCTCAAGAATAAACATAGTTAACAAATTCTTCCAATGGTTCTTATGGAGACTGGAGTTTGAGAATCTCCGCTCAAGGCCATTCCTAACTTTCCTTTCTATTTTCCCCTTTTTGGCTTTACTTACAAAAGAACACATTACCCAACAATTTTCTTGTTATGTTTAGCTCTTTGGAAATATATTAACTTTTAAAAGCAGTCAGAAAGTTTACTTTTTAAAAGAACATAGAGAAAAATGAACTTTTTAAAATGTATATAGACTTGTATGGATTTTTAACACCTAATAGATTTACAAAATCAAAATGCAAACAATTCCCTCACCCTTGAAGACTCCCCATGGGGTCCACTCAGACCTTTCCTGGCCCAATCTCCAGCAACTTCTGATTTTTGTTGCTGTTGTTTGATTTTGGGTCACACCCAGTTACGCTCAGGGCTTCCTCCTGGCAATGCACTCAGGGATCACTCTGGGCAGGGCACAGGGACCATATGGGGTGCCAGGTATCAAACCTAGATTGGTCGCGTGCAGTGCAGAAGCCCTATCTCTCTGGCCAGCCCGGCAACTTATGATTTTAATCTAGTACCGAAGTTTGGGTCTTTTTTTTTAAACAAGAGGCCAGATAAATGAAATCCTTCGGTATGTGACCTTGTGAGACTGGTTTCTTTTCACCTCGCATAATGCCTTTGAAACTCATCCAACTTGTCATACCTCCATAGTCTGTTTCTTTTTATTGCTGAGCAGAATTCCATGATATGGGTAAAGCCTGATTTGCTGGTTTTTTTGCATTGGAGTACGTTTGACTGGTTCCAATTCCTGGCAATTATGAAAGAGTCAGCTCTAAACATTCACGTACCAGATTTCAGGATAAAGATGTTTCCTATTTCAAAAGTAAGAGCTAGGAGTAGAATCACTGAGTCAAAGGTAGTTGTATCTTTTCTTCCTTCCTTCCTCCCTTCCTTCCTTCCTTCATTCCTCCCTTCTTCCTTCCTTCCTCCTTCCTTCCTTCATCCCTTCCTTCCTTCTTTCCTTTCTTCTGCCCTCCCTCCCTTCTTTCTTTCATTTCTTCCTTCCTTCTTTCCTTCCTTCCTCCATCCCTCACTTTCTTCCTTCCTTTCTTCCCTCCCTACCTTTCCCCTGCCTCTATCCCTCCCTCCCTCCCTTCTTCCCTTCCTTCCTTCCTTCCTCCCTCCCTCCCTCCCACCCTTTCTCTCTTTCTCTCTTCCTTTCTTTCTCTCTTTCTTCCTTTCTTTCTCTCTTCCTTCCTTCCTTCCTTCCTTCCTTCCTTTCTCCCTTTCTTTCTTTCTCTCTCTCTCTTTCTTTCTCTTTCTCTCTTTCTCTCTCTCTTTCTTTCTTTCTTTCTTTCTTTCTTTCTTTCTTTCTTTCTTTCTTTCTTTCTTTCTTTCTTTCTTTCTTTCTTTCTCTCTCTCTTTCTTTCTTTCTCTCTTTCTTTTTCTTTCCTTCTTTCTTTCTTTCTTTCTTTCTCTCTCTTTCTTTCTTTTCTCTTTCTTTCTCTCTCTCTTTCTTTCTCTCTTTCTTTCTTTCTTTCTTTCTTTCTTTCTTTCTTTCTTTCTTTCTTTCTTTCTTTCTTTCTTTCTTTCTTTCTTTCTTTCTTTCTTTCTTTCTTTCTTTCTTTTGGTTTTGGGGCCATTTCCAGCAGTGCTCAAGGATAACTCCTGATGGTACTCAGGGGGCCATATGCAGTATCTGGGATCCATCCAGGGTTGAGTGTGTGCAAGACAACTTGCACCTTATTCACTGTATATCTCTCTGGCCCCAGATAGATGCATCTTTAACCTATAGGAGCTGTTTGTCAGAAGACCTATGCTAGTGTGTGTTGCTGCAATAGCTGTAAGGGAACAAAACAGTGTACAACACAAAACAGAGTTCAAAACAGTACTTTGTTCCCTGAACCCTATTTGGAAAGATTCCTGTTGGTTTAATTTTTATTTCAACCTCTCTAATAGGTGCAGAGTAGTATCTCATCATGATTTAATTTTCATTTCTTGAGTGATTAATCATGATGAACTTCTCATTGGTCCTTATTTGCAAAGTGTAGGCTCTGCAAACTGTCCGCATCATTAGCTTATTTTAAGAATTAGACCATTTGGGTTTTTTTATACTTGAGTTTTTAGACTTCTCAAAATATTCTAGATACAAATTTGACTGGGTATGTGGCCTATAAATATTTTTTCTCAATATATAGATAATAATCGGGACTGGGCCTCTTCCACCCAGATTCCTCATTTTCCAGTAGGTAGACGATCACACCCAGAAACTTCCCCCGGCACCATGTAATCCCATCAATGGCCAACATCCAGAGACTATAAAACCAAGCTCCCGGAAGCGCATGGCTGCATCAATAGCCTAGTTCTCCCTCTTAGAGAACCTGGCAAGCTACCGAGAGTTTATTGCCTGCGCAAGAGAGCCTGGCAAGCTCCCCATGGCGTATTCATATCCCAAATACAGTAACAGATATATACATACCTCTTGGAAAGCCCGGCAAGCTATCAAGAGTATCCTGCCCACAGGGGCAAAGCCTGGCAAGCTACCTATGCGTATTCAGTGTGCCAAAAACAATAACGATAAGTCTCATTTCCCTGACCCTGAAAGAGCCTCCAATTGTTGGGAAAGACAAGTAAGAAGAGGCTGCTAAAATATCAGGGCTAAGAGGAATAGAGACGTTACTGGTGCCCACTCGAGTAAATCGACTAACAACGGGATGACAGTGTTACATTGATATAGATAATTTATTTATTTAGGTCTTAGGGCCACACCTAGCTTATTTTCTGACATTGCTTTCAGTATTGCTCAAGGGGTCAGGAGGTGCCAGAAATCAAACCCGGGATTCCTGCATGCAAAATATGCACTCTAGCCCTTTTAGCCATTTCCCCAATCCCTTGTTTTGTAATTTTAACTTTTGTCTTTTCCAGAAAAAGAAGTTCATTCTAATGCAGTCTATTTTTTTTTCCTGTTATGGGTCAGGGATATTTTTCCTTATTTTCTCTTCTAAAGGTTTTTGTAATTGTACATTTAAATTTATAATTTAGCTTAATTTAATTTAATTTAATTTTTTTGCTTTTTGGGTCACACCCGGCGATGCACAGGGGCTACTCCTGGCTCATGCACTCAGAAATAACTCCTGGCTGTGCTGGGGGTACCATATGGGATACTGGGAATCAAACCCGGGTCGGCCGTGTGCAAGGCAAACGCCCTGCCCGCTGTGCTATCGCTCCAGCCCCGATTTAGCTTAATTTTAGTATATAAAATGCAGGTCAGAGTTCCTAAGCCTACATATATGCATATTTGAATGTTTCACATTGGGTCTGTACATTTTACTGTATTTCATACTATACTTCAATGAAAAGAATATCAATTGGCTATATTTCTTAGGTTAGTTGCAGTCTATTCTGTTCTACTGATCTACATCCCTCTCTTTGCCCCAATGTACTTTCCTGATTCCAATTTCTGTAGCTTTATAGACGTCTCAAATTTGAAAATAATGGTATTTTTCAACTTTATCATTTTTCCAAAACCATTTTGGCATCGTTTTTATTGTTTTCCCATAATCATTTAGACTCAACTTATAATCTACCTGTTAAATATCTTGTTGATTTTGATTAAGATTGTGTTGTCTATGAATGTGTTGGAAGAAGAACTTTTTAAAAAACATTCTATGATGAAATACATCTTTCTATTTATATACCCTTCTATTTCTTTCATCAACATTTTTTCATTTTAAATATAAAAGTTAGTTGCAAGTTTTATTAGATGTCTATCTAAGTATTTGCATTTCTGAACTATTTTGCTTCTAGCTCGCACTCAGGAATCACTCGTGGCAGTGCTCAGGGGACCGTTTGGAGGGCTGGGATAGAACCCATATCAGCCCCCTGTGAGGTGAACGCCTTACCTCCATGCTATCGCTCCAGCCAACATTTCTGAACTATATTAAATCGCACCTAAATGTTTGGTTTCCACTTCCTTACTGCTATTATATACAAATATAATAAACTATTTAAAAATGTGATCTGCAACATTGCTAAATTCACTTATTATTCCTAAGAAAAACTTGTATGTATATATGAGCGTTTGCATGTACGTGTGAGAGTGCACATCTATGTGTATATATGTATATATTTGTATAATTGAGTATATGTGTATATATGCATGAACATATGTTAGTGGATGCATATGCTAGGATACTGTAGGTGTGTGCATTCGTTGGGATTTTCTATGTAGATAGTCATTTCTTTTGTAAATAGAAATGATTTTTTCTTTTCCTAATTGAGTATCTTTTCCTTTTTCCCTCTTTCTTGCTCTTCCTCTCCCTCTCTATCTCTTTCTTTCTCTTCCTTTCTCTTCCTTCTCTCTTTCCTTTCTCCCTTCCTTTCTTTCTTCCTCTTTGTTCTAGGACTAGAACCCAAGGCATTACACATTCAAGGTAAGCATTTTACTACTTAGCTACATCCCCAACCCTGGAAATATCTATACTTCACCAAATATTATATCCCCTCTAAGTTTTTCAAAGATGCCCTTTATCAGATGAACAAAGTTCCCTTTTTCCTAACATGATGGTTCTTAATCATGTTTTACCTCAGGATTTTAATCAGAAATGATTATTTAACTTTTAAATGTTTTTATTGTCCTAGCTGATATGATCATGTGGCTTTTTTCTTTTGACAGTAATACATTAACTGACTTTCAAATAATCAACTTAGCATCACATAGACCAAAATAAACCCTTATTAGTTGTGACTTATTTTCCTTTTAGACATTTTTATATTCAAATAGCAGAAATTCAAAGAATTTTTGCATCTGTGTTCATGAGGATTTTTGTCATTTTCTTAAAACATCTTTTGTTTAATATTAGGACAAATGAATAGGAAATATACCCTTCCATTTTCTGGGGGGAAAGACTGCAGAATTGCCCTATTTAGCACTAGGTGCTCATTGAACTTTTCAGTGAAATTATCTGAAAATGTATATTTTGGGGTAAAAATTTTAATTATAAATTTACTTTCTGTAGTTATGGAACCATTCATATTATTTAATGACTAATTTTGTCAACTTGGGCTCTCTAGAGACAGCCCCTGTTTTGTTCCTGATATTGGGAACTGTATTATCCCAACTGTATTATCCCAAGGAGTCTGTATTATCTTTCTTAATAGAGACTTACAAAATTTCTTGATTTTTTTTAAAGAAACATATTTTTATTGATTTACTGATTTCATGTGTTTCCTTTTTGTTTTCA
Organism: Sorex araneus; assembly: GCF_027595985.1. Lineage (NCBI taxonomy): Eukaryota > Metazoa > Chordata > Mammalia > Eulipotyphla > Soricidae > Sorex > Sorex araneus. The sequence continues at coordinate 69,885,934 of NC_073305.1, read as the reverse complement.
AGTTAATTTCAGGTTTTTGTTCACGTCTTTTCCTTTCTGTTTGATTCAGTGTTCTTCTGCCATTTGCTTATTTAGATTATTAAGGTAAATATTTAGATGATTAGGTTGAGACTTTCTTTTTTCTAACTTAAGTATTTTAATGCTAGAAATTTTCTTCTAAGCATAACTTTAGCTAGAGCCTACAAATTGTGTTATGTTATTTTTGTTTTTTATTCAAGTCACAAATTTTCCGATTTTTCTTGAAAATTTCTCTTTGACCCAAGAATAATCTATAAATGTATTGCTTCATCTCCAAGTTATCTTTATTCCTGTTCTCTTTCTCTATTTAATCCTAAATTCCACTTTACATGTCAATTCTTTCAAATTGGTTAAGGATTATTATCCAGTATATAGTGTATCGCAGTGAATGCTTCATGAGCACTTTAAAACAATGTATGTACTTAGATTTTGGGGCAAAGAATAATATAAATGTTAACTGGATCCAGTTGTTTGGTGTTTTCAAATCCCCTTAGAAGCCCTCTCTGCTGCTGTCTTCCGTTCACTGTCATTGCTGGTGCTATTGGAATTACTAGGGTTGCCTCCTCATGTCTGGGTTGCCCTATTTTACCTATGGTGCTTGCTGGGGAATCACACGAGGTTGTGGACCTTGCACACTCAGTTGCAGTGCTCGTCAAGTTTTGCAGTCCATTAGCTGTGGTTTTTGCACACGTGCTAGCCAGGTAAGCACTACTCTTGGTTGTGGCTCACAGGATACGGTTGAAGAGGTTCCAGGAGTGAGTTCCGAGGTCACTGCAGAATTCATAGGTACTTGTTGGTGGTACTTTCTGGCTGTGGGGCTCACACATCTTTTTAGTTACCAAGATGCCACAATCACAGCCCTTTTTTGTGGTACCAGACAAGCCTGGCTGGAGAGTAGCAGGAAATTTCTTGTGGTGCCAGGCTCACAGGCAGTAGCGCTGCTGGGCTCAGAGACCAGAGGGGCCCTATTTGCTCTCACACATACAAGGCGTTGGTGATTTTAACTCATGATCTTAAGCTTGGAAGGCAGATGCTCTAATCCCTTGCACTTTTCCTTCGGCCGTCATTTAATGCTTTTATATCTTTGCTGAGTTTCTATTACTCTATCAGTTACTGAGAAGAGGTTGAATTTTCTAACTATAATTGTGGATTTATCTAGTTTTGCTTTTAGACTTCTAGGTTTTAAACCTTTGTTAGACATATATGCATTCAGGATTGCTCTAACTTCTTATTACATAAACCTTTTTATCATCATGTAAAAGCCCATTTATTTCAGTCCACTGTCTTTGCTTTGCTTTCTATATTATCTATTAGTAATGGAGCCTTTCAAGTTAACCTTATATTAGTTTTTTTTTTTTTTAATGTAGGAGTACTTCTATTTATTCAGCCATTGATTAAGCTGATTGGATTAGGCATGAACTCCACATAACTTTTTTTAATCCAGTATGTTAAATTTTTATTATTAAAAAAAATTTTAATCATCGTGAGATACAGTTACAAAGCTTTCCTGTTTGAGTTTCATCCAATGAAGATCTTCCACCACCAAGGTCTGCAGTATCTCCTCTCCCCCATCCCACCCCTGCCTCTATGGCAGACAATCTCCCCCATACTCTCTTTTGTATTATGTGTTATAAATAGCATAACATCTAGTTTGGACACAAGAGTAGCCTCTTGCTCTAAAATTCTAAAATTTTAGATAATTAGGGTGTGGAGAAATTTCTGCAGCGAGCTGCTCAATTCAGAGGTTCTTTTGTGTGTCTCTGAATTATGGCCATTAAGGAGCTTAAGTAGCAGCCAGAAGCAGTTTGTGGGTGTGACCTACAGGGTCCCATGGGTATGGGGGGATGAGAGGGACCAGCCCATCCCTTATCCCTTGAGGCTTAGAGTTTTCTGTCACTGAACCTGCGTACCTGCACTTCTCATTGGGTTCTGGAAGTTGGCAGTCGCCGGGGATTTTTAGGGGGTGGGTGGAGGGATGAAACCTGTCCCCATCTGAGGCACCCCAGGGAAGTCAGCCTGGCCTAAAGTCCGGAGGCATCTGTGCAGCGAGCTGCTCGGTTCGGAGATTCTTTTGTGTGTCTCTGGATCATGGTTTGTGAACCTTATATTAATTTTTACATGGTATCTTTTTGTCTTTTTATGCTTAGCTGATTTGTATCAATAGATCCAAGCACAGCAGTGTGTGACCCAAAGAGGGAGAAAAAAATGAGAAAAAATAAAAGAGAAAAAAATTCTGCAAAACAGAATGGGATATGCTTTCTTAATTTCCCCTGGAATCCTGTTGATTTCTTAGTTAATTGAATATGTATTTAATGTAACTCCAGCCAGAACATTTTCAGTTACAAATCAGAGAAAGTAGCCTACCCCAAAGAAGGGATTTTCCTTTCCTTTTTCTTTTTATTGTAGTTTAGGCAACTTAAAAGAAGGAGTGCATGTGCCTCACATAACTCAAAATGTCAGTTCGTTGATTGGTTCCCTCTTGTCTGTATACTCTCTCTCATTCTTTATGCCTGTTTGATTTCTCAGTGTGTGTCTGTTGGTCTGTTGTGTGTTCTGTGTAGAATCCTTCCCCTCCCAAGCCCAAAGTCCAAGGATTCAGGATCCTGACCAACTGCCAAGCAGCAGAACGTGAGTGGGCACTGCCACCTTCCCCATCCCCCATCGAGAGTCACAGTCCATGCTGTGACTGGGCAGATCCCAGCATCCTGACTAGTCATCGGTTGAGGAAGGAGGCCAAGCCCATGAGTCTGGGCAGGACATTGGGAAAGAGCATCTCTTCTGGTGTTACTAGATGAAGGGAATGCCAAGCTGAAGCTGCCTCTTTTCTTGCTTTCAAAGAGTTTACCAACTGGAACCGACACCCCAAAGCATCACAAAGCTGCACTACACAGGAAAACAGACTCCACTCATGTGGAGATAGGCCTACTCGTGCCTGGAATTTTCCTCTTCTTCAGTTACACAAACCAGAATAATCCTCGTTTGCTTGAGCCAGTCTCTTAGCTTTCTATCACTTGCAGCCAAAGTGTCCCGACTACTGCACAAATCAACCCTTTGTTACACTCTTTTATGGCCTGAACCTTGAGTTGATTGTCTTTAATCAACAGCACACGAAGGGGTGGAAACATGGCTCAAGTGGTCTAGCACATCTCTTGCATGTGTTAAGCTCTGGGTTGGATCCCAGGCATCACATTTCGCCACATCCCTTTCTGACCACCACCATGCATGGCCCTGGTATCTTCCCATCACACCTGCCTTACAAGGATAGGGCCCAAGCCCTTGAGCTCCACTGGATATGATCACCCCCAACAGCTGCAAAACAAAGCCCAGCATGTGCAGATTTGTATTGAATTCATTTGTATTCATTTGTCAAAATCCTCCAGAAGGAACTGTAGCTCAGCGGGTGAATTTTAACTGTCTGTACCTCCTCTTGACTTTGTTGATGAGATTTGTTCTATGTTGCTTGGAGTACTCTCTGCCCAGTTTGGCATTCCCCAGAAGCAGAAGTAGAGCATTTATTTGAGTGTTAAAGGTTTATTGCAAAGGTGATCCCGAGGACATCATCAGGGTCATAGTGGTGTTAAATGGGAAGAGAAGGATACATTATTGAGAAGGATCTCATAGAGAGATCTCCAGGGCTCATTCCTGGTGGGGCATTCTGGGGCACAGCAGAGATCAACTCTCAGAATTGTCTACTTGTGGAGCAAAGATGTGAAGATTACTTATCCCCATCTTTTATCCTTTGTTTATAGGAAGCTCATCTCAAAATCCCCATCCCACTACCCCACACCAGTGTATCCTGTCTGCCTTGTTCAGGAGTTGAGATCAAGTCTTTATGTAAAAATCTGAAAATATATGTATTAGAATGCAGTAGATATAGGGGTCTCTACAAGTTGAGGGAGGCAGGAAAGGACACGGCCAGCATTCACCAACAGTATAGTGAATGCTTTGGTTCTGTCTCCTCTCCTTCTTGGTTAGCCTCTTTTCACATTATGAATAGGCATTTGTATTGATTGCATGGGTATTGATTCATCAGCAATGACTCTTCACAGACACAATGACTAGAACATGTATCAGTCTTTCTTTTATGTTTGGAAAGATAAGATTGAAGTGGGATGGTTTTTGGGCTGTTGCAGTCATCCATTTGTGCATACAATCCAAGCTTTGGGGGAGCAGAAATCAATAAACAAAAATCTGTGTCCTTGCTAAGCCTTAAAACTGGTGCTGGGCAGACTAAGATAGGATTACTGGTAGAACAAAATGATATTTGCTTTAATAGAGTTAGGTGTAGACTACTAGTAGAATGCAGGGATAGAGTTCAATGAAGGTGGTATTTATGGGCCAGAGAAAGTAGAAGGATTACCCCAACCTGGATTCAATTCTTAGCACCATAAAATCTCCCGAGCACCACAGGCTGACCTGGAATTCCCTGGCATTGCAGAACCTGAGCAGCATTGACTTCTCTGGTCCTAACAGTAAACTGCCAGTCCTAGAACAGGCCCCAATACCCCTGACTATCCCTTGGAAATTCCTCACAAAATAGGAGAGGAGATAGCTGTGTATATGAAAATTACTACTATTAATATTACTATGCAAAAGTAGAACGAAGATTCAAAAAGCAAAACATAATCCTGGTACTCTGGTGATGGACTTGGTGTAGCAGCATTCTAAGGAAAGAACAATAAAATAATATGGCTGTAAAATAAATAAATAAAATCTATTTTAAAGGTTAAAAAAAGCAAGAGAGAAATAGGACTATCAGGCATTATTTTCTTTCCACCATTATTGTCTAAAAATAATTTCAATCAATTAATAAATGGGACATAAATCAGGAACTGGGGCTGGAGCGATAGCACAGTGGGTAGGGTATTTGCCTTGCGCCCAGCCCACCCAGGTTTAATTCCCAGCATCCCGTGTGGTCCCAGAGCACTACCAGGAGTAATTCCTGAGTGCAGAGCCAGGAGTAACCCCTGAGCAACACCGGGTGTGACCCAAAAAGAAAAAAAATCAGCAACCATTTAATTATGCGTATGACTAACACTGTTGGTCAGGAATTCCCAAGGGGAATGTCTGCAGCTCCCAGTTGGGAAGACTCAAGGCTGGAAGTGCAGCCCTTGGAGTATGGCATCATCTGGAGGTTTGCTCTCTTGGTTCTGACCTTGGTCTCTGAGGCACCTCAGCTAGGCTTTGCTGACTCGCACACCCAGGCTTGGCCTCTTCTGAGGCTGGTTGGACTTTCTAACGGTATGGAGGTTGGGTTCCACAGGCAAGTGCTCCAAGACAAACCGGCAGAAGCCCTGTTGCCTTTTATGGTCCGTCCAGCTTTAGAAATCACCTAGTGTCCCCCACCAGTGTGACCCCAAGCCTGCCCACACTCAGTGGAAGAAGAGTTAAACCCATGTCTCAAATGGGCAAGTGTTACTGTCACACTGCAAGAAGCCCATGCAGGGAGGAGGATTCTGTTACAACCAGTTTGTGAAAATATCACCAACCACTTCTCTGGAAGGGAAAATCATCTCCGAAAGAATGAAATCATTTTGTCCATATAGTATTGAGTGCTTTCTCTCCTGGGCCACCTTATTTTCTTAGGCTGCCTAAGTCAGCTTATCCTGTAAAGTTATGAAGAGAAATATTTGTGATTTAATGGCCTTGTAATTCTCCCTCTCCCTCCCACACACTTTACCAGTGTCTTCCTTCCTCCCTGAAACACATTTTGAACCAGTGCTGCAGAATAGGACCTAGGCACTGAATGAGCAGAGCTGACTCTTGGTAGACCCAGGAGAAGGCAAGAGTGAATGTCCTTACATTAGTACTGATCACAAACATGCACATGCATGCATTTCTCTTTTTATTGGGCCTAATTATTGGGAACATTTTTTAAAATCCTGAATTAGCTTAGTGTAAGCTATTACTGTCCCCCTCTCCGTCCCCCCAAGAACGCTCTGGTTTAAACTCCTGTTTGAGTAACTGTGATGAGGAGCTGGGCTGGTTGAGAATCCCTTTAGTGTTTATTACTTGCATTTTATTTGTACAACTGGTAAGTAATTTACATTTTTAACCATATTTTAAAAAAATCTTGGCACTAGACATTCGGTTAATCGTGCAGACACGTTGACACTCAGCTGGAGGATGAAGCTAGGAGGCACTCTTGCACTATCATTGGGCATTTTAAGGCTTGAATCCCAAATATGCCACTTGTTTTATTATTTGGGGCAGGTTACTCAACTTCTGGGAGTCTTGGGTTTCTTAATCTTTAAAATAGAGGTGATGATAGTCACTTTTTAGTATTTCAAAGTGGACTAAATAAGACAAAGAGCCTAGTTCTTAAAAGATATTAAATGAAATATTGGGGGATTCTTAGAAAAATTAATTGGTGCTCATTCACTTGATTCTTACTCAGTTCTCTCTGGAGAGAGAGAGACAGAGAGAGACAGAGAGAGAGAAGAGAGAGAGACAGCAGGTTCACATCAATCAATCAAACACAATCTTTTGAATTTTATGCCTCTTTTTTGCCTCTAAGGGCTGAAAAGAAGCATAAAATTAGCTGTGGCTGGAGTCTGTGTACATGGCGTCACAGGCACATCCCAGTGGGTGTGGGTGTCAAAATCTTGGCTGTGAAGGATATTTGTGGGATCCCTCCCAGCCATGCTTAAGAACTGGGGCCATTCCTGCCATACTTGACCTGACAGTGCCAGGCCAGACAGATATTCCTGTCCAACCCATGGAGGCTGCTCACCCCAAGTCACCTCCACAGTGCTTGGGGGCCATGCAGTGTTGGGCCAGACCCCATTCAGCTAACTCCCTGGTTCCTGTGAAGAATATGTTTTCTATCCTCCACATCCTTGTCCCTCTTTCTACTTCCATTTCATGAGACCAGAGCCAGAAAACGAAGCTTCTCTGTGCATTTCTCAGTGGCACGGGGGCACTGGAGAGGAAGCAGAAAATGGTGGGCGCCTCAAATGTATTTTTGTTTATATAGGGGACACATCTAGCAGTACTCAAGGCTTACTCCTGGCTCTTCACTCAGGGATCTCTCCTGGCGGGTTACAGGGGACCATACGAGGTGCTGGGGAGCCAGCCCGGGCAGGCTGCATGCAAGGCAAGTGTCCTACCGCTGTGCTATCTCTCTGGCTTCTAAACAGTGGGTGTGCAGGCCTCTTGCTTTTCCTCAAAAGTGAATTTAGGATCACGGTGTGGGCATCACTAGTGGGAAGCTGGGAGGCTGTCGGAGGGCAGAGCTGGAAGCTGCCCTCCTTGTAACGAAGGCCTGTTCCTTCCTATTCCTGTCAAGTGACAAGAAGACACTTGTGTCTCTGGAAATGGCAAGTGAGGAAGACTTTTCCTGACAGTATTTTTGCTTTGCTTGCCTTTTTATAAGTCACAAAGTCACAAGGTCACCTTGAAAATGTTGAAAATGTCAAGTAAAAACCTGCCCCATTTATTTGGCCCTTGCTTTGTATTTTTAATCTTAATTTTTGTATCGATGACACTCCACCTTCCAAAGGAAATCTCTCTCCTCATTATCTTGGTTTGCCATTTTTATTGTCTGAGCTGAAATGGCTTTCATGACAACTCTAAAAAAAAACAGAGTTGGCTAAATTTAGCTTTAATTAGGCATCATCATAGCCCTGTGATTATTTCCTCATTTCATTCGGGATTCTGCTAACTGGAATGCTGAGTGAGGGTTTGGCATGGGTTTCCTGCAATCTTCACAGAATTCACCACATTTCTTGCGATCATGGTGATTGTTTTTGCACCACAAATGGCTTTTGCAGATAGAGCTATAATCCCTTTTTATAACCTAGAGTTTATTAGGAATAGCAAGCGCTGCTCCTCCTGTTGGCAGCCGCTGGAAGGAAAATCCCAAACAAAATTTCAGGGGCACCCCCAGTGGTCACAGGATACCAGAGACTCCAGACCAGGTGTGGATTTTCACTTTATTCAATTGCTATGGAAAATGAATTTTTACAGTACAAGGCTGATTCCTCCCTTCTATAGAGACGGGTGAGTGTCGTGGTGGAGAGACAGAGGCAGGCTCTGACTACCAGAATGCTAGGTTGAGATCTTTGTTCTGACCAACTTTTGGCCTTTAGAGACTTTGTTTCATTGTGTCTTGATTTCCTCATTTGTAAACAGAGCTATAGGAGCACTATTTTGTAGCTCTGTTATGAGTTAGCATAAGGGAAGTGTTTAACACAGGGCCCAGGGGCAGGGGAGAGGGCTCAAAGGCCTGGAGCACATGCTCTGCATACGTGAGGCCTCGGTTAGCTCCAAACCATCTCATAGACCCCCACTCCCACCCCAGCCCTGCTGGGTGTGACCCAATTTCCGCTTCCAAAAACAAAACAAACAAAACCGAATTTTGACAGTTTGTGTGGCAGGCATAGGAGCTGCTGTCATAGAAGAAACCATCTGAATTGTGTTAGCAAGTAGCAGGGAGGGAAAATTTCACTCTCTGTGGAAGAAGAATTTGGATCTAATCTGCATGGATGTGGATTGATTTTGCCTGTTGTGTATTCATACCCCTGCTTGGGTTTCCCTTCGGGGAGCTGCATGAGTTCAGGTCTAGTTGGAACAGTCAAAGCCCATTCTAAATGTTTTCAAAAGAATGAAGTATACTATGGAACTGAGTTATGTTCTTGGTGGAAGGGTTGGAGGCCACTTAAAAAAATAGTGAGGATACGGGGCTGGAGTGACAGCACAGCGGGTAGGGTGTTTGCCTTGACGCGGCCGAGCAGGGTTCAATTCCCAGCATCCCATACCGTCCTCCGAGCACCACCAGGAGTAATTCCTGAGTACAGAGCCAGGAATAACCCCTGTGCATCGCCGGGGTGTGACCCAAAAAAGGAAAAAACCAAAACCATAACCAAAAACAAACAAACAAACAAAACACCAGTGAGGATGGGACTGGAGACAGTAGAGTGGGGGTTTGCCTTGCACACAGCCAACTCAGGTCCAATCCCCAGCATCCCAAACGGTCTCCCAAGCACCGCCAGGAATGGTCTCTGAGCCCAGAGCCAGCAGTAAGTCCTGAGCACAACCAGGTGTGGCCCCCAAACAAAAAACAGTGAAGCTGCCCAGGGGTGAGCAAAAGCAGCAACTTCGCAGGGCAGGGAAAGCAATTGAAGGGGCAGCATGGCCACGGGAGGGCTCTGGTGCCCTTATGGCCAGGAGGGTTGGGCTTGAACCTTGGGCTTCAAGTGAGAGACAGTGACAGGTTAAGTGCGTTAGTGGCAGCATGGCGGCAGGCTGGAAGATGGAGGACTCATGTTCTCAAAGCACTCATCGTGTCTGCAGTCACAGGGAAAGGTCTATCTGGGGACAGAACAGTGAAGACAGGTGGGCTCAGAGCAAACACTGAACGCCTTCCTGGGCAGGTTCTGGAGGCACACCTCCTCTTACTTACAAACCCAAGCAAAAAAAATAAATAAATAAAAATAAGGGTTAGAATTGCCCAAAGGTGGGGTTGGGGTAAGAGGAGAAACGAAGGCCAGTGGAGAAAACTGAGAACATAATGTTCCAATCTTTAGGCTTTGGGGCAAGGACTTGATATCGGAATCAGGAGCAAAGGGGTCCCAGAGACACCAAGATTGTCTGGGGCACTGTCTTTGGCAAAGAGGAGGAGAAATGCCCTGACTACATTCTCTTCCTGCTTCTAATCTTGGCCTTTCATGGGTAAAATCTACCCAAGACTCAGACAGCGAAGGCATCAAGGAGATGGAGCTGTCAAAAAGAACTAGAGCATCTCTGTAGAGCAGAGATCTGAGGACCCAGGTGTGAGAGCAAAGGAGCAAGTGAAGGGCCCAGGAAACTCCGCTCCCATTCCCACCCCTGCTTGCAGGTGATTCCAGTGGAATTGGATTTGACCTTCACTTCTAATTCCCCAGGTGGGCAGGCAGACTTGTCCTGGACAATCAGCGTGTTCCACACCAATGGCCAAGGTGAATGGGAAAGAGACCCAAGCCAGTCTGCAGAGAGGAAACCCTATGACTCTCCCTGGGCTATTGGGAAAGAGGAAGCGTCTTTCCGCTAGGATCCCCAGCTTGCAAACAGAAGTTTGCAGTCACTAAAGGCACTTGCGGGCACAGTGATAAGAATGGCATACGAGGCAGCCAGCATAAAGAAAAGAAAAACAATGGGAAGTTTAAGTGTTTTGCAACAGCCCAAGTGAATACCTGGAAACAGCCCTAGCTTTGCCTACATCTTTCAGTGATATGGGCTGTAATTTCCATTGGGACATTGAGTTTCTTGCAAGCAAATGATTTCTAACTAATAGAGAACAGGCTTAAGGCAGAACTAAGGTAATAGTAAGTGACTACAGTAAATAACCGTGACCAAAAGCAAAGCCTGTCCATGGGATCAGCCCTACAGCTGGACACTTTTGAATGAGACCAGCATCAAAAAGAGTCTTCAGGTGAGAACTAGACCAGCAACTGTGGAGAGCCTCCATGGGACCGTGCTTCGTGAACACCTGTTTCTTGTTGGTTGCACCGTGCTTTGTGAACAACACCTGATGGGGAATCAGGATGTCTTGTCACGCTCACAAGTTTTGGATAGTTTATCAGCTGCAGACACTTGAGGGCAAACAAGCAGGGAGAGGTATATGGGGGGGGGGGGGAAAGCTGCCTAGCTAGTCGGTTCCTCCTCATTCGTCCCTCTCTCCTCCTCCTTGTTCCCCGTCGTTCCCATTTCTTCCCCCTTCAATGGAAAGTTCCTGAATAAATCGCAGCAAGAAGGATCTCCGAGTTGCGTGTTTCTTCGCTGGTCGAAGTGGCGCACGACAGCTGGTGGCCCGTACGGGGAACCCGACCTCCAGTACCCCCCCCCGGTGGATTCAGAACTTGCTGCGATTAGTTCAGGACTAAGGTTCACGAGAAGTGACGATGAAGTTCCTGTGGTAAGTCAGGACTAAGGTTCACGAGAAGTCGTGACGATGAAGTTCCTGTGGTGAGTCAGGACCATAATATCCATGGATGTGTATGTTTTGTTTGTGGGTTGGATTTTTATCTGTCTTTCCTTTTGTTTTTTTGCTTTTGCTTTCTATGCTTACATTAAGGATCAGAAGTGCGGTAAGGCCGTACAACCGGGACAAGTAGCGTTAGAAGAGACAAAGAAGGAACTGTTGGACAGAGGCAGCGGTCATGGCATTGTAGCCTCTGAGCTAGAGGAGGGTTCAGACGTGGAAAGCGAGGCCTCTGGGGGAACTCCGCTGATGCAGGGACGCGCCCAAAAAAAGAGAGGAAGGCCCCGAGAACCATCTATGACCCGTCCGTCTCTTTATCCCTCTCTACGTCAATTTCAGCAGGGATGGGCTAACGGGGATTCTGACCCTTCTATTGAGGAGGAAGCTGCAACACATGATAGTGACCAATACTTGCCGCTAACAGAGTTTTACCCTGCAGCTGTAGCCTGTTTGGCTATGATTGGTATTCAGGATTGCTTACAATACTTTGGGAAACTTCCAGATACTCTTATAGCCCCCTATAATCCCACCCTTAAGGCATGCTTAATAAAACAAAAAGGGGGAGTTGGCCTGGGACGGCCTCCTCGAGAACTCTAAATTTTTTGATTATTGATGATAAGGGCACCTCCTCTGCAGACAGGCATTCTTCAAAGATCCCTGTGTGCCAAGGATATGTTAAATGGAAGGAGATCCTTTCTGGTGAATGGCGTGGCCCGGACCCCGTGTTAACCTGGGCCAGGGGTTCTGTTTGTGTTTTTCCACAGGACAGGGCAGAACCAGTGTGGATTCCTGAACGCCTGACATGGAAGACCGCGCCTCCAGGAGACCAAGAGGTGGAAACTGGTGCTCCTGTTCAGCCTGATTCCTGTGATGATACGAGCTGAAGAAGCAGCTTTTTGGGCCATTGCTACAACTTGGCCTGCTCTAATCCCTTCCGTTCCCACCTTAATAATAAGACCAGAGTAGAAGTCCCCTCCATTTTATCAGAGTGGGCGGGGGTGGGAGTAGTACTATCCTTACTGCTTCTCACTGCTTTGGTTTTTGCCTGGTGTCTATACAAAATGCAGCAAGAACAACTATTTACAAAGGCGTGATATTTACAGGCATTCGTGGCCCTGGAGGCACAGCAATCCCCCAAGCTTTGGCTTGCAACTTTGAAACAATCTCGCTCAGAACAATCAGGTCTAGCTGGACGTAGCAAAAGGTATTATGCAGCTGAGAGCCCTTAACTGCAGGGGACCTCCTGTAGTTGAGGAGTTTGAAAGGGTGCACTATACCCCACCTGACCCTTGGACCAACCTAAGACAGGGACCTACAAGCGAGAGGGCTCCCAATGACGGGTAAGGCCAAGGGGGCTGAGGTCGCTACACAGACTTTTGTTCTAAAACAAAAAGGGGGAACTGTGGAGAGCCTCCATGGGACCGTGCTTCGTGAACACCTGTTTCTTGTTGGTTGCACCGTGCTTTGTGAACAACACCTGATGGGGAATCAGGATGTCTTGTCACGCTCACAAGTTTTGGATAGTTTATCAGCTGCAGACACTTGAGGGCAAACAAGCAGGGAGAGGTATATGGGGGGGGGGGGGCGGGGGAAGCTGCCTAGCTAGTCGGTTCCTCCTCGTTTGTCCCTCTCCTCCTCCTCGTTCCCCCTCGTTCCTGTTTCTTCCCCCTTCAATGGAAAGTTCCTGAATAAATCGCAGCAAGAAGGATCTCCGAGTTGCGTGTTTCTTCGCTGGTTGAAGCGGCGCGCGACAAGCAACCTCTGTGGTTCCTCAATTCCTATTCTTCCAAAAAGATTTTATTTTTTTTTGATGTTTATAATGATGCTCTTTTAATGATGCTTTTTAAATTATGAATTTTTTTAAAATAATTTATTTATTTTTAATTAGAGAATCACCGTGAGGGTACAGTTACAGATTTATACACTTTTGTGCTTATACTTCCCTCATACAAAGTTCGGGAACCCATCCCTTCACCAGTGCCCATTCTCCACCACCAGTAAACCCAGCGTCCCTCCCACCCTCCCCAATCCCATCTCCCCCCCACCCCACCCTGCCACTGTGGCAGGGCATTCCCTTCTGTTCTCTCTCTCTAATTAGCTGTTGTGGTTTGCAATAAAGGTGTTGAGTGGCCGCTGTGCTCAGTCTCTAGCCCTCATTCAGCCCGCAACTCCCTTCCCCCACATGGCCTTCGACTACAATGTAGTTGGTGATCGCTTCTCTGAGTTGCCCTTTCCCCGGAACGTGAGGCCAGCCTCGAAGCCATGGGGTCAACCTCCTGGTACTTATTTCTACAGTTCTTGGGTATTAGTCTCCCACTCTGATATTCTATATACCATAGATGAGTGCAGTCTTTCTATGTCTGTCTCTCTCTTTCTGACTCATTTCACTCAGCATGAAACTTTTCATGCCCATCCACTTAACTACAAAATTCTTGACTTCCTTTTTTCTAACAGCTGCATAGTATTCCATTGTATAGATGTACCAAAGTTTCCTCAACCAGTCATCCGTTTTGGGGCATTCGGGTTTTTTCCAGATTCTGGCTATTGTAAACAGTGCTGCGATGAACATACATGTGCAGATGTTGTTTCGATTGTACTTTTTTGCCTCTCTGGGATATATTCCCAGCAGTGGTATTGCTGGGTCAAATGGGAATTCAATATCTAATTTTTTGAGAATCGTCCAAATTGTTTTCCAGAAGGGCTGAACCAGTCGGCATTCCCACCAGCAGTGAAGAAGGGTCCCTTTCTCCCCACATCCTCTCCAACAGCGGTTGCTTTTGTTCTTTTGGATGTGTGCTAGTCTCTGTAGTGTGAGGTGGTATCTCATGGTTGTTTTGATCTGCATCTCTCTGATGATTAGTGATGCAGAGCACTTTTTCATGTGCCTTTCCAAAAAGATTTTAGGTACTCCTACTGTAATTACCTTCATAGGAATCCCTCCGCCTCATTTTTTTCTCTCCTTTAGCTCTGTCACTGTCACTATCATCTCATCCTGTTGCTTGTAGGTTTGCTCGAGCGGGCACCAGTAACGTCTCCATTGTGAGACTTGTTTGTTATGTTTTTGGCATATCGAATATACCACGAGTAGCTTGCCAGGCTCTTCCTGAGCGAGATATTCTTGGTAGCTTGCCAGGCTCTCTGAGAGGGGAGGAGGAATCGAACACGGGTTGGCCACGTGGAAGGCAAACACCCTACCCACTGTGCTATTGCTCTAGCCCCCTTTAACTCTAGGCTACTCATTTGCTGTTTTTACAATATTAAGAATGTTTTCTTACTCAAATACATGATTGACATGTATCTCAAAGACTTCCTATATCTCAAATGCTATCTATATTATAATGAACGTAAGAACATACATAAATATCCTATTCAATCTTAACCTATGAGGATACACTGTTCCTATCTTCAGGCTTTGGGGCAAGGACTGTATACTGGGATCAGGAGCAAGGAGTCTTGATATGAGGATAGCAAAGTCCTCATGTGGCACGTGGTAAGATTTGAACTTTGGGGGGTGGGGGCAGTGCACATCCAGCTCTATTCCTGGGAGTCATTCCCAGAAGTGCCCAAGGGCCCTGTGATGCTCTATCCTTTACTGTCTGTTTGGTCTAATAAGATTTGCTCTGCAGTTAGGTGGTGAGAATCATTTCGATTAATATTTTTTTAATGTGGAAACTTAGGGTGAGAGGAATTGACCTGTCCAGGATTGAAACCCACACCCTAGATCTCCCCATTGAGATTCTCTCATTTTTTTAAAGTTGAAAAGTAATCTTACTGCAGATATTTACATCATTTCCACCATTCATATACAACATCAGCATCAGTACCTCCCCTCAGGATGAGCCCGTTCCTGTCTCACACAACTGGGCACCCTACCTCAGCCTCATGTCACTCTTTCTCAGTACCGGGGGTTTGCTTTAGCTAGGTTTTCTTTTTTTTTTTTTAATTTTTTATTAGTGAATCATCATGAGGTACAATTACAGACTTACAAAATTTCGTGCTTGTGTTTCAGACATACAGTGGTCAAGTGCCCATCCCTCCACCAGTGTCAATTTTCACCAGAATGGTCACAACATCCCTCCCACCACCACCACCCCATCCCCCTACCCCACCCCGCCTCTGTGGCAGGGCATTCCCTTTTGGGCAATCTCTTTTTGGGTGTTGTGGTTTGCAGTAGAAGTATTAAGTGACCATCATGTTTGGTCTACTTTCAGCCCACATCTCCCATCTCGAACAGTCCCTCCTAGCACCCTTTACTTGGTGGTTCCTTCTCGAGATTTTCTATTTTAACCCACACTTCTCATTCTTTCATTTTTAACTTCCCTTTCAGCTTCTCTGCCTTGAACTGTTGAGTGCAGTCATCAAAGAGCTTCTGGTTCATATCCATGAAGAGTTTCAGCACATTGTAGATCAAGCCATGTATCGTCTTATACAAGGATGGGAACATATTGAATCCTAATGGCGTGAGGCTTCCCCTTCCCAGAGAGTCCTCCTTCATCCTCCAGTCTCAGCTCAGATTGGCCCTAATTAGCATGGGATTCCCCGAAGTGCTCCCTGCTCTGGCACCTCACACATTCTTCTGAGTTGCTTCTTTGTTTGTGCTGCCTGCAAGATTGTGGGCCCTATTAAAGAGCCTCCTCTGCCTGCTCTTGGCTTTGTGCCACCCTCCATTGTCCAGCATATCCCAGACCCTTAGTGGACACTTTCATAAAGAATGAGTGCTGAGTCACAGGTGTTGGCTTTAAGGAAATCCTGCCTTTCACTCAGGATTCATCTGAGAATTGGTTGAGGTCTAGCCAGTCTCACACAGGATCAGGGTGATGGATTAATCTGAGAATTTGTTGAGGCCTAGCACATCTTACATAGGATCCAGGTAATGGGCTGTAAGGCCCCAAGGACTGCTTTGGAGACAGCATCAGGCACAGCTCGATCTAGCTTCAGAGTGTGAAACAGTGCTCCAGACTGGAGTGGGCCCAGTTCAGAGATACTCAGGAGTTACTTTATCTCTATGCTCAGATATCACCTTGGGCAGGGCTCAGGCAACCACATGTGTTGCTAGGAATTGAACCCAGTCAGTCGTGTGCAAGGCAAGCACTGTACTCTCTCTCTAGCCCCCTCAACCGTATCATTAATATTTGCCCTGGCTATTGCACAGCCAGGTTTTCCCTCTACATGTTACCTTTTCCAGCAGGCTCAACATTGCTTTTTAGCGGGGGGCGGGGGCTCTAGTTCTGCTTTGAGTTCTATTTCCTAGCCCCCAACCTCATGCCTGGCACCTGTCAGGCTTTCCCTGGATACTGCACAGCCACTGTGCATTGATAGATAATGCTTCCTCAGCCCCTGCCTTGGCCACCAGAGCTGAACTGTGGTGGAGAAGGTCCATGCTAAATCCTGAGCCCTAGATGCACCCACTCCCCAAGGAATCTGTGCACAGAGAGCACACCAGGGCTCCTGTGAGAGTGGTTATTATTCTGCTATTATTTTTGATGTTTTCTGCCTATAGCATATATTGCTCTCCATCACCCAAAACATGATTATGGGCCTAAATGAGATTACTGGCCTAAATGTTCCTCTAAACCATTTTCATGGTCGCTCATTTATTCATGTATTCATCATTCAGCAAATATTTACTAAATAGGTATCAAGTACAAGGAGGCACACACAAAGTTCCGGGGAGTGAGGGCGGGGGAAAGGGAAGGAAAAAGCAAAACAGGAGTGGTCCTCTCAGAAGGTAAATGGGATGACTATTTTCTCTGGCCCCCACAGTGTTACAGGCATAAGTAATACTCACTCTTCCCTCAGTTGTTCTTCACTGTTACCGGAAAATATAAACGATGGATGAGGTGACTGTCAATCCTTGACATTAACGCTCAAGGCTAAAAGGGGATGCCTTCCTGAATCTGGGACACCAAAGCCTGCTTCTCCTGTCTCCTCTCCTGCCTCAAAAATAAGGACGAGGAGCCGAAGAGAAGAGTCCAGGTCCGCCTTGCACGTGGCAGACCTGGATTCGATCCCCAGTACCCTCTATGGTCTTCCAAACCCTCCAGGAGTAATTCTTGAGCACAGCCAGATGTGCCCCCAAAATAAAACAAAACTATAATAAGTATGAAATGGAGACTAGGCAGTGGGCCTCTGAGTCTAGACATGAATGGTCAGGAGGGGCCGCTTTCAGCTGGTGGACTTGACTGGTCCTTTCTGAAAAGTGGGAATCATCTGTGTGAGCCCCTTCAACATCTGCCTCCTCATCAGGCTCGAGATAGAAAATTCCATGGAATCTAAGGTCCTGGGGAACCCACATAAAATCATCTGGATTTGGAATCAACTTTCCATCAAACAGTCCAGGTCTGACAGACAAATCTGTTGGGGGTGAGAGTGCATTTTGCCTTGCCTGGCATCCGTGTGGCTGTGCCCTTCAGAAACTGAATTCTGGAGCAGGTACAGGCAATCTGTTTTTATTGTTGTTCTTTCCAGGGGCCAGAAAGATTGTATGGTGGTTAGGGTACTTGCTTTGCTTTGCATGCAGTTCCCTGGCACATGCACCACATGTGGTTCCCCAAGGATCACCAGGAGTGATCTCTGGGCACAGAGTCAGGAGTAAGCCCTTAGTACAACTGTGCATGACCCAAAATAGGAAGGAAAGTAGAAGAAAGAAGGAAGAAGGGAAGGAAAGAAGGGAGAAAGAAAGGAAGGAGGAAAGGAAGAGAAGGTGGGAGGGAGGGAGGGAAGAAAAGTCACCGTACATCTGAGAAGCACACTCCTGAGTCTAAACAGGAGAGAGTGCCTAAATATAGGACGTCTCCCAAAGATACAATGTGCAGTATGGGTTATCTTTATCCCCACGATATGTGTGACATGTCTGAATGGTGTGAGCATTTTTCTTTTTCCAAAAAGGTTGGAGTTTTACTGTATCTGAAAAGAAATCTGGTGGAAGCTGTTTACTATTCCTACTGATATGTGTTAGTCCAGGCAGCTTCTTTCACCCAGGGTAGAAAGATGACATTGGCCTGGTACAGAGCAGCCCACGAGGAGACTCACAGTGCTCAGAAACCAGGAAGCCAGCAGGTGTCCCAGCAAGAACAGGACTGGCCCTTGCGATCAGCAATCCGCATGAGTTGGGTGTGAGGGTATTTGGCTTCCTGTCTGGCAAATGGGTGTGACCCTTTTGGCCAACCCAGAAACTAATTAAACATTCTGGAGGTTGCATGGGGGCTACAACTAACTTTCTCCCCTCTCCAGGGATATCTTGTTTCTTCCGTGGGCAACCTCAGTTGATCTGTGACTTTCAGGGGCTTTTTGAGAAGTGCATAAAAGCCCTGAGGATATTATCTGGAGGGCTGGGGCAATAGCACAGTGGGTAGGGTGTTTGCCTTGCATGCCTCCGACCTGGGTTCGATTCCTCTGTCCCTCTCAGAGATCCCGGCAAGCTACCGAGAGTATCCCGCCCACACGGCAGAGCCCGGCAAGCTACCCGTGGCGTATTCCATATGCCAAAAACAGTCACAACAAGTCTCACAATGGAGACGTTACTGGTGCCTGCTAGAGGAAGTCAATGAACAATGGGATGACAGTGCTACAGTGCAATGGGATCTGGAAGGAAGGACCTTTTGGGGCAAATGGCAGTTATCCTTCGTGGTGAGATATGCACAAACTCCAGGAAATTCTTGTTAGAAAAGTGGAAGATAAAAGTATAATTTTTTGAATTATCTAAATTTATATAGTTTTAAGTACTAGCTGTGTGCTTGTGAGGTTACTTAATCTCCAGGCCTGTGGCTTTATATTTGTTAAATGAATAGCATGTTATTTTATATTAGAGTCTTCAACCAGTGCTTGCTGGTAAGAAAACACTTTCTTGGGGCTGGAGTAATAATATAGTGTGTAGGGCCTTTGCCTTGTACTCAGCCAACCTGGATTCTATCCCCAGCATCCCATATGAGCACTGAGCTGACTCCTGAACACTTCCAGGAGTAATTCCTGATTGCAGAGCCAGGGGTGTTCCTGACTCTCTTTTCTTAAAAAAAAGAAAAAAAGAAGAAAACACTTTCTTATCTTAGGGTTCCACCTTACAGTGCTCAGGAGACCACCCAGTCAGTGCTCAGGAGACTGCCCTACCAGTGACCAGGAGCCCATCCTACCAGTGCTCAGGAGGCCTGGGGATTATACCAACAGTATTCAGACAACGAGGAAGGACAGGGGAGTGCTCAGGACTGGCAATGCATTGTTGTTGGACCTAGGGATGCTCAGAGCCCTGCAGGGCTATACTTGCTGATGCTCAGGGCCCATGCGGTACCTGGGTTCAGACTTGGGTCCTCGTGCATGCCAGGCATGTGTCCCTAACTGCTGACTGTCTCCTGACCCTAGAATATGCCTTCATGGGGGTGGGGGTGTGGAGGAGGGCTACCGAGTGGTGCTCAGGAGGTCTGAAGAGCCCCTCCTCAGGGTTATCAGCCAAGAAGGCTGGTGGTCCCATGCCAGCACTTCCTGGTTACATTGATGATGCTCCTTGGGCTCTGTGGTGCTGGGATGGCCAGGACATGGCAGCAGTGCTGAAGGCCTCCAGAGCTACCCCTGCTGATTCTTGGAAGACCGTGTGGTACTGAGGGTCAAGTGGGAGTTGGTTGCACGTGCTTTAACCCCAATACTACCTCTATGGCTTTCAGAAGAGTCTTTCAAATACTCTTTTGTTTTTTTAAAAAAAATCTAATCACAGCTAGATACACAGTTACAGAGTTGTTCATGATTGGGTTTCAATCCAACACACATCCCATCCCTTGATCAGTGTGCATTTCCCACCCCCAGTGTCCCCAGTTTACCTCCTACCACACTCCCCACTGCCCCCTTATCCCCCAGCCTCCACCCCAGCCTGCCTCTATGGCAGGAACTTTTCTTCTCTCTCTTTCTTTCTCTCTCTCTCTCTCTCTCTCTCTCTCTCTCTCTCTCTCTCTTCCCCCTCTGTCCTCCTCTCTCGCTCCCTTTCTCTCTCTCCCTCCCTCTCTCCCTATCTCTGTCTCTGTCTCTGTCTGTCTGTCTCTCTCTTTCTCTCTCTCTCCTTCGGGACAATATGGTTTGTGATATAGGTATATTCGTTTACCTACTTTCAGCACATAGTTCTTGTTCAGAGTGATCATTTCCAACTACCATTATCTTACTAGTCCCTTCTCTATCCTAACTGCCCTTTCCGCACTCTTCCACTTGTGGCAAGCTTCCATCTGTGGACCAGTCTTCCTGGCCCTTGTTTTTACTGTCTGTGAGTATTAGTATCATATTACACTTTTTTTTATATCCCAAGATGCCTGCAATCATTTTGTCTGCCTTTCTCCTTTTGACTCATGTCACTCAGTATGATACCCTTCATGTCTATCCACTTATAGGCAAATTTCGTGACTTCTTTTTCCCTAGTGGCTGCATAGTATTCCATTGTGTAGGTGTACCATATTTGCAAAATGGGTAGGAGTTAAACCTAATCCATAATATCATTATACCTTGACATGAATGTATAAAAGTTAGATCAGAATCTTACTGTCATTTGGTGTCTCCATGAACAATCTCCCAGAGGCAGTTCTTTGACCAGAACCCAAAGACAATTATCATTAGATATTTAAAATCACATAATTATACTTTTAAAAAGCACAACAAAAAAACCTTACCTAGGAAAGTCCCAAGTATATGTTGATGGAAGAGAGCATTTTTTGCCTTTCTTTTCATTTATTTAATTAATTTATTTATTCTTTTATTTGGGCTGGAGCAATAGCACAGTGGTTGGATGTTCGCCTTTCATGCGGCCGACCCGAGTTCGATTCCTCCGCCCCTCTCGGAGAGCCCGGCAAGCTACCGAGAGTATCGAGCCCGCGCAGCAGAGCCTGGCAAGCTACCCAAGCGTATTGGATATGCCAAAAACAGTAACAATAAGTCTCTCAATGAGAGACGCTACTGGTGCCCGCTCGAACAAATCGATGAGCAACGGGGATTCTTTTATTTATTTTTGGTTTAGGGGCCACACCCAGTGATGCTCAGAGCTTTCTTCTGGCTCCATGCTCAGGATCACTCCTGATAAGGCTCGAGAGATCATTCAGTGTGCCAGAGATTAAACCTGGTCAGCTGCATGCAAGACAGGTACTATATCCTCTGTACCATCTCAGTGGTCCCTCTTCTTCTTTAAAAAAAAAAAAAATAGCAAGGATATAGAGAAGCATCTATGTTGGTTAACAAGATGAAGAAGTCCTAAGGAGAAAGGGAGAAAATAGACCTATAAGAATTCCATCTCTTTGGTTAAACTTATTTATTCTTAAGCATAGTTAAAAAGAAAAATGGGTAGTAATATAATTCAATTTATGACACCCTAATGGAATCATTTTCATGAACTAGTAAAGAATGCCTGTTTTGAAACATGATGTTCATATTTGTCTGAAAGGGAAATTCCACAGCTCTGGGAGTGAGAGCAAGCTGAACAGAATCTTCCTTCCACAATAAGGCATTGTCCTGAAAATCTGGTCTTCCTTATGCTACCAGGTTCAACTGTTCAACTACCGCACTAATTGTTTCAACTCATAGTTTTCAGAGATCAACATAAAGAATTCTGCAAGGAAAATTGGGCATTGGGCTATAAAATCTTGTTTGAAGTCATTCAGGGAACTGGAGGGGACTCTGCACAGCTTCCAACTTCTCGAACCATTAACAAAGCTTCAATTCTAAACACACAGACATATTTCTTGACTAAGCACAATGTTACAGGTGATTTTTCTGGCTGCTTTCTATTAAGTGCTGCCGTTTTAATTATGTTTCAATTGGGCACAATTTCTAAGCAATTTGGAGTGTGGATTTTGGGCTCAAATTTCTCTTTTTTAAAAATTTTTATTAGTCAATCACCATGAGATAAAGTTATCGACTTACAAACTTTCATGCTTGTGTTTCAGTCATACAATGATTGAGTACCCATCCCTCCACCAGTGCCCATTTTCCACTTCCAACGGTCCCAGCATCCCTCCCACCACCCCCATCCCGTCCCCTCCACCCAACCCCACCTCTGTGGCAGGGC